>NW_016814762.1:485950-561216 GCF_001698545.2 Rhinopithecus bieti | reverse complement strand
AAAAAAAAAAAAAAAAAAAAAAAGATACGTAGTAACATGTAATATTCAGTAGAGCAAAACATCTTACTACGTAGTGTGTAAGACTTTTTACTTCTGCTACAACCAGAAACCCAATTGGGTGAGTAAAAAGCAGTTTCTCTTTTATTGATTAAAGGTCTTATCTCTTTCAAGACTGAAGTATCCCTATAGGAAATTTCCAGATGATGTATATGACTAGCTGATGTGTATAATTATCTGTGCTGGAGCCTTGTAGTTAAGACTCATGAGTTGTGATGTGTTTAACAGGTGCGTTTCATTTTTAGTTCTGAGTGTAACACAATCTTGCTTTCCATCCTTAGGCTCACATTGTCCTTGAAGTTCCTCCATATCATAACCCAGCAGTTACAGCTGCAGTGCAGGTGCACTTTTATCTTTGCAATGGCAAGAGGAAAAAAAGCCAGTCTCAACGTTTTACTTATACACCAGGTACGAGGAGGAGTCATGATGGTTTACTGTAGAGTTTTCTTTCCTAATGAATAAAAAGTTATTTAATGAATCCTATATTAGAATGCTTAAGGTAGAGTGCTTATAAACAATGGAAACACCAACAGATGCCCATTCTAAAGTTTTGTTGACTTTAAATATTATATGTGGTCTCAGTTGTTGTTTTGTAATGATACATTATAAGGAAATTAGAAGATGAATGGTAGTTTTAAGGTCTTTTTTTCAGAAGAATTTTTATCAAAAATTCCCAGCATTACAGAGGGGCAGGTGTTTGTGAGTATGTGTGTGTTCCTGGGTCATGAACTCCCCTTGTACCCTTAGCACAATAAAAAGGCAGTGTGGCCAGACGCAGTGGCTCATGCCTGTAATCCCAGCACTTTGGGAGGCCGAGGCGGGAGGATCACCTGAGGTTGGGAGTTCGAGACCAGCCTGACCAACATGGAGAAACTCCCTCTTTACTAAAAATACAAAATTAGCCAGGCGTGGTGGTGCAAGCCTGTAATCCCAGCTACTCGGGAGGCTGAGGCAGGAGAATTGCTTGAACCCGGGAGTGGAGGTTGCAGAGAGCCGAGACTGCGTCATTGCACTCCAGCCTGGGAAACAAGAGCGAAACTCTGTCACACACACACACACACACACACACACACACACACACACACAAAATGAGCTTTAACAGAAAGGTAACATGATCAGACTTGTGTTTCAAAAACCATTTCCCCATATTTCTTTTCTTTATAAAGTGTCAAGAACCAGTTTAATCTTTTCTGAAATTAGTGACTGAGGAGTGAGATTTACATGAGGTAAGTCGAAGAAGGTGATTCAAACACCAAGAGGGTTTTGAATATACAGACAGAACATCAGTGATGATAAAGAATATCAGGTTTTGGGGAAAGATGAGAGGGGATAGGATTTAAAATGGGCCTTAGAGGGGAGAAGGAACAGAAGGGAAAATAAAAAAGATGGATTGAGATGGATGTAGATGAAGAAAGTTTGTAGATTTAGTAATGGAGAGTTTAAGGAGCTTGCATATGATAGCTTTAGTTTTTTTTCCACAAAAAATGACAGGAAGTGTCCTATTGTGAGCAGAGGGAAGTTTGGGTGATTTCACAGTTGGACAATCATGGAGAATGTTTGAAATTGTTTTTGTAAAGAGAGAGAAAGTTCTCTACAGAAACCTGGTAGCATTCTAGACTTGATTGATGGGCACCATTGATGTTGATCATCAATTTACAGATACTATTGTAATTAATCCTATAATTAGGGGTTTAATTTTTTTTTTTTTTTTTTTTTTTGAGACAGAGTCTTACCCTGTTACTCTGGCTTGAGTGCAATGGTGCGATCTTGGCTCACTGCAACCTCTGCCTCCCAGGTTCAAGTTCAAATGATTTTCCTGCCTCAGCCTCCCAAGTAGCTGGGATTACAGGCACCCTGGCTGATTTTTGTATTTTTAGTAGAGACGGGGTTTCGCCATGTTGGCCAGGCTGGTCTTGAACTCCTGACCTCAGGCAATCCACTTGCCTCGGCCTTCCAAAGTGCTGGGATTACAGGTGTGCCCAGGGGTTTAATTTTCTTTTTCCTCCCTTTTTGTTTTTCATACCAGTTGGTAACAAGTTGACCTACGGTTTAACTTTCTTAAGTAACACTCAAATTCTTCAGGGCAGGTGGCAAGGTATGCATCTCCTCCAGAATGGAGTATAGCAAACGTCCTGTCCAAAAAGGTTATTAAATACTGTTGAGATGAGGGATTGTAGACTCTAACCTGAATGAGAAACAAGAGGGCTTTCCAGATTGCAATAAGAAAAGCAAAATCAGTCAAGCAGATTAGGGGATTTGATTACTACCTCATAATGGTAGTAATTGAAAGGCAAACCAGGAGAGTTTGCTGCCTTTCAGCCCATGAATTGGGAGGACAATAAAAGGCAGAATCCTAGAGGATATTAATTTGGGAATGGAAATCAGTAGAGCTCTGGAATGGAAAGAAAACATTCGATTGCACTATAACTCATCACTGCCCTTATGGCTGATAGATGACAAATCAGGTGGCATAAACTAACAGAAGAATAGGCACACAGGAATGTTTGTATAGTACTTGTTCTGGTTGGTTACTGTGTTTCTCTGTAGCATTTAACTTTTTTCATATTTTCTAAAATGAAATTTTGAATAAAATTTTCTAAAATGAAATTTTGAATAAAATNCGTCCTGTCCAAAAAGGTTATTAAATACTGTTGAGATGAGGGATTGTAGACTCTAACCTGAATGAGAAACAAGAGGGCTTTCCAGATTGCAATAAGAAAAGCAAAATCAGTCAAGCAGATTAGGGGATTTGATTACTACCTCATAATGGTAGTAATTGAAAGGCAAACCAGGAGAGTTTGCTGCCTTTCAGCCCATGAATTGGGAGGACAATAAAAAGGCAGAATCCTAGAGGATATTAATTTGGGAATGGAAATCAGTAGAGCTCTGGAATGGAAAGAAAACATTCGATTGCACTATAACTCATCACTGCCCTTATGGCTGATAGATGACAAATCAGGTGGCATAAACTAACAGAAGAATAGGCACACAGGAATGTTTGTATAGTACTTGTTCTGGTTGGTTACTGTGTTTCTCTGTAGCATTTAACTTTTTTCATATTTTTCTAAAATGAAATTTTGAATAAAATTTTTCTAAAATGAAATTTTGAATAAAATTTTTACAAAAGCCAGTACATTACTGTAATTTTTTTTTTTAAAGACAGGTGTTTTAAAAAAAAATTCAAATTCTCGGCTGGGCGTGGTGGCTCACGCCTGTAATCCCAACACTTTGGGAGGCTGAGGTGGGCGGATCATGAAGTCAGGAGATGGAGACCATCCTGGCTAACACAGTGAAACCCCATCTCTACTAAAAATACAAAAAAATTAGCCGGGCATGGCGTCGTGCACCTGTAGTCCCAGCTGCTGGGGAGGCTGAGGCAGGAGAATGGTGTGAACCTGGGAGGCAGAGCTTGCAGTGAGCTGAGATCATGCCACTGCACTCCAGCCTGGGTAACAGGGCAAGACTCTGTCTCAAAAAAAAAAAATCAAATTCTCTTCTATTCTGAGACTATCATTCTGTCCTTCCAGATTCCTTTGATCCACATATAAACAAAATTTTTTAAAAATGGAAATGGAGCCGGGCGCAGTGGCTCAAGCCTGTAATCCCAGCACTTTGGGAGGCCGAGATGGGCGGATCACGAGGTCAGGAGATCGAGACCATCCTGACTAATACGGTGAAACTCCGTCTCTACTAAAAAATACAAAAAACTAGCCGGGCGAGGTGGCGGGCGCCTGTAGTCCCAGCTACTCGGGAGGCTGAGGCGGGAGAATGGCGTAAACCCAGGAGGCGGAGCTTGCAGTGAGCTGAGATCTGGCCACTGCACTCCAGCCTGGGCGACAGAGCGAGACTCCGTCTCCAAAAAAAAAAAAAAAAAATGGAAGTGGGACTAGCCCGTATATGGTTTTGTAACTGAACATTTTAATTTTTCTTCATCGACAGAGTTTTACAGAATTGTAATAACTTCTTAGTATTCTGTTGTATGACCTGATCTCTGTTTTGTTGGTGTTGTTTATCTCATTAATTTGTATGAATTATTTATTTAGAGATTCTAACCTTTTGTTTGTTTATGGCAAATAATTCCTTTTAAAATTTTACTTATACAATTTTTAGATAGTCGTATTGTTACGGGACCCTTGAGGTGTCACTTTGCCAGCTGGAAACCCCTGTGGCTAGTGGCACCTTTGCCCACGGCCCCTCTGGGCCCACTCGGCCTGGCAAGCTGCATGTGGCTCACGCTGCCGGTCTGGATCCCATGCCTGCCAAGGGTGAGCAGAGTGGGAAGGGGTGTGTGAGTGAGTGAGCGTGGAGTCGGCACGCTGGCTATGGAGGGGCTGGCAGCTCTAGGCACCAGCATGGGTGGTGGCTCCCTGTGAGGCTGCAGCTGAACCAGGGATACCACAGGCAACTTCCATGGCTGGCACTGGGGAACATGGTGGCCCCCAGAAACTTGGAGATGCCAGGAACCTCAGAGCCCCAAAGAGAGTGTCACAGCCCTGGCTCAGGGAGCTTCTAGGTCTGGGCTCCCTAAAGACTGCAGCTCTTCTCTCCTTCTTGTTGCTGCCAACATGGTGAGCAAGGGGCCTCTTTCAACCCTGTTTGTGTTGCAACCCTTTCAGCCCCACTGAGTTCTTGTCCTATGCCCAGGAAGAATGAGGTACACGGACAAATGGAGGGTGAGTGGGACGAAGAGCTTTTTTTGAGCAATAGAACAGCTCAGAGAAGACCCACAGAGGGTAGCTCCTCTCTGCAGCCAGGGTGTCCCAAGTGTTCAGCCCTCAGCAGAGAGGAAACTCTACAATGTGTAGCTCCTCTCCACAGGCAGGTTGTCCTGTTGTCTTCTCAGCTTTCAGCAGAGAGGAGACCCTGAGGTGGGTAGCTCCTTTCCACAGCTGGTTGTCCTGTTTTCTTTTTGAGTATGGCTGAGTCCAGGTTTTATATGGGCTTCAGAGGAGAGAAAGTGCTTGCTAACTGTTCCATGGGGTGGCCGTGGGTGGGCCCGGAAAAAGCACCGTAAGTTTGCACTCTGGTCCGCAGGACTGGCAGCCCAGTCCCCAGGCTTCAGGCCTTCTCCAGCTTGAAGGTGGGGCTTCACTGGTGACCCACCCCTTTGCGCCCAGGAACCTGTCTGCCTCCTGTTGCTTTTCATGGTGCCCAGGTTGTTTGTGTCAAGGGGTGCCTGCAAACCAGGGTTGAGCTGCCCTCACCCCTACCTCGACATCCCTCCTGTGCCCGTCAGTGCCCAAAGACTGGAGGGGGCTGAGGCAGCAGGAGGCTGGCGCGTCAGCACTGCCCCAAGCATACACACACCCTGCTGGGTTGCAACATCGCCTGGGCTCGGTCTCAGCTTCCCTCCAAGATTGAAATGAGCACCAGGAGCAGGGAGAGGCCAGGCACCAGGAGCAGGCACCTCTGAGTCTGTTGGGGGAGGTGGACTTTCTGGGTCCCTGAGAGTGCAGAGATGCCTAGGTCAGCAGCCATTGTTTGAATGGCTGTAGCTATACCCAGGATGGTGGGGCTTCTGCCTGCTACCACCCCCCTCCCCCCGCCAAGAGCACAGGGATGCCCAGGTCAGCAGCCACAGCTGGGTGGCCACAACTGCACCCAGGAAATACAAGGCTCCCGCCCTGCCAACTCAGAAGATGGTGGGGCTTCCACCTGTTCCCAGCTCTCACCAGCTCTGTGGAGCATGCAGTGCTGGCAGCACCTCGCCCACTGCAGCCAGTGTCATGGCAGTGGCCACTCCAGATGGGCAACCACTGTCATCAATAGTTGCTTTTTTTTTTTATTAGAGTATTTCTGAATTTATTACCTTTTTGGCAATCCCTTTGCAATAGGGATCCGACCAATATCAATATCCAGTGGAGGGATGACCATTAATTGCAAATGGCTGATTCTTTTAGGGTTTTTAAGTTTTATTTTTTATTTTTATTTTTGTTTGAGACAGAATTTCACTCTTGTTGGCCCAGGCTAGAGTGCAATGGCGTTGTCTCATTTCACTGCAACCTCTGCCTCCCGGGTTCAAGTGATTCTGCCTCAGCCTCAGCCTCCCGTGTAGCTGGGATTACACGGGTGCATCACCACACCTGGCTAATTTTGTGTTTTTAGTAGAGACAGAGTTTCATCATGTTGGCCAGGCTGATCTCGAATTCCTGACCTCAAGTGATCCTCCCACCTTGGCCTCTCAAAGTGCTGAGATTACAGGTGTGAGGCACCGCACCCAGCCCCACCTTCATTATTTTACATGTCGATGTCTAGTTTTCTTGGCGCCATTGTTGAAAACCATTGAATGGTTTTGGCATCCTTGTTTGAAGATTAGTTGACCAAATATGTGAGGATTTATTTCTGGACTCTATTCCATTACATTGATTATGTCTATCGTTATGTTAATATTACACTGTTTTAATTATTGTAGCTTTGTGTGGTAAGTTTTTAAATCAGGAAGTCCTGATTTCCTCCAACTCTGTTCTTTTTCAAGATGATATTGGTTGTCCTTGACTTGGGTAGAGTGACGTCTGGTTGGTGCTGCCTATCTCATATAAGCCAGGGATGAATCAATGCCTTATTTATCCCAGCTTGGCTTTTGGTCTGTGCCCATACCTGGTTTATGCCTTGGACACATGGGAAAAAAGATCGTGTTGGCTATTTGGGATCTCTTGAGATTCCGTGTGTATTTTAGAGTGAGTTTTTCTATTTCTGCAAAAACTGTCACTGAGACTTTGATAGGGATTATATTGAATCTGAAGATCACTTTATATGACTCAAGGACATCAATTTTTTTTGACAAAAGATCACTTTGGAGAGTGTTGTCATGTTAGCAATATTAAGTCTTCAATCCATGAACCTGGAATGTCTTTCCATTTATTTAGGGCTTCTTTAATTTGTTTCAGCAGTGTTTTGTAGATTTCAGTTATGAGTCCTGCCTTCCATGGTTAAATCATTTCTGAGTATTTTATTATTTTTTGATGTTATTATACATGGAATTGTTGGCTATGCACAGTGGCTTATGTCTGTAGTCCCAGCACTTTGGGAGGTTGGGGTGGGAAGATTGCTTGAGTATGGGAGTCCAAGACCAGCCTGGGCAACACAGTAAGACTTCATCTCTACAAAAAATAAGCATGAGCATGGTGGCGCATGCCTGTATTCCAGCTATTCAGGAGGCGGAGGTGGGAGGATCACTTGCTCCAGTAAACCAAGATTGCACCACGGCACTCCAGCCTGGCCGACAGAGTGAGACCCTGTCTCCCAAAAGCAAAAAAAGAAATTGTTTTCTGAATTTTTATTCAGATGTTTATTGCTAGTTTATAGAAATATAACATTATTTTTGTATGTTGGTTTTGTATCCTGCAACTTTGCAGAATGTATTTGTTAGGTTTTTTTGTGGATTTTAGTACTTTTTTTGAATCCCACATGATGGCAGAGGATCAAGTGAGATGTATGTGAGAACCATTGTAAAGCAGAAGTTCTATGAATGTCGGAGTCATGGTTTCTGGTGTATGATGCAACATGTAAAACCAGATTGGTAGGCTTCTGATCAGGGATCCCAAATTCAATACTTTATTAGGCCCTAGGGCTTTATTTGTTGTTTTAGTTACTTAATTTTGAATAGGTAATAAATACACAGTGAAAAACATTCAAAAGACTAAAAAAGTATGTAGTAAAAAGTAAACCTCCGAATTCTGTCCTTTAGTCACCTAGTTTTCCTTCCTAGCAGTGACTCTAGCATAGTTTCTTGTGCCTCTTCCCAAAGATATTCATATTATACACAAGGAAAACGTGTATGTGTATACATATATATGTACGTCTACACATACACAGAGAAATACCCGATATTTTACATGAAGTTCCTTAAAGGCATTTGAGTTTGCCCCTCAGCTTATGCTGTAGTTGTGTAACCTAGCATGAAGGCCTGTCAGAATTATTTTATGTATTGTATAATAATATTTGCTTTAATCATTTTATTTTCAGTTTTGATGAAGCAAGAACACAGAGAAGAGATTGATTTGTCTTCAGTTCCATCTTTGCCTGTGCCTCATCCTGCTCAGACCCAGAGGCCTTCCTCTGATTCAGGGCATTCACATGACAGTGTACTGTCAGCACAGAGAAGTTTGGTTTGTTCCATCCCACAAACATATGCATCCATGGTGACCTCATCCCATCTGCCACAGTTGCAGTGTAGAGATGAGAGTGCTAGTAAAGAACAGCATATGATTCCTTCTCCAGTTGTACACCAGCCTTTTCAAGTCACACCAACACCTCCTGTGGGGTCTTCCTATCAGCCTATGCAAACTAACGTTGTGTACAATGGACCAACTTGTCTTCCTATTAATGCTGCCTCTAGTCAAGAATTTGATTCAGTTTTGTTTCAGCAGGATGCAACTCTTCCTGGTTTAGTGAATCTTGGCTGTCAACCACTGTCATCCATACCATTTCATTCTTCAAATTCAGGCTCAACAGGACATCTCTTAGCCCATACACCTCATTCTGTGCATACCCTGCCTCATCTACAATCAATGGGATATCATTGTTCAAATACAGGACAAAGATCTCTTTCTTCTCCAGTGGCTGACCAGATTACCGGTCAGCCTTCTTCTCAGTTACAACCTATTACATATGGTCCTTCACATTCAGGGTCTGCTACAACAGCTTCCCCAGCAGCTTCTCATCCCTTGGCTAGTTCACCACTTTCTGGGCCACCGTCTCCTCAGCTTCAGTCTATGCCTTACCAATCTCCTAGCTCAGGAACTGCCTCATCACCGTCTCGAGCTACCAGAATGCATTCTGGACAGCACTCAAGTCAAGCACAAAGTACAGGCCAGGGGGGTCTTTCTGCACCTTCATCCTTAATATGTCACAGTTTGTGTGATCCAGCTTCATTTCCACCTGATGGGGCAACTGTGAGCATTAAACCTGAACCAGAAGATCGGGAGCCTAACTTTGCAGCCATTGGTCTGCAGGACATCACTTTAGATGATGGTAAGTTCATCTATGATATGTTCTTGAAATAGTGTAGATTCAGGAACTTTATTTTCCCAAGTGTCATGGAAAAGTTTCTGTGGATTGCTTATTGGCATATGGTTGGGCTTTTAAATAAGTTGTTATTAGAAATATATGTTAATATATAATTTTGCCTGGCACGGTGGCTCACGCCTGTATCCCAGCACTTTGGAAGGCTGAGGCGGGTGGATCACAAGGTCAGGAGTTTGAGACCAGCCTGGCCAACATGATGAAACCCTGTCTCTACTAAAAATACAAAAAATTAGCCGGGCATGGTGGTGCATGCCTATAATCCCAGCTACTCGGCAGGCTGAGGCAGGAGAATCGCTTAAACCTGGGAGGTGGAGGTTGCAGGGAGCCAAGATCACACCATTGCACTCCAGCCTGGGCAACACAGCAAGACTCCATATCGAGGGGAAAAAAAAATTTATATATATATATAACTTTGAGGATAGGTATGAAAATCCATGCCTTAGCATCTGCTTTGCCACTAATATCTGTTGCTGAATACAGCATCTTTTTTTCCAGAATATATAGTGAGATCACAGTGTCTAGAGAATGGAATTCAAGGTCGTTAGTTCCATAAATATTACTGAATCCTGTCCTTTTTGCAAGATGAAGCTAGTGCTGGGAATACGAAGGATTTTTTTTTTTTTTTTTTTTTTTTTTGAGATGGGGAGTCTCGCTCTGCCGCCAGATGGAGTGCTGTGGCCGGATCTCATTCTCACTGCAAGCTCCGCCTCCTGGGTTTTAAGCCATTCTCCTGCCTCAGCCTCCCGGAGTCTGCTGGGGACTACAGGCGGGCCCGTCACCGTGCCCGGCTAGTGTTTTGATTTTTTAGTTAGGAGAGGGTTTCACCGTGTTAGCTCAGGATGGTCTCGATCTTCCTGACCTCGTGATCCGCAGCTCTCGGCCCTCCCAAAGTGCTGGGATTACAGGCTTGAGCCACCGCGCCCGGCAGATGTATTAAGATAGAGATCTCGGCCGGGTGCAGTGATTCACCTATAATCCCAGCACTTTGGAAGGCTGAGGCGGGTGGATCACTTGTGCCCAGAACTGCAAGACCAGCCTGGGCAACATGGCAGAGCCCCGTGTCTACAAAACAAAATACAAAAAATTAACCAGGCATAGTGGTATGGGCCTATAGTCCTAGCTAACCAGGAGGCTGAGGTGGGAGGATCACCTGAGCCAGAGAGGTTGAGGCTGCAGTGAGCTGTGATCATGCCACTGCACTCCAGCTTGGGTGATATAGAGTGAGACCCTGCCTCAGATGAAAAAAAAAAATCAGCAGAGATATGTAACAGATTTCACAGAAAGGATTCAGCAAGTCTTCTGTGAGTAGGTGACATTTGAGCCAAGTTTTGGAGGATGAGTACAGTTGGCTTTCTGTGTGCATGGGTTCCGCACCTTGGATTCAACCATCTGTGGATTGAAAATATCTGGGGGAAGAAAATGGATGGTTGCATCTGTATTGAACATGTACCTACAGACTTTTTTTTTCTTGTCATTATTCCCTAAACAATGTAATATTACAACTGTTCCCATAGCATTTACATTGTATTTGGTATTATAAATAATGTAGATATGATTTAAAGGGGGGATGTGGGTAGATTACATGCAAATGGTACGCTGTTTTATATAAGGGACTTGCGCATTCGTGGATTTTGGTATGGGGGGTTGTAAAACCAGTCTCCATGGACATAGTCATTTCTCAGTGTACTCAGGGAATTGGCTTTAGGACTGCCTGTGTACAACCAAATCATGCATGCTCAAGTTCCACAGTCACCCTGTGGAACCCACATGCAAGAAAAGCAGCTGTGGTCTCAGTGCTTTGGGAGGCCAAGGTAGGATTACTTGAGACTAGGAGTTTGAGACCAGCCTGGGCAACATAATGAGACCTCATCTCTACCAGAAAAAAAACACACAAAAATTAGCTGGGTATGGTGGTGTGTGCCTGTAGTCCTAGCTACTAGGAAGACTGAAGTGGGAAGATCGCTTGAGCCCAGGAGTTTGAGGCTTCAGTGAACTGATCGCATACTATTGCACTCCAGCCTGGGTAGCAAAGTGAGACCCTGTCTCTAAAAAAATTAAAAAGCCCTCCACATATGCAGATTTCACATTTGAGAATATTCTTTTTTAGATCCATGTTTGGTTGAGAAAAGCTGTGTATAAGTGGACCCAGGCAGCTCAAAGCTTTGTTGTTCAAGGGTCACCTGAGTATGTTTTCAGTAAATGAAGATCAGAGGCAAGTCAGATAATATAGCAGAAATAGAGAAGAAGGATGTGTTTGTCAGGGAAGGATATGTCTGTGGTGGGTTGAAGTATGGGGATGAGGTTGGGGGATGGGGTGATTGGTACAGTGCAGGATGGTTTTAAAGCCATGAGGGGACATGTCAGGTCATTTGTGTGTAAACAGAAGGTATATGTGTAAACTAGAGCAACACCTAAAATTTGCATAGCATTCTTCTATTTATTATCTAATCTTATCATTCCTCAAACTCTGAGGTAGACAGTGACATTTACAGAGCTGGACTTTTGAAAGATCACACGACTGGTAAGCAGCAGAACTGAGACCAGATCAATCCAGTGTTTTTCTTGTGGCGCTACAGCTGCCTCCCAGAAATAGCAGGCCATGGTGGTTAGAATAGAACTCTGTACTAAACGGAATCCTTCAAGGTTTTTCTAATTCCTGGAGAATATTCTCCAGAAACGCATGTGCACAATTTCACTGCATTAACCCATGTTCACAACTGCATCTAATCTGTCACACTGTGTTTGGCATACTTGAGGGCTCTGCTATTTAAGCATTTTGCTGTTCTTTGTGCACAGCTGGCGTAAGTGTCACTCCCTATGAAATGATGAAACCAAAACATGGAGAGCAGGCTGCTACTTTTATGCAAAACAGATTTGAAATAAAGGCTTATGCAAATATTGCATTTAAAATTGTTACCTGTTTCTTCTTTTAGCAGTTTTAGACTAACTCTTCACATTGCTTTTCACCCTGAAACAAGGAGTGAGACCTTGAGTCACTCATTTGTGATATAACTGAAGATAGGAGATTTATTGAGTGGGTCTTTAAGGGCATTTCAGCTCATTTTCTTTACCAATGAAGATATTTTTTCCTTCTAAAAAGAGCCCAAAGCTAGAACCTGCTCTTTCTAATTTACCACAGGTTGAGAGATTTGGGGGTGGAAGGTAGGATAGGCAACAAATCATATTTCTAGAAAGGTTTTGGGAAAATGTATTTCATTATTTGAATATGGGAGATTTGTTGCAAAAACAGCTCTGAAAAGGTGGGGTCTGTGAGAGCAGCTGTAAAAGCAATTTTATTTTTGCCCCCTTTATTATGGTAGAGCATACAAGCAAGAAAGGGGCCAGGTGCCATGGTTCACGCCTGTAATCCCAGCACTTTGGGAGGCCGAGGTGAGCGGATCACCCAAGGTCAGGAGTTCCAGCTCGGTCAACATGGTGAAACCCTGTCTCTACTAAAAATACAAAAAAATAAAAAATTAGCGGGCGTGGTGGTGGGCTCCTGTAGTCCCAGCTACTTGGGAGGCTGAGACAAGAGAATTGCTTGAACCTGGGAGGTGGAGGTTGCAGTGAGCTGAGATCACGCCATTGTACTCCAGCCTGGGCGACAAGAACAAAACTCTGTCTCAAAAAAAAAAGCCAGAAATGTTCCTAGATTGTAGACCCCCAGGGACTAGCTATCACATTTGCTCATTGCCACCCCTCAGGGGACTTGATAGAAGCTCAGTGCTGCCAAGCAGTAATTACAGAGGGGGAAGAGCTGGACACAATGGTGTGCACCTATAGTCCCGGCCACTTGGGAATGTGAGATGGAAGGATCACTTGGGCTCAGGAGTTTGAGTCCAATCTTGCCAATACAGTGAGACCCTGTCTCTAAAATTAAAAAAAAATAAGGACAGAAAAAACTGAAATGCGCTCTTTTTATTTTTTTGTGATGGTAGTCTCACCCTGTCACCTGGGCTGAAGCATAGTAGTGCAGTCTTGGCTCACTGCAGCCTTGATTTCCTTGGCGAAAGGGATCAATCCTCCCAACTTCAGCCTCCTGAGTAGCTGGGACTACAGGCATGCGCCACCACACCTGACCAATTTTTGTTAAAATGCACTTCTGAACACCTTAGATTATTGGCTGTATAATTTTTGCAAATTGAATTTTTGATGCTTAATTTAAGCTCCAGAATGAATTTATCTTTATTTTTATTTTTATTTTTTGAGACGGAGTCTCTATCACCCAGGCTGGATTGCAGCGGTGCAATCACCGCTCACTGCAACCTCCACCTCCCAGGTCAAGAGATTCTCCTCCTTCAGCCCCCCGAGTAGCTGGGACTACAGGCATGCGCTACTACACCTGGCTAATTTTTGTATTTTTTAGTAGAGATGGGGTTTCGCCATGTTGGCCAGGCTGGTCTTGAACTCCTGACCTCAGGTGATCTGCCTGTCTCAGCCTCCCAAAGTGCTGGGATTACAGGCAAGAGCCACCATGCCCAGCCTAAAATGAATTTTTAATATTTTTAATTTGACTCATTTATTATGATATTTGGATTTGCCTTTGAAGATAGAATTTCTAGATGCTTAGAAAATCCTAAAGTTCTGCAGCCTTTTAATGTAAATTCAAATTAGCTGGGTGTGGTGGTAGGTGCTTGTAATCCCAGCTGTTTGGGAGGCTGAGGCAGGAGAATTGCTTGAACCCAGGAGGTGAAGGTTGCAGTGAGCTGAGATCGCACCACTGCACTCCAGCCTGGGTGACAGAGTGAGAGACTCCATCTCAAAAAAGAAAAAAACAACCTTTTAACATAAATCCATAAAATAAAACTTGAAATGGCTGGGCGCAGTGGCTCACACCTGTATCCCAGCACTTCGGGAGGCTGAGGCAGGCAGATCACCTGAGGTCAGGAGTTCTCGACCAGGCTGACCAACATGGATAAACCCCGTCTCTACCAAAAACACAAAATTAGCCTGGTGTGGTGGCACAATACCTGTATATCCCAGACTATTTGGGGGCTGAGCAGGAAGAATCGCTTGAACCTGGAGGCGGGGTTTGCAGTGAGCCGAGATCGCGCCACTGCACTTCCAGCCTGGGAACAAGAGTGAAAACTAATCTCAAAAAAAAAAAAAAAAAAAAAAAATTATCATAGACCTTGAGCTCTAATAGCACTGGAATATCTCCTTTTTAAATTTAAATTTTTTTTTTTATTTTTGTAAGATGAAGTCTTGCTATATCGCCCAGGCTGGTCTAGAACTGTATGGCCTCAAGTAATTCTCCCACCTTGGCCTCTCAAGTTCTGGAGCCATCATATCTGGCCAAATGTCCCCCTTTCTGTTAGCTTTATTTTATTTTACTTTATTCATTTTTTTATTCTCGAAGAGGCATCTCACTCCTGTCACCCAGTCTGGAGTGCAGTGCTGTGAACACAGCTCAACTGCATCCCTCAACCTTCCTGGGCTTGAAGCAATCCTCCTGCTTCAGCCTCCTGAGCAACCTGGGACACAGGCACACGCCCACCATGTCCTGCAATACTTAACTTAAAAGCATAGAGCCAGGCATGGTGGTGTGGCCTGTCGTCCTAGCTACTAAGGAGGCTAAGGCAGGAAGATTAACTTGCGCCTAGTTTGAGGCTTAGCCTGGAGAAAAATAGCAAGACCCTGTCCTAAATATTGTGAGTCATACGAACATACCAAAGGATTGAAAGGGACTAAAGTGAACTTTGTATTTACCCAAGCCAGTTTTTTAAAAACTTTTTTTCCATAAATTATGGGGGGGGGGGGTTTTAAGTCCAAAGTAATTTCACTCTACTACCAGAGGGACACAGTAATTTAAAAACTTTTTTGCTATACTACTTAAAGATACTATCCTAATAACTTTGTTAATTCTGTTTTATATTCAAATTTATATTCCTCTTTTTAAACAAATCAAAGATTAAAACACGCTTTCTTATTTTTGAAGTTTTTAAGTAAGATGGAATCTCTTGGCGCGGGCGCGGTGCCTCAAGCCTGTAATCCCAGCACTTTGGGAGCCGAGACGGCGGATCACGAGGTCAGGAGATCGAGACCATCCTGGCTAACAATGGTGAAACCCGTCTCTACTAAAAAAAAAAATACAAAAACTAGCCGGGGAAGTGGCGGCGCCTGTAGTCCCCACACTCGGGAGGCTGAGGCAGGAAGAATGCATGAACCCGGAGGGCAGAGGTCAGTGAGCTGAATCTGGCCACTGCACTCCAGCCTGGGCGAACAGAGCAAGACTCTGTCTCAAAAAAAAAAAAAAAAAAAAAGATGGAATATCTTAGGAATCATTCATGTATTAGTTGACTATTACTTTTAGAAATGTGGACGTTAACATCAATTTTTTATTATAAATTCAATGACATTTACTAGAGAAGATAGTAGTGTAACTCAGCTCAGAATTTCAAGAGTTATAGTCTGTGCATGGTGGCTCTTGCTTGTAGTCCCACCACTTTGGGAGGCCCAGGCAGGCAGATCCCTTGAGCCCAGGAGTTTGAGAACAGCCTGGACAACATGGCAAAACCCTGTCTGGAAAAATTACAAAAGTTACCTCGGCATGGTAACATGTGCCTGTAGTCCCAGCTACTTGGGAGGCTGGACTGGGAAGATTGCTTGAGCCCAGGAGGTCAAGGCTGCAGTGAGCGGTGATCATGCTACTACACTTCAGCCCAGGTGACAGAATGAGACCCTGTCCCAAAACAGTTATAGAGCTGGAAAATATTCTAATATAGCTCTCATTTTATGGATAAAGCATCTGAATTTTACATAGAGCCTAAGGTATTCATCCAGGGTAACACACTTGAATTATGGCAGAATAAAGACTAAAACCTGTTTCCTGACTCTAGGAGTTTTTCCAGTATGTTTAATCAAGTTTCTAGTCAGTGTGTTGAGGTTTTAGAATGGGTGTCAAACAAAGAATACATGAAAGAGAATGCCATTTTCTCCATAGAGACTTGATTGTGAGAGGGACCAGGGTAATCTTAAGATTATAGATTCTGGCTGGGTGCAGTAGCTCATGCCTTGTAATCCCAGCACTTCGTGAGGCCAAGGTGGGAGGATCGCTTGAGCCCAGGAGTTCTAGACCAGCCTAGGCAATATACCCTGTCTCCACTAAAAATTTAAAAATTAGCTGAGCATAGTCGGGCATGGTGGCTCACGCCTGTAATCCCAGCACTATGGGAGGCCAAGGCAGGCAGATCACCTGAGGTCAGGAGATCGAGACCATCCTGGCCAACATGATGACACCCCGTCTCTACTAAAATACAAAAAATTAGCCGAGCATGGTGGTACGTGCCTGTAGTCCCAGCTACTCAGGAGGCTGAGGCAGGGGAATCGCTTGAACCTAGGAGGCGGAGATTGCAGTGAGCCAAGATCACGCCATTGCACTCCAGCCTGGAGACAGAACGAGACTCTGTCTCAAAAGGAAAAAAACAATTAGCTGATCATGGTGATGTGTGCCTATAGTCCCAGCTATTCAGGAGACTGAAGTGGGAGGATTGCTTGAACCCAGGAGGCGGAGGTTACAGTGAGCCGAGATGGCGCCACTGCACTCCAGCCTGGGCAACAGAGCAAGACCCTATTAAAAAAAAAAAAAAAGTATTATGGATTTTCAGTATTAGATGAAGTGTTAGATGAACCAAAGGCTAAAGTTTATAATTATCCTTGTTCAGTTTCATTGAGATGATTTTGGTGCCTCATATCAACTTTCCAAGCTCAGAACAATCCCAGAAGCATTTCTCAGTCTCAGGCTTCCTGGGGCAAGGCAGATAATCCTTTGGCGGTTACAACAGCGGCACAGTACTGACGTTTCACCAAGTGGTGTTCTCTTTCAAGTAGTCCCCCTGGAAGGCTGTAATATAAACTTACTCAAATAATTAAGGCATAGTTCATGACTATTTTGCTTCTTGCCTTTATATTTTCTTCACTACCTCCATATATCATTGTACCTCCTTGAAAAGCATGTTCTATGGCTATCCAATTATCACTGAATTTCACTCATATTTACAATTTGTATGCCTGGAAATGTAATTTTCTGTAAACATTTATGTTCATTATGGTTTTATGCTGCAGTTTTGGACCAGACAATAAACATTAAAACAGTTGATTTTTTTTTTTTTTTTTTTTTTTTTGAGATGGAGTCTCGCTCTGTCCCCCAGACTGGAGTGCAGTGGCACGATCTTGGCTCACTGCAAGCTCCGCCTCCTGGGTTCACGCCATTCTCCTGCCTCAGGCTCCCGACTGGCTGGGACTACAGGCGCCTACCACAGCACCTGGCTAATTTTTTGTATTTTTAGTAGAGAGGGCGTTTCACCGTGGTCTCGATCTCCTGACCTTGTGATCCGCCCACCTCCGCCTCCCAAAGTGCTGGGATTACAGGCGTGAGCCACCGCGCCCAGCCTACAGTTGATTTTATAATAGATATGGAAACTGTCAAGCTGTTTTTCATTTATTTATTTTTTGAGATGGAGTTTCCCTTGTCACCCGGGCTGGAGTGCAGTGGCACGATATCACCTCATTGCAACCTCTGCCTCCCAGGTTCAAGCAATTCTCATGCCTCAGCCTCCCGAGTAGCTGGGGTTACAGGTGCCTGCTGCCATGCCCAGCTAATTTTTGTGTTTTTAGTTGAGACAGAGTTTAGTCATGTTGGCCAGGCTGGTCTCGAACTCCTGACCTCAAGCGATCTGCCTGCCTCAGCCTCCTAAAGTGCTGGGATTACAGGCATGAGCCAATGACCTGGTCTTTTTAAAATTTATTTTGAGACAAGGTCTCACTCTGTTGCACAGGCTGGAGTGCAGTGGCACAATCATGGCTTACTGCAGCCTTGACCTCCCGGGACTCAGGTGATCCTCCCACTTTAGCTCCCCAAGTAGCAGGGACTACAGGCACACACCACCATGCGTGGCTCATTTTTGTTTTTTTTTGTTTGTTTTTGTTCTTTTCGTAGAGATAGGGTTTCGCCATGTTGCCGAGGCTGGTCTCGAACTCCTGGGCTCAAGTGATTTTCCCATCCTTGGCCTCCCAAAGTGCTGGGATTATAGGCATGAGCTACTGTGCCCATTTGTCAAGCTGTTTTAAACATTTTAATTAAGATTTGATTCAGTGTGGTAGATAACTGGGTTTTTTTTTGGTTTTTGTTTTTTTTTAAAGAAAGATTATAGCGCCCAGACACAGTGGCTCATGCCTGTAATCCCAGCACTTTGGGAAGCTGAGGTGGGTGTATCACATGAGGTCAGAAGTTCGAGTCCAGCCTGGCCAACATGGCAAAACCCCATCTCTACCAAAAATACAAAAAAAAGCTGAGTGTGATGGTGTATGCCTGTAGTCCCAGCTACTTGGGAGACTGGGATAGGAGAATCACTTGAACCTGGGAGGTGGAGGTTGCAGTGAGCTGAGATGGCACCACTGCACTCCAGCCTGGACAACAGAACGAGACCCCATCTCAAAAAAAAAAAAAAATTATTATAGTATTGTGAAACTAGACTGTCTTAGACGTTGAAATACAGGCCCATTTAATTTATGATTGAGTTAATGGAATCCTGTTACAACTTTCCATTAAAGTCCCTCAGTTCCCACTTGTCCTCCTTGTTCACAGACTAACAGAGCCACAGCTGCAGCTCTTCAGCAGAGAAGAGGATGCATGTTAAATATAGCCTGACCTGCTGCTGTGGTGAAAACTGACACTGCCACTTGCAGGCTCTGTTCAGTAACATGCTGATCCTGAATGTAGGGCATTTGGTAATTCAGCAGTAAACAGGGACTCTAGTCATGACCTCAGCTGCTTCAGTTCTGTATGTAAAAGACAAGCAGAAGAGCCTGCTTTCAAAAAGCAGGTGCTTTTTAAAATCAAGGGAATGATAAACACAACATTCAGGTGGTTACTTGGATGTGGGAAGCAGGAGACTGGTATGGAGGAGGAACAGAGAGGTTTATATTGTCAGTGTTCTCTTGCACCTGTTGGTTAGTGGTTTCACTGGTGTCTATTTTATTAAAATAAATAAAACAAGGCCGGGCGTGGTGGCTCACGCCTGTAATCCCAGCACTTTGGGAGGCTGAGGTGGGCAGATCGCCTGAGGTCAGGAGTTGGAGACCAGCCTGGCCAACATAGTGAAACCCTGTCTCTACTAAAAATACAGAAAATTAGCTGGGCGTGGTGGTAGGCGCCTGTAATCCCAGCTACTCTGGAGCCTGAGGCAGGAGAATCACTTGAACCTGGGAGGTTTAGGTTGCAGTGAGCCAAGATCATGCCATTGCACTCCAGCCTGGGCAACAGGAGCAAAACTCTGTCTCAAAATAAATAATAAAACTTAAATTAATTAATTAATTAAATTAAATAAAAGCCATGCACAGCCAGTGGTGAGAGTGTGTCATCTGTGAGGTATAATCACTATGGACACTGGAGTGGAGCGAGGTAGATAATGCTGAAATTTCTCTATTAACTTGGACACTAGATAACTCACGAATCCTCTTTTGGGAAGCATGCATGTACTATACAGCCACAAACATATTTAGAATGAATGATTCCAGAAGCTGAAAGGTCTTGTAAATAATGCCCATGTAGACTTTAAATCGTGGCTTATGCGAGATGGACCACAATGGGAATTTAAGACCTTAGACACAATCACCCTGGGACATACGATAAGAAAAATTGAGTTTTAGGCCTAATGAAGAAAGAACAACAAACATTTGAGAAGATTTTTTACTTTTTATATCAAATGTGTCTGTGTATTTCCATGGACATAAATAAGTTGACTTTTTTTTTTTTTAAATGAATGTATTGTTTCTGAACAAAAAATTTATTTTAATCAACCTCCCAGCACTTTGGGAGGCCAAAGCGGGCTGATTGCTTGAGCTTAGGAGTTTGAGACCAGCCTGGGCAACATGGTGAAACCCTGTCTCTATAAAAAATACAAAAATTAGGCCAGGTGTGGTGGCGTGTACCTATAGTCCCAGCTACTCGAGAGGCTGAGGTGGGAGGATCACTGGAGCCTGGAAGGCAGAGGTTGAAATTAGCAAAGATCATGCCACTGCACTTAAGCCTGAGCGACAGATGAGACCCTGTCTCAAAATAAATAAAATGCAATTTAAAAATATAAATTTATGCATAAGCTAGGAAAAGTCCAAGAGAAGCTACCACTAAAGCAGCATATCAGAAGTCTTCAAACTAAGTTCCCCTCAAAATGTACATTTAAAAATAGTTGATGGCTGGGAGCAGTGGCTTATGCCTGTAATCCCAGCACTTTGACAGGCCAAGATGGGAGGATCATTTGACATCAGGAGTTCAAGACCAGCCTGACCAACGTGGTGAAACCTCATCTCTACTAAAATAGTAAAAATTGGGCCAGGCGCAATGGCTCATGGCTGTAATCCCAGCGCTTTGGGAGGCTGAGGCGGGCGGATCACTGGAGACCAGGAGTTCGAGACCAGGCTACCCAACATGGTGAAACCCCGTCTCTACTAAAAATACAAAAATTAGCTGGGTGTGGTGGCATACACCTGTAATCTAAGCTACTTGGGAGACTGAGGCAGGAGAATCGCTTGAACCTGTGAGGCAGAGGTTGCAGTGAGGTGAGATGGTGCCACTGCACTCCAGCCTGGGCGACAGAGCAAGACTCCATCTCAAAAAAAAAGAAAATAGTAAAACTTAGCTAGGCATGGTGGTGAACACCTGTAATTTCAGCTACTTATGAGGTTGAGGCAGGAGAATCACTTGAACCTGGGTGGCGGTGGTTGCAGTGAGCTAAGATCATGCCACTGCACTCCAGGCTGGGCAACACAGTGATACTCTGTCTCAAAATTACAAGAAAAGGTAATAAATTATGGTTACTGTTTCTTGGTAAACTCATATTTTTTTTGAACACTGTGCTAGGCACTTTGCTAGTAGCTCATTAATTTTTCCCAACAAAGTATGAAATGTGAATTATTAATCTTAATTTTGCATAGACGTGGCTCAGAGACCTTAAGCACATCTCAGTGTTATATGGCCACAAATAATTGGGGCAGGCATTTGAATCCAGATCTGTCTGAAATGTAGATTTTCTCACGTGTTTTTAGTGGCTTCTAAAATAGCTATAATTGATTACTTATATAATCTTGCTTCTGTAAAGACAATAGCATTGTAACTTTCTAATGTGCTACCATGTGTAAGATAGCAAAACCTGTCTTAAAGATGTATTCTGTTTTAAAATTGATATCCTTTTTTCAGGTTCCCTCGAAGGTGGATTATTCACAGGAACAAAAAATTTTTTTAATGAGAGATAAATTGTTTAATTTTAGGTTCATCAGTTAAACAAGCTTTTTGTGGTTTGATGGCAGTTTTCTGCCTTGACATTACAAGGTTACCTCTTGCCAACAATCATAGCTTTTGATAGACTTAGATAAATGTGCTCAAACAGCTTTCCTCTGCTTGAAGATGCCTGGCTCTGTTTCTTTTTTTTTTGTTGTTGTTGTTGTTGTTGTTGTTGTTGTTTTTAAGACATTTCTAAAGCCTATGGTTAGCCTCTCTATCTGGGCAAGAGAAAAAGTGTGAAAGTCTCATTTATGCTGGAAGATAGGGTAGAGTTGAGAGTGATGGTTACAAGCATTTTAACTTTACATCTACAAGAATGTGGTACAGATTAAGTTCTTGATAATCATGTTGTATATTTAAAAACATCTATAGATGATTTTATATAGAGTGGAAATTTTAACATTTTATTTGTGTTTATTTCTTTGTTGAGGTAGCAGAGACAGGAGTTTGCTGTGTTGATCAGGCTGGAGTGCAATGTGACAATCATGGCTCACTGCAGCCTCGAACTCCCAGGCTCCAGCAATTCTCCCACCTCAGCCTCCCTAGTAGCTGGGACTACAGGTGCCTACCACCACGTCCAGCTAATTTTTAAATTTTTTTGTAGAGGCGGGCTCTCACTATGTTGCTCAGGTTGGTCTCGGCCTCCCAAAGTGCTAGGATTACAGGCGTGAGCCACCATGCCTGGCCTGTGTTTCTTAATATAATATTTTTTTTGAACAAGTAATACATTCATATGGTTCAAAATGCTAAAATTACAACATTATACATAGTAAAAAAAGAAATCTGTCTTCTAGGTAGATACTCGTTGTCCTCTGTAGGGAGAATTAGAGTTTACTAGTTTCTTGGTTGTCATTCTGTGCATTTATAAACAGTTGCATATTTTTTTCCTTATTTTACGCATTTATGTATACTAGTCTATAACTTTGCATTTCCCTGTAGAAACTTGAGCCGGCGCGGTGTCTCAAGCGGTAACCCAGCACTTTGGGAGGCCGAGACGGGGGTCCGAGTCAGGAGATCGGAGACCTCCTGGCTTTAACACCTGCGTGCAACCCCCCTCTCTACTAAAAAAAACCAGCAGGCGAAGCTGGTGGCGGGCGCCTGTTAGTCCAGCTACTTGGGAGGCTGAGGCAGGAGAATGCGTAAACCCGGGAGGGCGGAGCTTGCAGTGAGCTGAATCTGGCCACTGCTCGCTCCAGCCTGGGGTGACGAGCGGAGACTCCGTCTCAAACGTCTCAAAAAAAAAAAAAAAAAGAATCTTGGGAGATTTTCTATACTGTAACATAAAAGAGCTTCCTTGAAAGATATTCTTAAAATAGAATATTCCATTAAATATTCTATAAAATACTGCTGTGAATATTTGTACCACTGTTATTTATTTATTTACTTATTTATTTATTTATTTATTTATTTAGAGATGGATTCTCACTCTGCTGCCCAGGCTGGAGTGCAGTGGCCCCATATCGGCTCACTGCAACCCCCACCTCCCAAATCTATGATCTCTGTTCATATTTGCTTACTTTTCTATTAGATTGTTGATCCATCCTCTTACTGATTTATAGAAATCCTTTGTTAGGTTCATTAGCTCATTGAGGTATGAGTTAAATGTACCCAGATTTATAAATTTTAAAAGAGGAATTTACAAAAGTCCTCCAAGTCTTGCTTTGAGTTAATGGTTGGAGCTGTGAAAACCAAATAAGTCATTTCACACAATGTTCTTCCATGAGAAAAGCCAAAATTTGTTTAAAATTTAAAATTTACCATTTTAATCATTTTAAGTATATAGTTAAGTGGCATTAAATACATTCACAATATTGTATAACCACCACCACTTTCTGTTTCCAGAACTTTTTCATCACCCAAACATTACAACTCTATAACCATTAGGTAATAACTACTCATTTCCCTCCTGACTCCCAGCCCCTGGTAACCGCTACTCTGCTTTCTGTCTCTATGATTTCCCTACTCTAGATACTTCATATAAGTGGGATTACACAATATTTTTCCTTTTTTTCTGTGGCTTATTTCACTTAGCATAATGTTTTCAAGGCTCCTCCATATTGTAAGCATATGGAGGAATAATCCATTGGAATATTTTTATATAGCATATTATTTACATATAATATTCTGTATGGAGGAATAATATTCAATTGTGTGTGTACACCACATTTTGTTTATCCACTCATCTGGCGAAAAATAATTTGGGGCTAGGCACGGTAGCTCACGTCTCTAATCCCAGCACGTTGGGAAGCTGAGGTGGGTGGATTGCCTGAGCCCAGGAGTTCAGGACCAGCCTGGGCAACATGGTGAGACCCCATGTCTATAAAAAATTAAAAAATTAGCTGAATGTGCTGCTGTGCACCTGTAGTTCCAGCTACTCAGGAGGCTGAGATGAGAGGATCACCATGAGCTTAGGAGACGGAGGTTGCAGTGAGCTGAGATTGTACCATGCACTCCAACCTGGGCAACAGAGACCCACTCTCAAAAAAACAGTTGATGAACACACACATATTTTTAAAAAAAAAAAAAAAAGACGGGGCTTGGTGGCTCACGCCTGTAATCCCAGCACTTGGGAGGCTGAGGCAGGTGGATCATACCTGAGGTCAGGAGTTCGAGACCAGCCTGACCAACATGGTGAAACCCCATCTCTACTAAAAATACAAAAATTTGTTGGGCATGATGATGGGCACCTGTAATCTCAGCTACTCGGGAGACTGAGGCAGGAGAATTGCTTGAGCCCAGGAGGCAAGGGTGCAGTGAGCCGAGACCACGCCATTGCACCCCAGCCTGGGCAACAAGAACAAGACTCCATGTCAATAAAAAAAGATAATTTGTGTTGTTTCCCTCCCTTGGCTGTTGTGAATAATGCTGCTGTGAACACTGGCATGCATACTGTTTGAGTCCCTCTTTCCAGTACTTTTGGGTGTTTACATAAGAGTGGAATTGCTGAGTCCTATGGTAATTCTGTGTTCGGCTTTCTTTTTCAGATGGAGTCTCGCTCTGTCACCCAGGCTGGAGTGCGGTGGTACGATCTGGGCTCACTGAAGTCTCTGCCTCCTGGGTTTAAGCGATTCTCATGCCTCAGCCTCCTAAGTAGCTGGGATTACAGGCGTGTGCCATCAAGCCAGGCTAATTTTGTATTTTTAGTAAAAACGGGGTTTCACCATGTTGGCCAGGCTGGTCTCAATCTTCTGACCTCAGGTCACCCGCCCTCCTCAGCCTCCCGAAGCGCTGGGATTACAGGCGTGAGCCACCGAGCCCAGCCTCCATGTTCAACTTTTTGAGGAACCACTGAATTTTTTTTTTTATCCTACAGCAGCCACACCATTTTACATTACAATGTATAAGGCTTTCAGTTTCTTTATACCCTTGCCAACACATGTTATTTTCCATTTTTAAAATAATAGCCATCCTACTGGGTATTAAGTGATATCTCATTATAATTTCGATTTGCATTTCTCTATTGACTAATGATGTTGAGCATCTTTTCATGCACCTATTGTCCATTTGTATATTTGCTTGTCTATCCAAATCCTTTATTCTTTTTTTTTTTTTTTTTTTTTTTTTTTTTTTTTTTTGAGACAGAGTCTGGCTCTGTCACCCAGGCTGGAGTATAGTGGCGTGATCTCGGCTCACTGCAGCCTCCACCTCCCGAGTTCAAGCGATTCTCCTGTCTCAGCCTCCCAAGTAGCTGGGATTACAGGAACACACCACCATGCCTGGCTAATTTTTTGTATTTTTATTAGCGATGGGTTTTCGCCATGTTGGCCAGGCTGGTCTCGAACTCCTGACCTCAGGTGAGCCACCCGCCTCAGCCTCCCAAAGTGCAAGGATTACAGGCATGAGCCACCACGCCCGGCCTAGTTTTCAATGTAGAAATCTTATACCTCTTTGATTAATTCCTAAGTATTTTATTATTTTTGATGCTACTGTAAGTATAATTGTTTTTCTTAAGGTCAGGCGTGGGGGCTCACACTTGTAATCCCAGCACTTTGGGAGGCCGAGGCAGGCGGATCACCTGAGGTCAGGAGTTCAAGACCAGCCTGGCTAACATGGGCCCGCCTGGCCAACATGGGGAAACCCTGTCTCTACTAAAAATACAAAAATTAGCTGGGTGTGGTGGCATATGCTTGTAATCCCAGATATTCGGGGGGCTGAGGCAGGAGAATCGCTTGAACCCGGAGGTGGAGATTGCAGTGAACCGAGATCATGGCACTGCACTCCAGCCTGAGACTCCGTCTCAAAAACAGACAAACGAAAAAAAAAACCCAAAAACAAGAATTGTTTTCTTAATTTTTTTTGGACCTTTTATTCCAAGTATATAGAAGTACAACTGAATATTGTGTGTTGATTCTATATTTTGCAACTTTGGTGACTTTGTTAGTGCTAACATTTTTTTGTTTGTGTGGATTCTTTACAGTTTTATATTTATACTATCATGCCGTTCGTGAACAGAGATAATTTTATCTCTTCCTTTTTAATTTGGATGGCCTTTATTTATTTATTTATTTTTCTAACCTAATTGCTCTGGCTAGAACTTCTAGTGGTAGGCTGGTAGAAGTGGTGAAAGAGTGGGCATCTTTGCTTTGTGATCTTAGGGGAAAAACTTTTGTTCTTTGTTGATAATGATAGGAACTAAGGGTTTTCATATATGGTCTTTTCATATTGAGGAAATTCCTTCTATTCTTTGTTTATTGAATGTTTTCATCTTAAAAGAGCATTGAATTTTGATAAATGGGTTGGGCGCAGTGGCTCACACCTGTGATACCAGCACTTTGGGAGGATGAGGCAGGCAGATAGCTAGAACCCAGGAGGGGGAGGCTACAGTGAGCCGTGATTGGTATGCCACTGTACTCCAGCCTGGGCAACAGAGTGAGACCCTGTCTTGAAAAAGAGTTCTTTCCCTGCCACTGCCAAGTCAAGCGGAGGCAGAGGCTTGGGTGTGTTCACGATTCGACTTCACCCGTAGATCACCACCATGGCCAAGGAAGGTGTTGTTGCTGGAGGTGTAGTGGACATTAATACTGCTTTACAAGAGGTGTTGAAGACTGTTCTCACCCATGATGGCCTGGCACGTGGAATTCGCGAAGCTGCCGAAGCGTCAGGCCCATCTTTTGTGTGTTTGCATCCAACTGTGATGAGCCTATGTCAAGTTCATAGAGGGTCTTTGTACTGAACACCAAATCAACCTAATTAAGGTTGATGGCAAGAAACTAGGGGGAATGGTTAGGTCTCTGTAAAATTGACAGAAAGGGAAAACCCCATAAAGTGGTTGGTTGCAGTTGCATAGTAGTTGAAGAGTACTTCAAATGCAAGAAATGAACAAATAGAACTCTGGCTTACCCGCTTCTCCCCCAACACACACACACACATACACTCACACACTCACAGTCACACTCACTCTGGGCACGATGGTTCAATCCTGTAGTCCTAGCATTTTGGGAGGCCGAGGTGGGCAGACTGCTTGAGCCCTAGAGTTCAAGTCCAGCCTGGGCAACATGGTGAAATCCCATCTCTACTAAGAATACAAAAAATTAGCCAGGTGCTGTGGTCCCAGATACTTGGGAAGCTGAAGTGGGAGGATTGCTTGAGCCTGGGAGGTAGAGGCTGCAGTGAGCCATTATTGTGCCACTGCACACCAGCCTTGGTGACAGAGAGAGACCTTGTCTCAAAAAAAAAAGAATTTTTACAAATGCTTTTCTGCATCTGTTGAGATAATCATGTGGTTTTTAAATTAATTTTTGTAGAGGCAGGGTCTTGCCATGTTGCCCATGCTGATCAGGAATGTGGGGTTTTTTTTGTTGTTGTTGTTCAATTAATTTGACGTGTTACTTTAATTGATTTTCATTTGTTGAATCATCCTTGAATTCTGGGAATAAAACTCCCTTGGTCTTAATGTATCATCCTTTTAATATGCTGCTGAATTGTGTTAGTGTTCTGTTGATTTTTGCATCTATGTGAATAAAGAATATTCTGTAGTTTTCTTTCTTTCTTTTTTTTTTTTTTTGAGATGGAGTCTTGCTCTGTCGCCCAGGCTGGAATGCAGAGGTACAATCTCGGCTCACTGCAACCTCTGCCTCCCCAGTTCAAGCAAATCTTCTGCTTTAGCCTCCCGAGTAGCTGGGACTACAAGCGCGTACCACCATGCCCAGCTAATTTTTTTGTATTTTTAGTAGAGATGGGGTTTCACCATATTGGCTGGGCTGGTCTCGAACTCCTGACCTCGTGATCCACCCACCTTGGCCTCCCAAAGTGTTAGGATTACAGGTGTGAGCCACTGCATGCAGCCTTTTCTTATAGTATCTTTTTCTGGCTTTGGTGTCAGAGTAAATTCTGGCCTCATAATGAGTTAGGAAGTGTTTCCTCCTCCTCAATTTTTTGTAAGAGTTTCAAAAGAGTTGAAACTCTTTTTTCTTTGTTTTGTTTTGAGATGGAGTCTCGCTCTTTCGCCAGGCTGGAGTGCAGTGGCGCTATCTCAGTTCACTGCAACCTCCACCTCCTGGGTTCACGCCATTCTCCTGCCTCAGCCTCCCAAGTAGCTGGGATTATAGGCACTCGCCACCACGCCCAGCTAATTTTGTATTTTAGTAGAGACGGGGTTTCACCATGTTGGCCAGGATGGTCTCGATCTCCTGACCTTGTGATCCTCCTGCCTCAGCCTCCCAAAGTGCTGGGATTACAGGCGTGAGCCACTGTGCCCAGCCGAAACTCTTCTTCTCTAAATGTTTGTTGTTGTTGTTGTTGTTGTTTGAGTCGGAGTCTCGCCCTCTTGCCCAGTCTGGAGTGCAATGGCATGATCTCAGCTCACTGCAGCCTCCGCCTTCTGGGTTCAAGCAATTCTCCTGCCTCAGCTTCCTGAGTAGCTGGGATTACAGGCACCTACTACACGCCCAGCTAATTTTTGTGTTTTTAGTAGAGACAGGGTTTCACCATGCTGGCCAGGCTGGTCTCGAACTCTTGACCTCAAGTGATCCACCCGCCTCGGCCTCCCAAAGTGCTGGGATTACAGGCGTGAGACAGCGTGCCTGGCCCACTTTTGTAAATGTTTGGTCAAAGTTTTTGTGATCAGGAGAGATGAATGAGGTATAGTTTGGAGTTCACAGAAGTGCTTCAAGGAACTAGAAGGATTTCTGAAGCACTGCAAGTTTCTGTAAAGCACAATCTGAAAGTACCACTTAATTCATCCACTCACAAAAGCTCCCATAGTGTGTGTTGGCCTCTTTCTTTGTTCCTGGGCTGCTTTCTTATGATTTTTATGCTGCTCTACCTGTAATCACACGTTCTATACCTTCAAGTCTGTTTTGGAGGATTCAATTGTGGAGATTGGGAACCGCCAGAAAAGAATATTTTGATATTTTCAGTCTTTAAAATACTTCTCACACACTGTAATCTTTAAATCACCTCTGAGAACTAGGTAAGTGATCTCAAATAATAAACAAGTCAGAAAAATTTTGCTTAAGCAAAGGATTTCTGAATTTTGTTTTGTTTTGACCCTTATAGTGAGGGTGCGTTTTGTACAGATTGGCTCTTCCTTTGTTTTTCTTCTTTTATCTGCTTAAAATGAGGGTATTAGTGTTCATAGAGACTACATGCAGATTTTTCCCTTCTAAGAAGGTTAGGTCCTTTTGCTTGAAGTTGTACAACAGAGGCCAAGAATAATTCCTTATAGGCAAAAAGATGAGAGTTTGCCTATTTCGTTATTGTGTTTTAGACTCTTGGGGCATCTGAATGCTTTAGCCAATACTGCAAAACTGACCAGTGGTGACTCTTCTTTTGTGTAGTGACTTTCAAACATTTTTGACAACTTCGTACAATAAAAACCAAGGTTTATGTTGTGACCCAGTACACAAAAAATATATACATATGCAACAAATGTTAAAGTCTCACAAACCAATTCTTAACCTTTATTAGAGGAAACGCAGCCTGCTATCTTCTATTTTGTTCTATTTTTTTCTCTTTTTTTCCTTTTTTTTGAGACGGAGTCTCGCTCTGTCACGCAGACTGGAGTGCAGTGGTGCGATCTCGGCTCACTGCAAGCTCCACCTCCGAGGTTCACGCCATTCTCCTGCCTCAGCCTTCCAAGTGGCTAGGACTACGGGCCCTGCCGCCACACCCAGCTAATTTTTTTTTGTATTTTTAGCAGAGACAGGGTTTCTCCATGTTAGCCAGGATGGTCTCAATGTCCTGACCTCATGATCCGCTCGTCTCAGCCTCCCAAAGTGCTAGGATTACAGGCGTGAGCCACTGCGCCTGGCCTATTTCTTTCTCTTTTTAAAAATACTAGTTTCAACTTGAATTGATTTCATAAATTTCTGATGGATGTGAACTTTAGTTTAAAAAATACTCCTCCAGCCGGGTGTGGTGGCTCACGCCTGTAATCCTAGCACTTTGGGAGGCTTAGGTGGGCAGATCACCTGAGGCCAAGAGTTTGAGACCAACCTGGCTAACATGGTTGAAACTCCATCTCTACTAAAAATACAAAAACTAGCCAGGCGCAGTGGCGGGTGCCTGTAGTCCCAGCTACTAGGGAGGCTGAGGCAGGAGAATCACTTGAACCCGGGAGGCAGAGGTTGCAGTGAGCAGAAATTGTGCCACTGCACGCCAGCCTGGGTGACAGAGTGAAGACTCCATCTCAAAAAAAAAAATACTCCTTCATGACTCAGATTTGTCTGTACATACAGTTTTCTGGGCTGCTACCCTTAGAGATTTTGATTTTGTGGTTTGAGTTTATATTTTTATAAAGCATTCAGGAGTTTATATTTTTATCAGTTGCCCAGATAATTCTGATGTAGCCTTAGCCAAGTATTTGGGAACTACTAGTAGATACAATGTAATAAAAACTAGTTTATTTAAAGCTAAATTTATCCCTTAAAACCACTGAAAACCATAATTGTAACTCTTAAAGTTATTGCCCTTCAAATTTTTAAAAAATCATCTTAGTACCTAAGCTATCTGAACTCCAATATTTATATTATCTAGTAAAATGTGGAGAGCCATTTTATGCAGTGATTGACAAGTAAAAGACAGTTAAATTTCTTTTGCTTATAGAAAAAAAACAGGCTGGACACTGTAGTAGATTAAGTTCACCCTCTGGTTTGTTCCATTCAGTAGTGATGTTGTCTTCTTTGACACAGACCAATTTATATCTGACTTGGAACACCAGCCATCAGGTTCAGCAGAGAAATGGCCTAACCACAGTGTGCTCTCATGTCCAGCTCCTTTCTGGAGAATCTAGAGGGTGAGTGTTGATTGAAATGTGTCATTGTTTTTGTGCCCAAGTCTGGTATTTGCATGCAGTGGCTGGATTTGCATGTGCTACAGAGGAGGGGGTATGCACGGGCACTTTTGTAGGCCCACTCATTATCTTTGGAACTACACTTTGACTAAAAGACTCTGCTTTTTAAACTTAACCACACTCAGGCTCTTACACTTGTTCTTATGATTTTATTATTGAATGAAAGGCAAGTGTTGACTTAGATTTATTAGACCAAAGCAGAAAGAGGTTCCTTATCTGTGAATTCTATGGTTTGGGTGCTGAGTAAATTTGGTTGCTGATCAGGTTTGTAAGCCTACTCATTCCTGGTCAAGTACTCTTAGGTTTTGATGTGAATGAAATCAGGAAATTTTGTCCATTTTTCAGAGGCAACCCAGAATATTTATCCCTAGCCTGCCCTGTGGGCCCATGTTTGCACTTCTGGTAGTCCTCTAGGGCTCTACTTGGAAGGAAGCTATAGCACTAGAACCAGTTAGTCTGTGTCTAGGCTTAGGCTTCTAGACTCAGCAGCCAAGGAGGAACGAAGCTATTCCTTGCTGTCATGTTGGCTCCTTTCTTCAAATACTGTCAAAGCCACTTAAGAAAATATGTGATAGAAATTATAAATATACAGATTATAACTTCCTAAATGCCATTTGAATTTTATTTTAAAATGAATTTGGATTTGGAAGGGGCCTTGGAAATCATGTTCACTACCCAAACCTTTGTATTTAGGTTTCTGCAGCCTCCTGATGACTTATCAGGCAAGATACCAAAACCCTGGCTTCTCCCAGAGCTGGGCCTACCCTGGTCTCACATCATTCTTGTCCAGCCATGAGAGGAGTGGTAACTTAATTCCTGCATTGAATGTATATAACACTCTCAGGAGAGTTATAACCAGAGGATTTAAAATAATTTCCTCATATTAAGGGTGAGAAAATAAGTCGCAGAAAAATTAGTTAAGTCACCTGAGTCACATCACAGCCAAACCAAGACTAAAACTTATTTCTTCCAGGGTTTAGCCCAGTGTGCTTCCCATGTGTGAAGCAACAAGTTGGTCACTAATAATCTTGGTATGAAGGAAATATTTCTGTGAAGTGAAGGGATCAATGGATGACCAAGTGAATAAGGGTGAGAACATAGAAGAAACAGCAGTGTGGTAGACAACTCCTTTAAGATGTTAAGCCATGAAAGAAAGAATTAGATACAGAGGGGAATGTGGGGTCCAGTGTTTTTATTTGCTTGCTTGCTTGCTTGCTTGCTTGCTTGCTTTTTTGAGATAGAGAGATTTACACTTTTTTTTTTTTTTTGCGATGGAGTCTCCCTCTGTCACCTAGGCTGGAGTACAGTGGCATGATCTCGGCTCACTGCAAGCTCCACCTCCCGGGTTGATGCCTTTCTCCTGCCTCAGGCTCCCGAGTAGCTGGGACTACAGGCACCCACCTCCATGCCCGGCTAATTTTTTGTATTTTTAGTAGAGACGGGGTTTTACCGTGTTAGCCAGGATGGTCTCCATCTCCTGACCTCGTGATCCGCCCGCCTCAGCCTCCCAAAGTGCTGGGATTATGGGCGTGAGCCACCGTGCCCAGCTGAGATTTACACATATTAAGTGCTGATGAGAAGGATCTGGGGAGATGAGTTGATAGGGACAAAGAAGTGCAGAAAATTGATGCAGCAAGGTGTTCAAGAGCATCCAGAGCACAGGTAGTGGAATGGATCCTGTAGATTTTTGGGTCTGGAGCTTAGGTTTGGCCCTTAGAGATAGTAGATTTGGGAGTCAACAGTGAACAAGATTATTCAGAGGAAAATGTACCAAGTGAGAAAACAAAATAGGGATGAGGATTCTTCTGATAATTTTGAAATGCTTCTGAGTCCCCACATCTTAAGCCAAATTGAGAGAAGTTGTTTATTTTTTCACATTTCAGCTTTTGCTGATAGAAAAGATTACATGCTGATACTTGAATATACTTTCAAGTACCTGTGTACTGTTTACTCAGCTGGAGATTTAATGTTTGTCTTTGTAGAATGTTTTCAGTTAAAAACATTCCTAGAGGAAAGATTGTTATGACACTGATTATAGCATCACACAAAGAAGAGGTTTCCTTTTTTTTTTTTTTTCTTGAGAGAGTCTCGCTCTGTCACCCAAGCTGGAGTGCATTGGCACCATACTGGCTCACTGCAACCTCTGCCTCCCAGGTTCAAGCAATCCTCCTGCCTCAGCCTCCCATGTAGCTAAAATTACAGTCACCTACCACCACACCTGGCTAATTTTTTTTGTATTTTTAATAGAGATGGGGCTTCACCATGTTGGCCAGGCTGGTTTTAAACTCGTGACCTCAAGTGATCCACCAACCTTGGCCTCCCAAATTGCTAGGATTATAGGCGTGAGCCACCACACCCGGCCAAGAAGAGGTTTCTTAAAAAGGAAGTAGTCTTAAAAGGACTAATTTTCCCCCTCAGTCCATTGGGTGGGGGGAAAAGGTATAATGATTTTCCTTTACTAATATTAGAGCTAATGTTAAAAGTGAATCTCTGATCTATTGCTGGTGAAATTTTTTATATTAAAAAAAGTGAAGGATATCTTCAAATCATTGTGCATGTGTTTTTAATCTGTCCAATGGTAGGAAGCTGTCTAGAATCCAGGGTAAAATTTAAGATAACTTAGTTAAAAATCTATCAGTCCACCCCATTGTAAGAAGTAAAAAGAAGAGGCCGGGCGTGGTGGCTCAAGCCTGTAATCCCAGCACTTTGGGAGGCCCAGACGGGCGGATCACGAGGTCAGGAGATCGAGACCATCCTGGCTAACACGGTGAAACCTCGTCTCTACTAAAAGAATACAAAAAAAAAAACTAGCCGGGCGAGGTGGCGGGCGCCTGTAGTCCCAGCTACTCAGGAGGCTGAGGCAGGAGAATGGCGTAAACCCAGGAGACAGAGCTTGCAGTGAGCTGAGATCCGGCCACTGCACTCCAGCCTGGGCGGCAGAGCGAGACTCCGTCTCAAAAAAAAAAAAAAAAAAAAAAAAAAAGAAAAAAAAAAATAATTAGGCTTGGATGCAGTAGCTCATGCCTGTAATCCCAACATCTTGGGAGGCCGAGGCAGGCGATTGCTTGAGCCCAGGAGTTTGAGACCAGCCTGGGCAACATGGCGAAACCCCGTCTTTCCAAAAAAAAATACAAAAATTAGCTGGGCATGGTGGCTTATGCCTATAGTCCCAGCTACTCGGGAGGCTGAGGCAGGACGATCCCTTGAGCATGGGAGGTGAGGTTGCAGTGAGGCAGGATCACGTCAGTTCACTCCAGCCTTCGAGATCGTGCCACTGCACTTCAGCCTGGGCAACAGAGCAAGACTCTAGTCTCTGTCTCAAAAAAAAAAAAAAAAATCTGGCATAAAAGAGTTCAAGCTGGTTTTCTTGCTTACAATACTTATTCTTCCTGTGTTATAATTATGGTGGTAAGTTTTAGTTTTGTTAATAGTATTAGCTAAGTTAGTATAATGGAGATCTCAAAGAAATTTATTTCTCTCACACCTCATGATAATTCAGAGATCAAGATTCCTTTCAATTTGTTGTTCCTCTTTCTCTTTAGGTTTTGTCAAAGCAGAGAAACCACTTAGTCATGACTGAGTCTTAGCCCCAGGAAGGGATGGGAAAAGGGGAGGAACAAAGAAGCCAAGGAAGTGATGAGGAAGATACATACGTCACTTTTGTTCACATTTCATCGAAGAAAACGAGTTACATGGCCCATACCTAGCTACAATGGGGAAGCCCAGAAATATACTCTGTAGCTGGGTGTCAGTGTGACTTACTAAACCTCAATTACTGTGGAAGAATGAATTAAGATAATTAGCAGCCTATCATAGATACCTTCTAAATTTTCAGGAACTTATTTCTGTCTGTAGCTTGAAAAGTCAAATTAATGTTTTTTTGGTTTTTCCTTTTTTTTTGTTTTATTTGGAGACAGGGTCTCGCACTGTTGCCTAGGCTTGAGTGCAGTGGTGCGCGATCATAGCTTGCTGCAGCCTGGAACTCACTGGGTTCAAGTGATCCTCCTGCTTCAACCTCCCAAAGTGCTGGGATTACAAGCATGAGTCACCACACCTAGCCAAATTAATCAGATTTTGAAAAATCCAAATTAATTCCTCAACTCATGCCATAAATAGGTGAATTCAGGCCAGACATGGTGGCTCTCGCCTATTATCTCAGCATTTGAAAGGCCGAGGCAGACAGATGACTTGAGTTCAGGAGTTTGAGACCAGCCCGGGCAACATGGCAAACCCCTGTCTCTACAAAAAATTTAAGAAAAAATTAGCCGGGTGTGGTGCTGCTTAGGTTACAGGTTGCAGTGAGCCAAGATTGTGCCACTGCACTCAAGCCTGTGCGACAGAATGAGACCCTCTCAAAAAAAAAAAAAAGATGAATTCAGTATTTCCTGTATTTAGTTTAGATGGTGCTTTTATAACAATTGCATACATGTAGGCTTCATTTTAAAAAAACATTTAATCTTTATTTTATAAAAACAACATCTCGGCTGGGCATGGTGATTCATGCCTGTAATGCCAGCGCTTTAGGAGGCTGAGGCAAGGTGGGAGGATCAGTTGAGGCCAGAAGTCCAAGACCAGCCTGGGCAACATAATAAGACCCTGTCTCTATCCTCCCCAAAAATAAATTAGCTGGGCCGGGAGCGGTGGCTCACGCCTGTAATCCCAGCTACTCGGGAGGCTGAGGCGGGAGAATTGCTTGAACCCGGGAGGTGGAGGTTGCAGTGAGCTGAGATCATGCCACTGCACTCCAGCCTGGGTGACAGACTCCATCTCAAAAAAAATAAAATAAATTAGCTGGGCATAGTGGCACATGGCCTGCAGTCTCAGCTACTTGGGGTAGGGGTATGAAGCAGGAGGATCACTTGAGCCTAGGAGATCATGGCTGCAGTGAGCTATGATCACACCACTTCACTCTAGCCTGGGTGGCAGGCTAATACACTCTCCTAAAATAATAATAGTAATAATAATAATAATAAAATAACACCTTCACAAAATTGTTTACCCGGGGAATGAATACCTTTAATCTTCAGGCTCAGGAAAAGAAAGAAAAGATTAATGTGACCAAACTTTGATGAATGTTCATTGTAGCTTCAAGAGGAAATAACATATAAATGGAGTCTAATAATACCCAAAAATCCTTTACAAAATTGCAAATTAGAAAGGTCCGTTGGGATTTTGTGTATGTGGCAATGTGTATCTACTCCCTTCAAAGAGGGAGTGCCCTGGGTTACCCTACCCTTCTCTACCTGGTTGTGAGGTTCCATACTATATACTTGTCAGTTCTAACTTTGAATTCTTAAGCATGGGAAATAGCTCTAAATAAGAGGCTTGTTGGTACTCAAGCACCTCATTCTTGTGTGTAGAAGTAGCATTCCAGTGGACTGCCAATTTGAACATTTCTTGAATAGGAACATTTTTTTCTTACAGCAAACATTATTGATAGCTCTGACTCTACTTTTGTTGTGGTGGCACAGGCAAATTCAGATGTTGAGGTAGTGGAAGTCACAGATGGTGGCTGCCAAAAGTGTGCCAGATCCTGTGACCTACATAACCTGTTAGCAACCTTATTGAGGACTGTTCACTCTTGTTCTAGGCTTTTAATTCACTTTGCTCTTTAAAGGGAGGAAAATGAGGGCCGGGTGCAGTGACTTATGCCTGTAATCCACAGCACTTTGGGAGGCCGAGGTGGGCGGATTACGTGAGGTCAGGAGTTTGAGACCAGTCTGGCCAACATGGCAGAAAACCTGTTTCTACCAAAAATACAAAAATTAGCTGGGTGGGAGGTAGAGGTTGCAGTGAACCAAGATCATACCACTGCACTCTAGCCTGGGTGACAGAGTGAGACTCCATCTCAAAAAAAAGTTGGGAAGAAAGATGATAAAATTGTACATTAGGGGCATAAACAATTCCTTATACTCTTATCTTAATTTGGTGAAAAAATAGGAAGCCACATCACATACTTAGTGGACTAGGGTTTATTTTTACTTTTTTTTTAAGAGAGAGGCAAATTGTCACGGCCGGGGCGGGGTGGCTCACGCATGTAATCCCAACACTTTGGGAGCAAGGCGTGATCACGAGTCAGCGAGATCAAGACCTATCCTGACTAACATGGTGAAACCCGTCCTCTTACTAAAAAATATACCAAAAAAAAAAAAATAAATAGCCGGGATTGTGGTGGCACTATAGTCCCAGCATACCGGGAGGCTGAGGCAGGAGAATGTTGGGAACCCGGAGTGGAGCTGCAGTGAGCGAGACACCACTGCACTCCAGCCTGAGAGACGAGCAAGACGTCTCAAAAAAAAAAAAAAAAAAAAAAAAAAAATTTGTCCTTTTGTTTGTTGGCCAGGCTATTCTTGAACTCCTGGCCTCAAACAGTCTTCCTGCCTTGGCTTCCCATAGTGTTGGGATAACAGGCATGAGCCATGGCACCTGGCCTGGATTACAGTTTAAATAAATCAGCAAATTCATGCATATATCCATTCAAAATGACTTGAAAAATTAAATTGTAAGCAGTATTTTTAACAACTTAAAAATTGTGCTTATCAAGATTGTTAATGACTTAAATTTACATTACATCATAGATTTGTTTACCATTAATAATTTTGACTTGCTTCATTTGAGACCTATGTTTTGGCTAGTCCCAGCAGGAAGATATCTGAGGAATCTAGAGGCGAGAGCCTGAACCCAGAGCCCTCAGCTCGAGGGAGAAGTGAGGGAGAAGGAAAGCAGAGGACTTGCATGATTAACACTTGGTTCAAGTTATTGCTAAAGGTCTGTGAAAGCACTTTGTTGCAGTTCTGACTCCCTAGCCTAAAATTCATATTCAGTGGTCACCTGTAGCAATTACGTGAGCATGATTTTTGTTGTCATTGTTCCAAGTCCCCAAACTGTATTAAAGATTCAGTTGGCAAGTAATTCTATTTAGTACTCAATTTATGTAAGCACTAGGGATTCCGGGGAAAACAAGATAGAGAAAGTCTGCCCCATCGGAACTTAAATCTTCTGACTGCTGGGGAATTTATAAATAAGTGAATCCCGTAGTATAATGTATGATTGAGTATAGTCGGCTTGAGTGCTACTTTGTGGAAAATCTTCTGACTTTAACATAGTCTTAAAATCCTAAACTGCCAGGAACTTTCCAGGTTCCTTCAGCTAAGTAAGGTGAGGCACACCAGGCAAAGGAACAGCAGAGCTTTGATAAGGGGGAGCAGAAATAACACAGCATTGAACAAGCTTCTGTTATAAACAATACCACATGCCTATTTTAGAAAATGATGGTTTCATCTTTACGTAAGTGTACTTGGTAAGTGGATGGACAGTGCTCGATATGGACCCTCATCGTCAGGAAAATATAAGCATTGACTTCTTACAAGACATAGAACAGCACCTCAGCTGGCTGCAGTGGCTCACGCCTGTAATCCTAGTACTTTGGGAGGCTGAGGCGGGAGGATCACTTGAGCCCAGGAGTTTGAGACTAGCTTGGGCAACATGGCGAGACCTCGTCTCTGCAGAAAAAAAAAAAAAAATCCAAAAATTAGCCAGTCGTGGGCATGGTAGCACATCCCTGTAGGCCCAGCTACTCAGGAGGCTGAGGTGTGTAAGATCACCTGAGCCCAGGAATTCAAGGCTGCAGTGAGCCATGATTGTGCCCCCTGCACTCCAGCCTGGGCAACAGAGTGAGTACTCTATTGCCAAAAAAAAAAAAAGAGGGAGAGAAAACACATCATGTGGTTTTTGATGATAAAGCACCATTTTAAATCAGTTTGTAGTTTTAAAACTTGAGCAATGAAATACAAATTGTAAAAAGTATTTTTCATAGCAGCCTGGAACATCTTTAAAGTTACCGCCTTTGGAAGTGATAAGTGATAAGAAAAGATGATTTGATTGTGAGCCAGGTGCTTGCTTATATATTTGGCTTTTTGCCACTGCTATAACCCCTGCCTGAAATAGACACTGTGAAAATCAAATGACATGCATTAGTTTTAACATTCTGTGGTCCCCTTCCTACCTACCACCTAATGAACTTTCACTGTGCTTGTTCTAAATAGCTTCCAAGTGATTGTATTGAATTAGGGTCCATTTATTCAGTCATCAGGAATGGATGTTTCCTCAGTGGCAAGGTTCTTGCCTTTTGGGAGCTCATAGCCTATTTGGGAGACATAATGATGAGGAGGAATGTTAGAAGTCATGCACAGAGATTTGTGGGCCATCCTTGTGCTCCCTCTTAGCACAAGACTAGCCTGTAGAACCCCCAGAATCTACATGGAAAACACTGTTCCTTATATTTTTTGTGGCTTGAAATAACAGGTACCAAGGGCTGCCTTGCCTTCTTATGCTCCCTTTATATTCCCTCTCTGTATACTATATAAGAGGTATTTTTCCTCTCCATTGTACTGATGAGGAAACTGAAGAGAAAAATATATTATTATGCAAAGCACCCTCACAACTTTTCATTTACAAAGAAGCTATTCCAGTGAGTTATTTTTAGAAAGTCAGGAGTAAGTTTAGTTTATATTCCATTATTCTTTGCAGCATCCATTATGAATGGTTAATAAATCCTAGCCTGGCAAATTTACTTAAATATTATCTGACAGGTCAGGCACAAAGGCTCACACCTGTATTCCCAGCCCTATGGGAGGACTGCTTGAGGCCAGGAGTTAAGAGATCAGCTTTGGCAAAATAGCAAGACCCTGTCTCTATAAAAAAAAATTTAAAAATCAGCCAGGTGTGGTGGTGTGTGCCTACAGTCCCACCTATTAGGTTGGTGCAGAAGTAATCACGGTTCTTGCCATTAGAAGTAATGCCAAAAACCACAGTTACATTTGTATCAACTGAATACTTGGGAGGCTGAGGTGGGAGGATGGCTTGAGCCCAGGAGTTCGAGTTTGAGCTATGATTGCACCACTGCGCTCCAGTCTGGGTAACAGAGCGAGACCCTGTCTCTTAAAAAACAAAACACCGGGCACAGTGGCTCACACCTGTAATCCCAGCACTTTGGGAGGCTGAGGCAGGTGGATCATGAGGTCAGGAGTTAGAGACCAGCCTGGCCAAGATGGTGAAACCCTGTCTCTACTAAAAATAGAAAAATTAGCCAGGTGCGATGGTGGGCACCTGTAATCCCAGCTGCTCTGGAGGCTGAGGCAGGAGATGAACCCGGGAGACAGAGGTTGCAGTGAGCCAAGATTGTGCCACTGTATTCTAGCCTGGGCGACAGAGGAAGACTCCATCTCAAAAAAAAAAAATCTGACAAAGTGCTTTATCAATCTGTATCTTAAAAAATTGCTTATTGCTGGCCAGGCGCGGAGGCTCACGCCTGTAATCCCAGCACTTTGGGAGGCCGAGGCAGGTGGATCACGAGGTCAGGAGATTGAGACCATCCTGGCTAACACGGTGAAACCCGGTCTCTACTAAAAATACAAAAAATTAGCCAGGTGCGGTGACAGGAGCCTGTAAAAAAAAAAAAAAAAAAGGCTTATCACTTACAGATTATTAGCTCACCAGTATTGATTAATCTTCACTGTTTTGTAGAGTCCTTTGGCTTCAAGTCCCTACTTCTTTACTATTCTACATTCAGCACTAACCACCGCCAAGCCAAATCTTTTTTTTTTTCTTGAGAGTCTTACTCTGTTGCCCAGGCTGGAGTGTGGTGGTGCGATCTTGGCTCACTGCAACCTCCGCCCCCCAGGTTCAAGTGATTCTCTTGCCTCAGTCTCCTGAGTAGCTGGGATTACACTCGCCTGCCACCATGCCCAGCTAATTTTGTATTTTAGTAGAAACGGGGTTTCACTATCTTGGCCAGGCTGGTCTTGAACTCCTGACCTTGTGATCCACCTGCCTCAGCCTCCCAGAGTGCTGGGTTTACAGGAGTGAGACACTGCACCCAGCCTTCATCCTTTATTTCTCTGCATACCTTTGAGTACTGCCACTTGAAAATTGTCTGCTGACATAAAACTGTTGACTACTGCAGCTAAAAGACATCGTACTAATCCAACACTGTCATAGTACAAATAAAGGGAGTTTTAGATATATGAAATAATTTGTCCAAGGACACAACGTGAAGTTAGTGGCAGAGCCTGAATTCAAACCAAAGCTAATTTCTAGGCCACTCCTCTACTCACATATTTGCCTTCCCAGGTCCTATCTTCTCATCAGAGCACAATGATACTACTCCCACTTATTATTATCAGCCTCTGCTTTTCAGTGATATAACTTCTGTGCAAAATTTCCCCCATGCCTCTAGGTCTCTAGTGAGTATGAATATACCTAAATCTCTTCTTGTTCTGATCATTGATTGTAGCCCCATGCCCACTGATTTTTCCATTTGGAGTTTCTAATTTCTAATTCCAGACCTAACCTACCACCTTCCTCCTCTGAACTCCTCCTTCCCTGTTGTGACTGCACTATTGTTTTCTCTTCTAGTCTCAAAACTTTAGTGGTGGTAAATCACCACTTCTTTTATCTCCTTACCATCACACTTGCTCTCCCTCCCACTAGGATCACCACATTTTACCCAGCTCCTTTGCATTTTCTTTATCTCAGTCATTTCCTTCCATCTCTGTATTTTGACTTCTAAGAACACAACTGGTATTTTGAGGCTGATTCCACGAGCATGTAACTTTAAGGCAAATTATGTGACCTGTCAAAGCCTCAGTTAATTCATCTGTAAAGTGAGATAATAAAGTATTGTGAAGATTAACTGAAATAAGATTTCAGTTGTAAAACCTAAACTATAAATGCTCAGTAAATATTTGTGGAATTAGTAAATATATATATGTATTTGGCTTCTAGTCCCTACTTCTTTACTGTTCTACATTCAGTACTAACTACATTCAGTACACATACACACACACACACACACACACACACACACATATATATATATTTTTTTTTAGACAGAGTTTCTCTCTTGTCTCCCAGGCTGGAGTGCAATGGCGCCATCTCGGCTCACTGCAACCTCCACCTCCTGGGTTCAAGCAGTTCTCCTGCCTCAGCCTCCCAAGTAGCTGGGACTACAGGCGTGCATCACTACACCCTGCTAACTTTTTGGTATTTTTAATAGAGATGGGATTTCACCATGTTGGCCAGGCTAGTCTCAAACTCCTCACCTCAGGTGATCCACCCGCCTTGGCCTCCCAAAGTGCTGGGATTACAGGTGTGAGCCACCACGCCCGTCCTGAATTAGTAGTGTTTTTGTTTTTGTTTTGAGACGAAGTTTCACTTTTGTCCCCCAGTCTGGAATGCAATGGCGTGATCTCGGCTCACTGCAACCTCTGCCTCCCAGATTCAAGCAATTCTCCTGCTTCAGCCTCCTGAGTAACTGGGATTACAGGCGCGTACCACCACACCCAGCTAATTTTTTGTATTTTAAGTAGAGACAGGGTTTCACCATGGCCAGGCTGGTCTTGAACTTCTGACCTCAGGTGATCTGCCCTCCTCGGCCTCTTAGAGTGCTGGGATTACAGGCATGAGCCACTGCGCCCGGCCTTTTTTTTTTTTTTTTTTAGATGGAGTCTTGCGTTGTCGCCCAGCCTGGACTGCAGTGGCACAATCTTGGCTCACTGCAACCTCCACATCCTGGGTTCAAGCAACTGAATTAGTAAATATTAATTCCCTTCTTATAGCCATATGAGTTTGAGAAATTTTTGTTCTTAACTGTGGTAAACTAGAAAAATATTAGATGTTAATACTTGCAAGATTTTTTAAATGTTTGTTAGTGTTTCTTTGCTCTATGATCACATCAAATTCTAAGTATAGAAAACTTTTTGTTTTGGTCTATTTTTGTTTATAACAGCTGTAACGAGATATAATTCACATACCATAAAATTTGTCCTTAAAGGCCGGGTGCAGTGGCTCACACCTGTAATCCCAGCACTTTGGGAGGCTGAGGTGGGTGGATCACGAGGTCAGGAGTTTGAGACCAGCCTGGCCAACATAGTGAAACCCTGTCTCTACTAAAATACAAAATATTAGCTGGGCGTGGTGGTGGGTGCCTGTAATCCCAGCTACTTAGGAGGCTGAGACAGGAGAATTGCTTTGAACCCAGGAGGCAGAGGTTGCAGTGAGCTGAGATCACGTCACTGCACTCCAGTCCAGGCGACAGTTCGAGACTCTGTCTCAAAAACGAAAAAAAAATTTATCCTTAAAAGTATACAACTGAGTGGTTTTTAGTATAGTCAGAGTTTTGCAACTATTACTAGTATCTATTTTATTTTATTAATTAATTTATTTTTTGAGACAGAGTCTCACTGTTGTTTCCCAGACTGGAGTGCATGGTGCAGTCTCGGCTCACTGCAACCTCCACCTCCCGGGTTCAAGTGATTCTCCTGCCTCATCCTCCCAAGTAGCTGGGATTACAGGCATGCACCACCACACCCGGCTAATTTTGTATTTTTAGTAGAGACGGGGTTTCTCCGTTTTGGTCAGACTGGTCTCAAGCTCCCGACCTCAGGTGACCCGCCCGCCTCAGCCTCCCAAAGTGCTGGGATTACAGGCATGAGACACCGCACCTGGATACTTGTACCTAATTTTATAACTCTATTTTCATTACTCTGAAAAGAAACTCCATACCCATTAGTAATCACTCCCCGTTTCTCCCTCTCCACAACCTGTAATCTCTTTTCTGTCTCTATGGATTGGCCTGTTCTGGACATTTCATATAAATGGAATTGTATATGACCTTTCGTATCTGGCCTCTTTGACTTAGCAGACTGTTTTCAAGGCTCAAGCATATATCAGAACTTCATTACATTTCAAGGCTGATACTCCATTTTATGGATAGAGACAACTTACCGTTTATCCATTCATCATTTGGTAGACATTTGGATTGTTTCCACTTTTTGGCTATTATTAATAATGCTGCTGTGAACATTTGAAAGTTTTTATTGTGGACATATGTTTTCACTTCTCTTGTATATATGCCTAGGAGTGGAATTAGCGTAGAGTTTAGTTGATAAGGCAAGGAATGAAATGATATGAGAACTAAAGTTTCTTATTTGGGGGATTTGGGATGTTCCCTTCTATGTTAGTTCCATAAGATGGAAATTCTTTGCTCTGGACCTCACAGAGCACTGTACCTCCCTGAGGTGCTTGGAACATCAGAGAAATTAACAGAAAAGCTAGAGCCTCCAATCAGAAAAGACCACAAACAACAGAAATGCCCCCACATAATAAAGAGTGCTTGTATTAGGATAGAGTAGCAAAATCACCCCCACATCACAGTGGTTTATTCTGACCAAAGCATTTATTTTCATTCCATTTACATAGGAGGTGGCATTGTAGAAAATAAAAACTTTCTCAAAGAGATACGAATTAAAGAAAAGTTAGAGTAAGGTGAATACTTATTTAAAAGTACCTTTAGAGTGAGGGTAAGCCCCCTTCCCAACCCAAAATGAACTGAATGAGAGGGAGAGAAAAAGAGGTCCGGAGCAGTTTGTGGAGTGATGTTTCCATCTCTAATGCCACTTAGCTCAGGAGTAGGCTTCAGATACTGCCTTTATCTTTACAGGAAGCCATGGGAAGGGAAATGTCTGAGGTAGAGCTCAGCGCTTCGCATCATAAGGCTAGTCACTCAGAGGTCACTAATCATTCTCCCTTTTCTTGTTTTTCAGTGAACGAGATAATTGGGAGAGACATGTCCCAGATTTCTGTTTCCCAAGGAGCAGGGGTGAGCAGGCAGGCTGCCCTCCCGAGTCCTGAGTCCCTGGATTTAGGAAGATCTGATGGACTCTAACAGTGCTCACTGCAGCCTTGTGTCCACCACCAACTTCTCAGCATGTTTCTCTCCTTGGACCTTGGGTTTCCAGCTCTGCAGCCTTCAGGTCTGGCACCAGGAGTGGGACTCACCATTTGTGGGGAAAGCAGCGTTCCTCCACCTCAGGCCTTGGGTAGATTTTGTAAAAGAACAGGAGCAGCATAGGCTGTTTGAGCTTTGGGGAAACGAGCTTTGCTTTTTATATATAACTAGGATACTTTTACATGATGGGTGCTTTGAGTGTGAATGCAGCAGGCTCTTGTTTCCGAGGTGCTGCTTTTGCAGGTGACCTGGTTACTTAGGGATGGTGATTTACTGCTTATGTCATTTGAAGGGCCCTTTAGTTTTATGATAATTTTTAAAATAGAACTGATAAACCTTCCAGAAGCAAAAAAAAAAAAAAAAAAAAAAAAAAAAAAAAAAAAAAAAAAGAAAAAGAAAAAGAAAAAAAAAGAAGAAAGAAAAGAAAACAAGAAAAAAATCCCAAGCCCACACCTATGCCTCAGAAAGTCAGCATGTGTCCTAAAGATTTTCATAGATTTATAGGAAATAAAGCCAAATGTAGCTCATACCTCTTTATAAAACTAAACTGTTGTTAGATAAAATGAGAAGAGACCATTCCATCACTGAAGTGTTGGAATATAAAAAGACATTCCAGAGCATAGCCTTTTGGTAACTTTCTAGGTAATCTTGCAATCTCTCCATACTGGCTCCATGTTGAAATTGCTTTTTCCCTCAGGACCCTGGGTTACATGGCTACATTTAAGGTGACTCTGAATGGTGGGGTTTTAGCTTGGTCACTTTCATTTCTTGCCATGATAAAAACTAGTAAGCTGTTCAGTGCTCTTCCTATTTGTGTCATCTGGTCCTAGAACCTTTTCCAAACAGGAGCATCTGCCTTTGGTTGTTCTGTGACCTTTGAAGTCAGCCTCACGGTGGTTTAGGCAGCTTCGTAGTTCTAACTCTTCTCTAGAGGCCAGGCTGTGTGCAGAGCTAAAGCACAGGTGAGCTGTACATCAGCATGGGCAGAGAAAATACAGGACTCCAGATGGGAAGGTTTTAAGAGTCACACTAGCATGGAAGGCTTATCTGCCATTCTGTTTATAGCCCAAAATGATTCTAACCTACCCTGTCCTGTCTGTATGATCTAAAAACCAGCCTTTTCCCCAGAAGGCTCTGAGCACATCCAGAAGTGATAACCTGACCCTCCACACCAAAGACACCCTGGTGCTGCTGCTGGTGAGACTGGTGTCCAAGGCAGGGCCCAGCAGAAACTGCAGCCTGCTGTCTACCAAAGGAGGTACCCAAGTTGGGTACTTAAAAAAAAAACAACCTGCCCTTACCCCTCTCCCTAATGGGATCTTTTACCTGTTCCTAGGCCTATTACAGAGCCTCTGAAGTTTGCAGTATGCTTTCAAATGAAATAACATACTTCCCTTGATTCAGGAAGCAGATTTTTTGAGTGCCTATATGTAAGACAGTGTGCTGGTTAAAGGCCTGATGCTGTTATTCCAGGAGACTGCAGGCCCTTGATGCCAGGACTCTCTCTACTGAGGCCAGTTCAGGCCTGGGAAAGGGAGCTGGCCTATTGCCCACCACCTGTTGTCAGTAGGGTTGGAGCTATTGACTCAGGATGAGGAAGTATGGTCTTTAAAAATATATATATATATATATTTCAGATTTCTCCCCTAAAGTTAGAGAAAAAGGTCTGTCCTTCAGCAGATCACTGTGGCCCCTCTTGGAGCTGGATGGTTTCAAATTTTCTTGAAAAGTAAGTTGTGTCACAGAATGTGGATAGTGAGATTTGCTTCTGGGCCTGTGGTTGGAAGCCCACAGCTTCCTTTGGAGGGGCAAGAAGTTGGCCTCTCGATTGACATTCCAGAGAAATGGCCAGACTTGCCTCTACCCTTTTGCCCCTGGTGTAGCTGCCTCACATGGGGTTATTGCAAGAGTTCCCCTTGCAATACCCTTTGGGGGCTGCTTTGCTGCCCTCAAGAATTAAAAGCCTCTATGATCCAGAGTTGCTATGCACCAAATTTTGATGCCTTCTAAATACCTTGATGCCTGTAGCACTAGAAATGCTTTCCTATTTAAAATAAACATTAAATTTTAAAATAGAGCTTTGTATACTATGTAAGCATTTTTATATCAGCTTTGTAAAAGCTTTGGTGTTAAGAGTCAATATTTTTTGGCTTTGTAGATAAAGACTTAAATTTTTGTGCAACATAGTGGTGTTAAAGCACACATCCATTGGACTATGCAAATCAATTTATAGTAGCAGCACTGAGCAACTGGGCACGTGCTAATATGCACCCCCTCCTACTCTAACTGTGCTAGCTCTTGGGTTGAGGAATGGAGTGAGTAGCCTTCTGCTTACTGGAGATGCACAGAGAAACATGGCTGAAAACAGCTTTAAAAGGAACATGTCTTCGGGTTCATGTGTGGTGCTGCTGCCCAGGTATAAACTATCCCCACCTAGGGCCAGCCATTATCACCAGACCTCTTCTGGGCCTGGCTGTGAAACCTTGTCTTTGGTATTCAGAATGGATCTTTAAGGCTCAGATGGGCTCAAATTGAAACCTTGTATTTTATAAAATGGATGTTTAGTAAAGGAACTGGTTCTCAGTTATGTTTACAGCACTTGGAATTGTGTGTTCTTGTACATTTTGTATTTTAAAACCTTTTATGGGAGTGCAGTGCTCCTTACACAAATACAAAGGGAAGAGCCAGCAGTTGAGGCTCCTCAGTTTTAGTGCTGAAATAATAAACAATGACAGGTCAACAGTCTCCTTAATCTGTCTGAGTGTTCCTCTGCCTGGGGTTGGTGTGGAGCTCCTCACTTTGGGGCAAAGTTAAGGGTCCTGTGGCTTTTAAAAAGTCCATTTGGTTAATAACTTTTCATTTAAGGAAGAGAAAATCGAGTTCCAAATTGCTTCCGAGGCTTCAGTTCTGTATCATTTAATGCGTGCAAAGGACATTCCACGGTGTCTGCTGGGTTCAGGGCAACTGGCTTTCCGAAGGCATACAAGAAAAGTTGGCAAAGTCCCCTTTAAAAGTCGAGCCTGAGTTTTTGCGTGGGGGCCTCCTGCCCCCTAATGTCTTCTGGTGATACTGCAGCACAGTCCATCAAAATAGTTTGTGGTTTTGCCATCTGTTACTCCTTATGCCCACCTGGAGAGGGGCTAGCATCTTTAGGTGGGACCATCCCTGGCACAACATGGTCTCTGAGGTCCAGATATTCTGAGGGTAGGGCTGTCTCTCTCTGCCTCCTTATCCCCCACCAGAGGGACAGGGGGAGGTAGAACATTGGGATCTTTACTCAGAGGCTCAGATGGAACCTTGATTCTCCCAGGAGTCATACATTGAAGGTACCAGAGCTTCCATTTTAAAAAAGCAAGCAAGCCTGCCGTGGACCTATCAGCCCCACCGTATCTGTCGGCATGGGCCACAGCCAGGACACACTAAAGGGCTCTCCAGGTGCCAGTCAAGATGCCTGGCTCAGGCCATCAGGAGCCGGTTAGCCCCATTCCTCCCCCAGCCCTGCATGCAGGGTTCAGCCATTGTCTTTGGGGGAAACAGGCAGAAGAATAAGTGGAGGGTGGAGCTGGGGCTTGGGCTCCTCTGGGTACCTTCTGAGAGCTTTGACAAGCCAGAAAGAAGCTACCAGGTTGAGGGTACTGGTCTTCTGGATGCAGGAGAGACATGTTCACTGAGGATATTAGCTGGCTTTTACCTCCTGGCTTTCCTACAAACACACCCATTCCTTGGGGGCTTGTAACACAGTGCGAGGTGGGTCGCCAACAGGCATCAGACTGGTGTAGTCATCAGCGGGTAGCTACAGAAGGGATGCAGATTTAGGGCAAAGAGCTCAGCCAGACCCGCCAGGCCCTCCAGCCACACAATCTCACCTGGTAGGCTTGGAAGACGCTTAGCAGATCCTTCATACCAGCTGTGTATGGGACACCCTGCATGCGGACCAAAGCTCCTGGCTGGGACAACACTGAGGTGGGAGCAGAGGCCAGGGCAGCAGTGGGTGTGGTGAGGTAGCCCACAGTGGTGGGGGAGACTGGGGGGCTAGGATGGGAGAGACAAGGGTTAGTCATGCATGCCACATGTGGCCTAGACCGAGAACTGTTTCCCTCCTCCCTTGCTTCTGCCTTGTGATTAGTTCAGTTCCTCCTCCCTGAAGCCCCAGCTTCTACAGAGTCATCTTCGATCTGTTTTGTAGATGGTGTTAGCCAGCTCCCACCTTACTCCCTTGTCATCTGGTCCAGAAAGGGGATCGTGACCCTTCCCCAGATTGGGACAGGGAGCGGGACTGGTGTTCTCTTAGCTGCAGGGTACCTTGGGTAGTAGGCTGTGTAGTTCAGGTAGAGTTGAGTGGCTGGCCCTGGATAGTAGGCAACAGGGGTGGGGGCAGCAGGTACCCTGGCAGCTGGGAGCAGTGCTGAAGAGGGGTATAGAGCTGCCGTCTCCGTGGGAATGAGGGTTGGGGTGGCTTGGAAGGTGGCGTAGGTAGGTGGTGAGAGGCCTAGAGACAGAAGTAGAAAGTGCATGTGCACGGAGCCTAGCACTGCCCTGGGTGGGGCAGCCAGAAAGGAGTTCCCGCTATACAAAGTAGTAGGGGCTTCAACAGCCTGACTCCCACAGGCCTTCTTCCCCAGCCCCTAGGGCACTCACAGGGCAGCTTGCAGGGCGGAGGGGACATGCCACTGCGGCCCAAGGTGCCCCCCATCAGCACACGGCTCATCTCCTCTGTGGAACAGGGGACCACCTCCACGTAGCGTTCCTTCATCACCTTCTTATGGCAACGCTGAGCAGCAGTTAGGGCTCGCTCTGCTGATGTCATCTGGATGAAGGCATCGCCCGATGGCCGGCCCTGTGCACACCATCTTGTGAGCAGTTTGTCATGTGTAAGAGTGCCTTACCCCTAACACACACCCCTTCCTATTGATGTGTTCCCCCTACCAAGCAGTGGCGTCACCTGCTGATTGAGCACCATGTGCACACCATGGGGCCGGATGTCAGCTGCTGCCTCCCCCAGAAAGCTCAGGATGTCTTCAATGGTGGCTGTGTAGGGCAGGCCTCGGAGGCGTACACAGTCCCTCCCAGTCCCAGGTGCCATTGGGAAGGGGATGGGCAGCAGTGGGGCAGTCAGTGTGGGAAGGAGTGGGCCAGATGCATAGCGGTTCAAGACCTAGTAAGGAAGGCAGCAACAGGCTGGTCATGCCAAGTAGGGTGGGGGCACAGAGGGCCACCCTGGAGTAACAGTACTTCTAGGGGTGGGAAGCCCTGGGCACTCACCTGCTGCACCTCAGCTGCAGTGCTCCGGAAGATTTCGATGTATCGCTTACCCAGCATGCCCTTGTGCCTGCGCAGTGCAGCCTGTGCCAGCTCCTCACAAGCAAAGAGGGCGAAGGCATCACCAGTCGGCCGTCCGTCAGGGTGGCGCACAAAGAGCAGCCCCTCGGCACCCCCAGTCACTGGGCACTCTGGCCCCAGGAAGCCTAGCACGTCCATTGGCCCAGCCGAGAAGGGCAGTCCCCGCAGCCGCAGGATCACTTGGTCTTCTCGTGACAAGAAACGAGCCACCTCTAGTGATGTGCCTGTGTGGGGGACATGGGAGTCACCTGCTGACTTCACTCGTGCCCCTTCAGACACTCACCCATGCAGGGGAGCAGGCAGGCAAGGGGGTGGTGGGGAAGTGAGATATGGATCAAGGACCAGGGGAGCCAGGCCCTGTTTGGGGTATACTCACCCCCTGCGATCTTTACAAACTCCTCCCCTGTCGCCTTATACACCTGTGGGTACAGAGAGCAGCAGCCTATGGGTCTCAGGCCTGGCTCAGATTGGCCCTGCTCCGCTCCCAGCCCAAAGCCCCACCTCAATATAGCGGACGCCCATGTGATGCTTGTGTCTCTGCAGCGCTAGGTCCCGCTGCTCGCTGTCCACAAAACGGATGAGGGCCTCACCATTTCTGCGGCCCTGGGCGTTGAGGCAGAGCGCTACACCACCCCTGTGGAGCCAGTGCTGTTAGTGCCTCCTGGGTAGGCCTGTCCAGTTGGGTCCACCCACCCCACCACACCCACCTGGCCACGTTGAGCCCTCTGAAGAAGCGAGCCACGTCCTGGTCTGATGACTGCCAGGGCAACCCACGAGCCCGTACCACAGTCTCACTGTCCACCACATCTGCCTTGCTGCTGTAGGGGCAGGGCACAGTGCTGTCAGAGCTATCCAGCTGTTGTCAACTCCCAGCCCCTGCTCCCACACTCACCAAGGCCCCGTCTCATATTTCTGCTTTATCACCTCAGGCTTCGAAAACAATTGACCTGAGAAAAGATGGTGTGGGGGTCAGCAGGGTGTGCTGGAGAGGGGTCTCCCCACCAAGTTCTGCAAAAAGAGGACAGTTGAGGGAGATGAAGAAATGACAGGCTGAGCGCAGTGGCTCAGGCCTATAATCCCAGCACTTTGGGAGGTCAAGGTGGGTGGATCATTTGCCATCAGGAATTCGAGACCAGCCTGGCCAACATGGTGAAACCTGGTCTCGACTAAAAATACAAAAATTAGCCAGGCGTGGTGGCAAGCGCCTGTAATCCCAGCTACTCGAGGCTGAGGCAGGAGAATAGCTTGAACCCGGAAAGTGGAGGTTGCAGTGAGCTGAGTTTGCACCACTGCACTCTAGTCTAGGCTACAGAGCGAGGCTCTGTCTCAAAGAAAAAGAAAAAATGACAAAGAGGCTTCCCCTGTGGTCTCTTAGAGAAGGTCACAGTGGGGAGGAGTAATAGGCAGGCATTCGTCATCCCTGAGAACAGGTGACAGGCAGTGAGGGAAACCTTACTGCTGGACTCTTTGAGTAGATGGAGGATAACAGCTACCATTGTCTTCACTTCCCAGACCCCAAAGTCATCCTCTGTGGCATCTGTCTCCAGTCCTAAATCTATGGGCAGAGAAGTGACAGTGAAGACAGCATAAGCACGAATCCTGTTTACCCCTGGGCCCAACTCCCCTCCATAGACACATGCTGGAGACCAGCATATACATCTGTTTTGGCCCAGTTAATGTGTGCACTTACAGATCCCCAGTCCAGACACAGACACATACCCACATTCCAAACTCATCCTAGCACAGACACAAAGACACAGGTACACTCAGGGACTTAGCAGATAATGCAAACGTGCATGTGTCCATATTACCCACCCACCAGCATGCGCATACTCAGACACATGTACCCACAGTGGCTTGTCCACCCTAACCCTTCTGGGTCACAGATACCCTGTGCCATGGTGGCCACAGTGAGGTCCCTGGCAGGGCAGGTACTTGGATGCTGCATATGGAACTCTCTTCGGAGGTCATAGAAGGAGAAGAATGTGTCGGGGAGCACCAGGTTCTGGGGGTACATAGGATTGGGGATGAGTGCCCTGCCCACCCTCAGGACAACAGGGGTCCTGGGACCCTTACTGACCCTGCCCCCCAGCCCGGTTTTCCTTCAGGGGCATACCTTCCTGGAGGCCTCAGGGTGCAGGACCTGTCGCAATAGCTGCTGCCCATCAGTGCAGAGCACGTAGGGGCCCCCGCCCAGCAGAGCCACATCCCCATTCACCAGCTGTGAGAACTGGGGATAGGGAATGGGGAGAGAGAAACACACAGATTCACAGCTGGGCAGGCAGGAAGTGAGGGTAGGAGGAGGAAGGAGGCAGGCTGCAAAGCTGGTTCAGCCAGATGTTCAACCCTATCCTGTCTGGGAAGAAGAGGCCACACCTGTTGAGCCTAGCCCTATGTCCCTTCCCCTCACCCCCCCAACCTTGTTCCAGTCCACTGTCACTTTCTCCAGGCCAAATGAGGGCAATCACACATAACCCAAGCCCTCAACACACACACTCCAGGAGTTTGGAGTGGGGCCAGAGCAAACACCTGGAGTGGGACAAGCAGGTGGGAAGAGGCGGAGCAAAGCAGGTTAAACCTGTCTCTGACCAGGCACCACCCTCAGACAGGTGGGGGTGGCCCAGTCCTGCCTGAGGCCCAGAAGGCTCATGGTCAATGGCAGCCCCGCCTCCAGGTCTGACCAACCGAGGGGCAGACAAACTCCAAGGACAGAGCTCCACACTTGGACATCAGGGGCAGCATGAGCTTTGACCCACACCCTATCGACCGGCTGGCACTGAGCTGTTTGCTCATAGAGGGGGTGGCACTCCTGAGGCTGCCCAGCCCTCCCCCAGCCTCCATCCCGGCTGGAGAAGTATAAGCACTAATCACTGACCCACAGACCCTCCCTGCCAATTCTGTGACACTTGACAACCTGAGGCTGACACAGCAAGGCAACCCAGCTCTCCTCCTGCAAACTCCCCAAGTGAAGGGCCCAGAGCCCTTCTGGAACAGACAAGAATCATCGTGGTGCCTCCTCATCAGGAACCACAGAGTTGTTGGAAGATGAAAGAATGTGTGCGTATAAAGGACTTAGCCTAATTACACTCAAGAGTCAGACACAGAGTGAGCGACCTAGTGAAGATAAGGAAAAGAAAACAGCAATGGAAACCACCTCCCACTTGAGCTAGGGCAGGAAGCACCCCAGGCCTTTGCACTCAGCAGGTAGATAGTCCCCCAGGCCAGGCCGGGACAGCGCCTACGCCTGGCCAGCCGGCCGGGACAGGCCTAGACGAGCAGTTTACACCTGGCGGCGTCTACCTCTAGGGCCGACACCGCCCTACGCCTCCACTCCAGCGGCTCCCAAGCGGGCCGAAGACGCGGGCGGCAAGGACTGGTGACCTATATGGGCCCCTCGACCCCTTTCGCTTCCGACTGCGGCTCAGAGAGACCTGACCCAGCAGGTCTCCCAAAGGCGTCTCGGCCTCGCTCCCCGGGCGGGAACTGGGGATGGATCCCAAAGCCTGCGTCCTGATCCCTTCGGTAGGAGTAGGTTCCTGCAATGGTTGAAAAGTAAGGCGCCCAGGGGAATGGCCGGCACGCGCGGATGAAAGGGACACGCACACGCGAGAGTCGCTCAAAGTTTCAAACCAGACCCCGTCCTGCCGCCCGGGCCGGTTGGTTGCGGCACGCCAGGCCTAGCCTCCGGCAGCCTCTCCCGCCCAGAAATGTCCTCACGGCCAGGCCGTGCCGCCACCCACCCCGGCGCTCACCTGCTGCAGCACCTTGTCCAGCGGCTCTGCCCGCGCCAGGCTGTCGGCGCTCAGGCCGCTAGCCTCGCGGCATTGCGTACTCAGTGCGGCCACCTCGGCGCGAACCAGAGATTTGTGCAGCGTCCCCACCTGTGAGCGGCGGGGGAAACCGATCAGCCGCGCCCCTCGACCCCGGAAGCTCCCTGGGGACCTCACCGCCTCCTTTCCACCCTACCTGGCGGCTCCGCGGCTCAACCACTTGCCAGACTAGGAGGATTAAGTCGGTCTCGTCCGAGCCCAGGTCCCTTCCCAGCGCACCCGCCGTAGCCCCGAACAGGACGACCAGTGATCCGGGACAGGGGTCGGGGTCGGCCCCGGGGTCAGGGCCTGGGGGCGGGGGCGGCGGCGGAGTCATGGCCGCAGAGGAAGGGGGCGCTCGGCCAGACACACGCGGACCGACGAGGCGCACGCAGGCACCGACCGACGGCAGACGCGAATCAGCTTGGGCGGGACACCGTGTGTCGGGGGCGGCACCTGCGGCCCGGCTGGCTCAGTGGGCGCTGCCGAGACCCGCCCGTGGCGCCCCGCGGGGCGGGGCAGCTACCGGCCCACGCCCTCTCCAGGCTAGTTACCTGCCTGCCCCGCCGGCCACGTGACCGGGGCGGCCCCGGGAACCTTGGGGGAGGGCCGCCACAACCCAGCCCAGGACGCAAGAACTCATAATCCCGGTCTGGGTGCACGCTCAGGATCCGTATTCCTACTTCTAGGGCTGGTCCTGCCTGATTCTTGGGGCTAACCCGTTCTTCGCTCTCCCCTATTCTTCCCCAGGGGCCGTCAGGCCTCTACAAAGGACCATGCAAGAGGCCTTCTCTACTCCGAGAGGGTCACACGGGACCTATGGAAGGCGCCAGGAGGCAGTCTAGAGGCTGTGGGGGTCACCACGGCAGGTCTGGGGTTGATGGAAGTCAAAGGGTCAAGGGGGCGGTGAGAGTTGCCGGGTATCACCCTGTGGGGGGAATCACCAGAAGTCAGCTGGGAAAGGGGAGGGCGGCGGGAACATCAGGGTTGTTAGAGCTGTGGGGTGGTCTCCAGGGATCACAGGGAAGGGCTTGTCCACGCAGACGCTAGGGCCGAGCGGTAGCCTGGCACTGCCAGAGCGCGATCGTTGTGGGTTGGAAGTGAGCAGGCCTCAATGCTGGGGAAAGGAACCCCCCCAACCCCAGAGAGCTGCACCCAAGACAAGGCTGAGAGGGGTAGAAGGGGCCTGGAGCCTCGGAACCCCCACGTGTGGGAGCCTGCCTGCTTTCGTCCCTTTCTCGACGATGGAGAAGCTGCCTGGAGATTGCGAGCGCTCTGGCGGATGGCAGAGCTAGCGTTGAGCGTGTGCGCGCGCGTGCGGGCTGCAGATCCTCCCTTTTCCATCCCGCACCTACAACCCAGTTGACAGTCCCGCGCTGGGGGCTCCCAGTCCCCCCTTCGCCCAGTGGAGCTTGGTGAGGCTCCTTTATGGCGCGTTTCCCGGCCGTTCCTTACTTTCCCAAACTCTCCCAGGGAGGTGACTGAGAAACTGAATAAGTAAGTGACTGAGAAACTGAATAATCCAGCAGGAAGGAGGGGGCTCCAGCCTGGCGGGAACTGAGTCACGCGGTTGCCTAGCCCGACTCGAGACTGAGACTGGAGCCGCACCATGCGCTTTCGGACAAGGAGGGAGCTGCGTCCCGGCCCCTGGACAATGGAGAAAGCGGGGCACCAGGGCGCATCCCCAGAGCTCATGCCCGGGGAAGGGGCGAGGCCCGGGGCGAGAGAGCTCAGCGTAGCTCCACTTGGCAGCTAAAGAAACAAGCGCCCGGGACAGAAATGACTCCCGCCCGGACACGGCGACAGAGAGAGAAAGGAAAGTGCATCCTTCGCCCGGTGGGTTCGAGCCACAAGCGCTTTACTTTCCTTACAGGTGGAGGCGGGCCTCGGTGCGCGGCTGCCCATCTCCGGACCGCCCACCCGGGCACTGGCCCATGTGTCTCCTCCCCCGGAAACGGTAAGCAAATCAGGCGCGGGGGGAAGGGAGAACGTTGCTCCTCGGGCCCCGCCTCCCGATAAGCCTGGAATGTCAAATATTTGTTCGCGGGGCGGGGCGAACCCGCGAGTAAGACTCCTCCCCCTCCCGCCCCGTAGCGCGCCTGCGCCTGGCGGAGGCGGCCCTTCCTGTGGCCACGCCCTTCCAGCCAATTCCCTTAAATCTGTGTCCCTAACCGCCGCAGTCCTAAGGCCCCACAGAAGCACGTCGTTTCCTCCTCGGCTCCTGTCTGGGTTCCACTCCTACAGCACAGGGTCACAGCGTCCCCGCCCGGGGGTCCGGACGCTACTTGGTCTGCATTTCGTCCCTCCTGGCGACCTCATTTGTGCAGCCTCTAGGCCCTTTTCCTCTTCAGCGTGGGTCTCCACACCCACTCTTCACGGAAGCCTCCTTCGCGAGGTGACCGCTCCGTTGTGGCGTTTCTGGCCGTCCTGAGCGCTTTCCCACGGATGACGCTTATGCGTGCCCAAGTCGCCGCTGGGTCGTGAACCTGAGGCACGGGCTGGTAGCGCAGTGCGGCTCCCCTAAACTACCCCGGGCGCCCATCCGGCCGGCCCCATAGCAAGACAACTCCTGTCACTTGGATTCTTTTTATTTTTTATTTTTTAAATTTTTATTATTCTTTTCTTTAAGACGGAGTTTTGCTCTTGTTGCCCAGACAGGAGTGCAGTGGCGCGATCTCGGCTTACTGCAACCTCCACTTCCCGGGTTCAAGTGATCCTCCTGCCTCAGCCTCCCAAGTAGCTGGGATTATAGGCGTGCACCACCACGCCTGTGTTTTTTTTAGTAGAGACTGGATTTCACCATGTTGATCAGGCTGGATGGTCTCAAACTCCTGACCTCAAGTGATCCACACACCTCGGCCTCCCAAAGTGCTGGGATTACAGGCGTGAGCCACCGCGCCCGGCATATTCTATTTATTTATTTATTTATTTTTGAGACAGGGTCTCACTCTGTCGCCCAGGTTGGAGTGCAACAGCGCAATGCCTGATCACAGCAGCCTCAACATCCCCGGGGCCCAAGCGATCCGCCCACCTCAGCCTTCCAAGTAGCTGGGACCACAGGCGTGCGCCGGGACCACAGGCGGGCGCTGCCACCAGCCTGGTCAATATGGGGACATCCCATCTTTATTAAAAGTATAAAAATTAACTGAACATGGTGGCGTGCGCCTGTAGTCCCAGCTACTCGGGAGGCTGAGGCAGAAGAATCGCGTCAACCCGGGAGGTGGAGGTTGCAGTGAGCCGGGATCGTACCATTGCACTCCAACCTGGGGCATGGAGCAGACTCAAAAAAAAAAAAAAAAAAAAAAAAAAAAAACATTATGGAGGAAGAACTGGGGTTAACTAGACAAGGGGCAGGACTGGAGGGGAGGAAAGGACACAGATGGGACCCTACTGCAAAGGCCTGTGTCTTACCATTGCTGAAATACCTTATGGCAGAAGCAGCTAGCCTTAGACAACAGTTCATTCATTCAGTGACAGGCAATGGGGGTAAGCCTCTATCTTCGAGGATGGGATGATGGAGCAGGGAGACAATAAACAATTAATAAACGTGTTATAAGTTGGTTAAGTTGGGGGGCAGAAAGAAGCAATGAGGGAGTGTGGGTTGTTTAGTAATAATAGGGTGATCTGGGAGGACTCATCTGAAGATGAGTAAGGGATCTCAGCAAAGCAGGACCCCACCCTCCGGCCCGGTATTTAAACGAATTTGGTTTTATTTATTTTATTTTTTATTTTATTATTTTTTATTTTTTGAGATGGAGTCTCGCTCTGTCGCCCGGGCTGGAGTGCAGTGGCCAGATCTCAGGTCACTGCAAGCTCCGCCTCCCGGGTTCACGCCATTCTCCTGCCTCAGCCTCCCGAGTAGCTGGGACTACAGGCGCCCGCCACTTCGCCCGGCTAGTTTTTTGTATTTTAGTAGAGACGGGGTTTCACCGGGTTAGCCAGGATGGTCTTGATCTCCTGACCTCGTGATCCGCCCGTCTCGGCCTCCCAAAGTGCTGGGATTACAGGCTTGAGCCACCGCGCCCGGCCTCCTCCAGATTTTCTACCTTCCACAGCAGGGGTCCCCTCTGTGGTTTGAGATTTCTGTACTTCTCTGAAAATTGTCTCCAACCCCCCCACCCCACTCCTCGCTCCCCTGGGGTTCATGAATTAATGAATAGGAGATTGGTATGGCAGAGAGGTAGGCAAGGCCCCAACGGCCCAGGCCGCCCGAGGGCAGACGCCTTTCTCAAAACCGCGTGCCAGATATTTGGAAGAAAGGACTGGGTTCCGTGGGCCTCATACTCGCAAAATTTTACCCTCACCTTGGCTCTCAGGCCTGCCTGGGTTGGACCCCTAAAGGCAGCCGGCGCTGTGGCTGCGGGTACATGAAAGCCCGGGCAGATGTACCCGGGTGTAAGGGTGAGGACTCATCTGAAGGGGTGTAAGGCGGGAAGTGCGGCGGGTCTCGTGGAACCTCCAGGGCGTCTAGGAGCGGTGCGAAAACACCCTCCCTCCTTCCCTTCTCGGCCAGGAAAGATCTCGCAGTGCAAGAGGATTCGACGCTGGGGAACACCGCGGAGATCCATTCTTGCCTGCCCAGACCCGTCCCCTCTCTCAGCGACCCTCCTTATCTCCCGGGCCACCCTACTAGGCAGCGCGTTGGGCCCCACCTGCTGGGTTGGGATCTCCGCACCTGTGCAGAGTGGCTGCGGAGCACACGCCAGAGGGCGCGCTGACTCCGTTGCTAGAAGCGGAGGGGGAGGGGCGTGCGCTCGAGGTCGAGCAAAGCACTAGTGGTGACAAAGGGGTCCCCTCGATGCCCCCATCAGGCCAATACCCTCTGGCTTTATTTTTATTTTCATTTTATTTTGAGATGGAGTTTTGCTCTTGTCTCCCAGGCTGGAGTGCAATGGCGCGATCTCGGCTCACTGCAACTTCTGCCTCCTGGGTTCAGGCCATTCTCCTACCTCAGTCTCCTGAGTAGCTGGGATTACAAGCGCCCACCACCACGCCCGACTAATTTTTGTATTTTTAGTAGAGACGGGGTTTCACCATGTTAGCCAGGCTGATTTCAAACTCCTGACCTCAGGTGATCTGCCCGCTTCCACCTCCCAAAGTGCTGGGATTATAGGCGTGAGCCACTGCGCCTGGCCTATTTTATTTTGTTTTATTTCTTTTTTTTGAGACAGAGTCTTGCTCTGTCGCCCAGGCTGGAGTGCAGTGGCAGGATCTTGGCTCACTGCAACCTCCGCCTCCCGGGTTCAAGCGATTCTCCTGACTCAGCCTCCTGAGTAGCGGGATTACAGGCGCGTACCACCACGCCTGGCTAATTTTTGTATTTCTAGTAGAGATAGGGTTTCACCATGTTGGTCAGGCTGGTCTCAAACTCCTGACCTCGTGATCAGCCCTCCTCGGCCTCCCAAAGTGCTGGGATTACAGGAGTGAGCCACCACGTCCGGCTTATTTTATTTTTATTTATTTTTGAGACAGAGTCTCATTCTGTCACCCAGCTCACTGTAACCTCCGCCTCCCAGGTTCAAGCAATTCTCCTGCCTCAGCCTCCTGAGTAGCTGAGATTACAGGTGCGCACCACCACGCCTGGCTAATTTTTTGTATTTTTAGTAGAGACAGGGTTTCGCTACGTTGTGCAGGCTGGTCTTGAACTTCTGAACTCAGGCAATCTGCCCGCCTAGCCTCCCAAAGTGCTAGGATTACAGGTGTGAGCCACCGTGCCCAGCCTTTTATTTTATATTATTTTATTTTATTGAAACGGAGTTTCCCTCTGTCGCCCATGCTGGAGTGGAGTGGCATGATCTCTGTTCTGGGCCCTTTGCCTCCAGGGTTCTGTTGTGGCTGGATCAGTGTTAGGCCTCTCCTGGCTGCAGGGAGACTGACTGCAGAGGAATGGGGACCTGCTGAGCCATAAGCTTTAGGGAGATTCCACCAGCCCCTAAATGGACTCAGCTTTGGCCACCAAATGAGCCTGGAAGCCTTAGTCTTAGTTTGGTTGCCTCAAGCCCAGGATCCACCTAGTTCTGGTACAGGAGCTTGGAGCTTAGGACAGCGAGAGGGAGTGCAAAGGGCCCAGTAGCAGGAAGGGTGAAGGGTGTTGGCTGTGTGCTCACCCAAGGAAGATACCACAATTGGACTGGCTCCTCAGTCTCTGGATTTATTCTGTTGAAAAGAGTCAAACTCTGTAAAATATTTGGACACTTTTTTTTTAGATGGAGTCTTGCTCTGTCTCCCAGGCTGGAGTGCAGTGATGTGATCTTGGCTCATTGCAACCTCTGCCTTCCCGGTTCAAGTGATTCTCCTGCCTCAGCCGCCTGAGTAGCTGGGACTACAGGTGCCTGCCACCACGGCCAGCTAATTTTTCTATTTGTGTAGAGATGGGTTTCGCCATGTTGGCCGCCAGGCTAGTTTCAAACTCCTGACCTCAGGTGATCAGACCTTTAAAAGTTGCTAGACTCTTAATCTTTTCAGGATTGGGAGGGCCTGGAAGAAAAAGAACTAGCTATGTTAATATAATTTTTTTTTTTTTTTGAGACAAAGTCTCGCTCTGTTGCCCAGGCTGGAGTGCAGCTGTAGCAGGATGAGCGGCAGACAAAACTCCTCAGACACCGAGTTAAAGAAGGAAGGGGTTTATTCAGCCAGGGGCATCGGCAAGACTTCTGTCTCAAGAGCGAGTTCCCCGAGTGAGCAATTCCTGTCCCTTTTAAGGGCTCACAATTCTAAGGGGGTGCACGTGAGAGGGTCGTGATTGATTGAGCAAGCAGGGGTACGTGGGCTGCATGGCACCCGTAATTTAGATCGAAACAAAACAAGAGATAGAGCTTGTACACAGCGTGGCATGCCCGGGCAATACTCACCCGTGTCCTGTGCACACTCTATAGGGATAACAGAACCCAATTAGGGTGCGCGGAGGTCAGCAAGATCTTTAACCACCAGGCGCCAGGGTGCGACGCCCAGCTGTCTGCCTGTGGATTTCATTTCTGCCTTTTAGTTTTTACTTCTTCTTTCTTTGGAGGCAGAAATTGGGCATAAGACAATATGAGGGGTAGTTTCCTCCCTTACAGTGGCGCCATCTCGCCTCACTGCAAGCTCCGCCCCCCAGGTTCACGCCATTCTCCTGCCTCAGTCTCCCAAGTAGCTGGGACTACAGGTGCCCGCCACCACGCCCGACTAATTTTTTGTATTTTTAGTAGAGATGGGTTTTCACCGTGTTAGCCAGGATAGTTTCAATCTCCTGACCTCGTGATCCGCCTGCCTCCGCCTCCCAAAGTGCTGGGATTACAGGCGTGAGTCACCGTGCCAGGCCAATAGAGATTCTTTACAGATGCAAATTTTCCTCCACAAAGGACAGTTGTGCAGGGCCATTTCAAAGTATGGCAAAGAAACATTGTTTTGGAATATTTTGACTTTCTTGTCACCTAATGTTATGCCAGAGTCAGATTGCAAAGTAAGTCCCAATATATAGGATTAAATAAAACCCATCCAATGAGAATTTATGGTTTGTAGGGCAAACCATACAATTTGAGATAGTAATTTGAGCAAGATTTAAAAAAAAAATCAGGGCCGGGCGTGGTGGCTCACATCTGTAATCCCAGCACTTTGGGAGACTTAGGTGGGTGGATCACCTGAGTTCAGGAGTTCAAGACCAGCCTGGCCAACATGGTGAAACCCTGTCTCTACTAAAAAATACAAAAATTAGCTGGGCGTGGTGGCGGGTGCCTGTAATCCCAGCTACTCTGGAGGCTGAGGCAGGAGAATCGCTTGAATCCGGGATGCACAGGTTGCAGTGAGCTAGGATCGCGCCACTGCACTCCAGCCTGGGTGACAGAACAAGACTCTGTCTCTAAAAAAAAAAAAATAGTGTCACTGGGCGCGGTGGCTCAAGCCTGTAATCCCAGCACTTTGGGAGGCCGAGACGGGCGGATCACGAGGTCAGGAGATCAAGACCATCCTGGCTAACATGGTGAAACCCCGTCTCTACTTAAAAAATACAAAAAACTAGCCGGGCGAGGTGGCGGGCGCCTGTAGTCCCAGCTACTCGGGAGGCTGAGGCAGGAGAATGGCGTAAACCCGGGAGGCGGAGCTTGCAGTGAGCTGAGATCCGGCCACTGCACTCCAGCCGGGGCGACAGAGCGAGACTCCGTCTCAAAAAAAAAAAAAAAAAAAAAAAAATTGTGTCAGCCTGGCATGTGGAGAACGACCCACAGGAACGAGGGCGTGCATTGGGACATCAGTGATGAGGCTGTTGTGGAAATAGGGTAGTGTGGTTTGGGAAGGGTAGAGCTGGCTAGCCCTTACGACCACCTGAGTTGTGGTTCTGAGAAGCATGGAGGCATCCAGAGCTCAGGATGATGCCCAGTCTGCAGCCTGGGGGATCAGGTGTCAGGTGGATGGCAGAGTCATTGTGAAAAGGGAGGACCTCACCTTCTGACTCTTCTCCACAGTGCCAGCATGGGTCATTGCTGACTGAGCCTTGCCATCCTGCTCCTAATGGCTGTGGTTCCTAACACATGCAGGGCCTGTGGGGGTGAAGCACCAGGGAATCCCTCTTGAGGACAGGGCTACGCTGGGATGGAAAGATTTAGACTGTGGCCAGAGTCCAAGATGGCCCAGCACCTCTTGATCTTTCCCTTCCTCCACTTAACCTTTGACTGGACTCCTGCCTGTCCCTAGGCCTGCAGAAGAGTCTCTATGGTCTCCCACGCTGGGATTTCACCAGATGGGTCTTCACCGATCTTCTGTCGGGTCACGGGTGAAGGTGGGGGAGGAGGGGGCTTTGGGAGTCCTGAGCCAGGGCCTTAGGGGGAGATGGCTGGACCTTAAGAGAGGGTGGGGCTGGGCACAGTGGCACACACCTGTAATCTCAGCACTTTGGGAGGCTGAAGCAGGTGGATTACTTAAGGCCAGGAGTTCAAGACTGGCCTGGGCAACATAGTGAGACCCCCCCCCCCAACTCTACAAAAAATAAAAAAAACTAGCTGAGTGGGGGTGTACACCTGTAGTCTCAGCTACTCAGGAGGCTGAGGTGGGAAGGATCGCTTGAGCCTGAGAAGTCAAGGAGGCAATGAGCCGTGATTGTGCCATTGTACTTCAGCTTGAGTGACACAGACAGACCCTGTCTCAAAAAAAAAAAAAGAAAGAAAGAAAGAGGGAGGGTGGTGGTAGCCTAGTCACCAACATGTTTCATTATAAGAACTTGAGAAGGGCAGGGCAAGATCGTGGCTTCATAGCCAGGTCAGTTGCTTACCAAGAAGAAGGAAGGAAGGGGCAGGACAAATTTCTTGGGACCAGATGGGATGACCAGGGTGCAGCTGCCTCTTCGAAGGGGTGTGTGTGTGGAGGATCAAGACCTCTATTTCCGAAATACTCGTCTCTCTATCCCACAGTGACCTATGGTGCCGGCTGTCAGGTCTTTGCCCACTCTGTTTGCCCCTGCTTCCTGGCGCAGGGAGTCCGTGTCCTCTCCGGTTCTCCAGGTTTGCCTGAGTGGAAGGGATCACGAGCTCCCGATGCCTCTCCTGCTCTACAGGCGAACTTGCAGATGGCCCATGGCGCAGGATCGAGGCTCAAGCCCACTCCCAACCCCGCGCCCGAACTACCCGGACTAGCGGGGTGACGCTGCACTCTGCGCCCCTAAAACGAACAGATTAACCCCTCTCTTGGGAACTGAACATGCTGACCTGGCCTCTCCCGGTTCCCCCCGCATCTGTAACCCCGGGGCAGAGTTACAGGGGCTGACTGGCCGAACCCAGGTGCCCTCGGGGCAGGGTGTGCTAAGAATTGGTGTGGGGGTTGCACAAAGGTCCTGGTCAGCTCCTGGTCACCTGAGGCCCAAGAACTGTCAGGGACTCACTCCCCTCTTCTTGCTTTAACCGGGGTCGCTCAGCAGCAGCGAGCGCTACACCCCTTATCCTCTCCCGGTCTTGTCCGTTCCAGATCCTCCAGGTCAGGGCGTCGCCAGGTGAGGGCTGCGCAGCGCGGTTTCGGGTACTCAGGGCTGGGCGGGGTACACAGCAGCGGCGAGGTGGGTCCCCGGGTGGGCGACTGAGAGCCCGGAGCCAGGCGGTAGGTACCGCCATCTATCGATGTGCTCGGCGCGCAGCGTGGTCCCGGGAGCAGGGGGTTGGGCAAGCGCAGGGCGGCGGGCCCCGACTGGGAGGGACGTATATGGCGGCTAGTCCCTATTGGCAGGCCGTTTGCGGGAGGAGGGCTCTGATTGGTCGGGAGGATGCGAGGGATGCGGGCGGCGGGGTTAAGTGCGTCGCCACCGCCCCCGCCTAGGCGAGAACCCAGAGAGCTGAACCTGCTCCCTGGACCTGCAGCGACCGTCGTACACCATGGGCTTCCACCTCCGGCCCTACCGTGTGGGGCTGCTCCCGGATGGCCTCCTGTTCCTCTTGCTGCTGCTAATGCTGCTCGCGGACCCAGCGCTCCCGGTCGGACGTCACCCCCCAGTGGTGCTGGGTGAGGCACGGGTCTCGTGGTGGGTCCGTCGGTCGGGCGGGACGAGTCGCGGGCGGGGCTACCTTCCCGGTCTGCATCTGTTCCAGTCACGAAATGGGGGAGCGTCTTGGTGTCTCTCTTGTCACTTAGGTGATCTAAATCTGCCGGCCCACCTCCCGCCATGCTGGGCCGGGTGTGGTCAGCTCCCCACCTCCTGACCTGGTAGAAAATGGGGGTGAGTGGGCGAGTTACCATCTGGTTATTCATAGTTCCACTTGTCTGCATCATTCCCAAGCCTTGCCTCCTCTTACCACATTTTTTAGCTAGAAAGGTGCTTCAGCCCCACTCCTGAGGGATGGTGAGGGTGTGTAGAGTGGCTCCTGAGTTGATCTCTGCATCGACGTGGGCCTGGCTAGGAGGCTGTCACCCTCGACCCTTCCAGTGCTACATATACCAGAAGGCATTACTGAAGGGAACCTCCTTAGGGAAAGGATTGCTCTCCTAGCTGGCCACCAACTCCCACAACTTATCAGATGTGTGGCATTTCCTGAGGGAAAAGGCCTAATGGAAACTGAAGACGCTGAAGTCGGGGGAAAGGGTTGGGGCAATGGCCATGAACCTGTGTCAGGCAACGTGCTTGTACTCTTACCCTGCCACACATGCTTGGACTAGACTATGTCGAGGCTGGGTGACCTCCCCTGCCCACGCCGCTCCTTGATCACAACCCTGGCAATTCTACAGCGGCCACAGTATTTCCATGTGGGGATGGGCAGGGATGAGACCTCTGTCTAGGGGGACTTGGGTGCCTCATTCAGGCTGTCACTCCCATCCACAGCTGGCGTGTCCGTGGCCAGCCAGGATTCCTGAAAGCAGAGGCATCCGAGGCATGAGTTACAAGCGGAGTCTAGTGCAGCGTGATCTCCGTGCTCTTTCTGCTGAGAGTACTTTAAATGGGTACGATGCAAATCATAGAACGGTAGAGTTGGCAGGCAGGGTGGTGCCAGGCAGGCCCCACCAGGAGTTCCCAGCCAGGAAATGCGCCAGGGGGATTCTAGGCCCAGGTTCACCATGGGATTTGGGCTGACTTGGGCCTGCCTCCCCAAAGCTTGCAGGATAGGAATAACAATGATCCGCAGAGAGGAAACCTGTGTGGGGCAAGCACAGAGAATCCACCAACCCAGCAGATGGGTGGGTGTCAAGTAAGGCTTCCTGGAGTATATAGCTGGAGCTAAGGCCAGGAGAGAGTACTGGGCAGGGGGAGAGCGGTGAGCATCTCAGGCTGCCTGGGATTGAGTCAGGGGAGGAGTGGACTGCACAGGCCTTGTGACTGTTTGGGTCATCTGGACTTTATCTTGAGGGCCTCAGGGAGTCTTGGGTGGGTCTACAGATTTCTGAATCTGAGGGGCATGGCATTGGGAAACATGTGGTCTGTGGCTGGCACACAGCCATTTTGCCTGGATTAATGCTAACCACACTCATCAATTCAGTCGGTCTGTTTATCCTAGGTCACAGCAGAAGAGCCTCAGACCCCACCCAGAATCACAGAGAAGCAGGAGTCCTAACCTGCCCAGCTTCTCAGGGAGTGAGGCTGCTGGCCTTAGCCCTGGGAGACATCGTGGTGGGCAGTTGGACAAGCAGCTCCTGGGCACAGAGCAGGGATCTGACCTTGACTGTCAGAGGACCAGAATCCTCTAGGGGTGCGTCCTGAAATGGTGGTGGAGGAAAGAGAGGCCAGAGAGATGTGATACAGAAGACCCTGGGCAAGGGGAAGGAAATGGCAAGGCCATTTCCACCTCTTGCAGCCTCAGTCTCCTCATCTGTTAAGTGGAATAGTAAGGCTGTCCCCTCCCAGTGTTACTTGAGGTGAAAGGCATGCAGATGGCTCTTGTCCTAGTTCCAGGCACAGAGGGGCTTGGGAAGTGGCCACTGCTATTTTTAGAGGCCACACAGCCTGACCAGGGCAAGGAGCATCTGAGCAAAGCAGATCTGGTGACTTCCTCTTTTAGCCATTTCCCGTTTGGTAGAGACAGTGACCAGGGTCTTCGCCCTGCCCTGCCCAGTCCACAGGCATGTCATCCAGAGGCTATTGTGATGGGGACTCCCCACCTCTGCACCCATACCATGAGGGGAGGTGAAGGCAGGTGCCACCCCTGCCTCTCATGGCACCCTGAAGACACTGGGATAGTGCCCAGGGAGGGCGTGCCCTGTGCAGGGCTGGATTTACAGTCAGTGCCCAGTGAATGTCCAGGAGAGCCCAGTGCTGGTTTATCACTAGATGATCGTGGACCCTAAACGGGGATGTGTTTGGGAAGTGGTGAGAGCATGGCGTGTGGGGGCAGGTGAGGCCTGAAAGGTCACTGGGAGTAACGAAACTGTGAAGGGCTTTGAAGCAGTGGGGAGGGATTTGGGTGTCACCAGGGCCCCAGAGTTCTGAGTAGACTGAACGGGCTGGCTGGGATGGAGAGAAGTCACCCGAGGGCCTGGACTGTGGTGCTGATTCAGGGTGGCTGTTTCCAACATGGGCTCCCAGCCATGCCAGGGCCCTCCAGATGATCTGTTCTCTGGCACCTTACTGGACTCTGGCCTTTAGTAAGGCCTGGGCCCTTGGTAGGCTGGTGGGTGCCAATGTAAGCTTCTCTCAGCTATGTTTCTGTTCATTTCGCTCCCACAAGCCTATCCTGGATACTTTGGTTGAATTTTAGCCAAGTGGCCAAGGGCTCTGTTCTGTTTCCTTCTTCCTCTCTCATAGTGAACAGGACCCTGTCTTCTCTGTAGCCTGGGATAGCTATGGGTGGAAGACTTTGGGTTCAAGCCTCCAGGGTATATATCTTTTTTTTTTTTTTTGAGACCGGGTCTTGGTCTGTCACCCAGGCTGGAGTGCAATGGCACGAGCTCACTGCAACCTCTCCTCTTGGGTTCAAGCAATTCTCCTGTCTCAGCCTCCCGAGTAGCTGGGATTACAGGCATGTGCTACCACGCCAAGGTGATTTTTTGTATTTTTAGTAGAAATGGGCTTTCACCATGTTGGCCAGGATGGTCTTTTTTTTTTTTTTTTTTTTTTTTTTTTGAGACGGGGTCTCATTCTGTTGCCAGGCTGGAGTGCAATGGTGATCTTGGCTCACTATAACCTCCGACTCCCAGTTTCAAGTGATTCTCCTGCCTCAGCCTCCCGAGTAGCTGGGATTACAGGTGCGTGCCACCACACCCGGCTAATTTTTGTATTTTTAGTAGAGACGGGGTTTCACCGTGTTGGCCAGGATGGTCTCTATCTCCTGACCTCGTGATCCACCCACCTCGGCCTCCCAAAGTGCTGGGATTACAGGCGTGAGCCACTGTGCCTGGCCTGCCAGGCTGGTCTTGAACTCCTGACGACAAGTGATCCACTCGCCTCCCCACCTCCCAAAGTGCTGGGATTACAGGCATGAGCCACCATACCCTGCCTCGAGGGTATATATCTAATGATAGGGCCTTGGCCAAACTTTGGAGGTTCTGGAATGCAAAGGGGTCTCCAAGGCCCTCCTCCCAGGCAGAGCTCCCATCTGGGTCCATTAACCATAGAAACTATGTGTAAAGGTGTGTCTGTGTTTGCTGGGGATGATTCAGACCAAAATCTCATTTAACAGATATGGAAACAGAGGCCTAGCATGGGGAGTGACTTCACCCTAAACCCCTTTCCAATAATTTGAATGGCCCAGGAGGATGTTCCAGTGAATATCTAGGAGACTTACTTTATCTGGAGTTGGAGACAGTGTTAGGGCCCTTCCCCAAATATGTCAGGCCTCTCCCAAGCCCCCCACAGGCATCTCTGCACTACACAGCAGTAGCAGCTTTTCTGCACAAAAATGGTTCCCTGGCCTTTGAGTCAAGGTCCCTGCTCTCTGAATTTCCTGCCACCGGCACTGTGCTTTAATTTGAGGTGTGGAACTGCACAGGTCTACCATAGTATCTGTGGCTCTTCAAGGGGTCTGCTGCAGACATCAAAGTTCTTGGGAGTCTTGAACCTGCCAGGGCGAGGGCTCACACATGTCCTGTGCCCCCTGTAGTCCCTGGTGATTTGGGGAACCAGCTGGAAGCCAAGCTGGATAAGCCGACAGTGGTGCACTACCTCTGCTCCAAGAAGACTGAAAGCTACTTCACAATCTGGCTGAACCTGGAACTGCTGCTGCCTGTCATCATTGACTGCTGGATTGACAATATCAGGTGGGTGCTGGGGCACACAGCGGGGGTGCTGCTCACCAACAGGCCTGAGAGGCCTCCAGAGCCTGTTTCTTCTATCCTCATCTCGAGGTCACTGACCTCTCTCCTTCCCCAGGTCCTCGGTCTGGTCTGGTCTGGTCTGGTCGGCACCACCTCTGCACTCCCAGGCAGAACTAACTTTCCCTTCCAGCTACCCTTGTTCTTCTACTCTCCAGCCCTGGCCTCTCATGCCTACACACAATTTTTTTTTCTTTTATTTTGGGACGGAGTCTCACTGTGTCACTCAGGCTGGCGCCATCTTGGCTCACTGCAACCTCCACTTCCCAGGTTCAAGCAATTCTTGTGCCTCAGCCTCCCAAGTAGCTGGGACTATAGGCGCCCACCACCATGCTGGCTAATTTTTGGTATTTTTAGTGGAGATGGTGTTTTACCATGTTGGCCATGATGGTCTCGAACTCCTGAGCTCGAGTGGTCTGCCCACCTTGGCCTCCCAAAGTGCTGGGATTACAGGCATGAGCCACCGTGCCTGCCTACACAAAATTTCTGTGCCCCAGCCGCTATTCAGAGCCTTGGCATGGCCCCCATCCCTTTCCTTGTCTGTGACTTGGTCTCCCCTACGTCTCTAGCTGCTTGTTCTTCTTGGGACACGCCATGTCTTTGCACCTGCTGTTCTTTTGGCCTGGAATCTATTTCTACACCCTTTGCCTGATAAATGTGCTTCCATTCACCCTTTAAAACATGACCCTAGGCCAGGCACTGTGGCTCTCCTATAATCCCATCACTTTGGGAGGCTGAGACAAGCAGATCACCTGAGCTCACGAGTTGAAGAACAGCCTGGGCAACATGGTAAAACCCCATCTCTTCCAAAATTACAAAAAGATTAGCTGGGCATGTACCTGTAGTCCCAGCTACTTAGGGGGCTGAGGCAGGAGAATTGCTTGAGCCAGAGAGGCAGAGGTTGCAGTGAGCAGAGATCACACCACTGCACTCCAGCCTGGGTGGCAGAGCAAGACCCTGTCTCAAGACAACAACAATAACAACAAATCAGCCTGACCCTGGTCCCTTTGTGACAGCTCCCTTTTGACTCTCCAGAGAGGTTCGCCTCTCCTCCTCCCAGGCCCCATGCTTGCTTCCTCTAAATGTCATCACGTGCCCAAATTTGTCTCCAGGCATGTTTCCCCAAATTGCACAGGCACTACACATTTTATATACTTACTTTCGTTTAGTCTTACAGCAACCCCATTTTGAAATAGGTGCTTTTTTTTTTGTTTTTTTTTGTTTTTTTTTTCACCAGCATTACTTGCCAACAGGTGGTTTTTAAACCTGCTTTACAGCTGGGAAATCTGGAAGCTCAACGAGGTTACAGTGATTGCCTGTGTTCACTCAGCTAATAAGTGGTAGAATCAGAATTCAAACCCAGAATGTGTGGCTCTGAGCTGAGGTTCCCTCCCAGGCTGAGCTCCGTGAAGGGAGGGAGTGTGTCTCTGTTTTATCTTTATAGCAGTAGAACCAGAAACACAGTTGGTGCCCAATACATGTTTGAGCTGAATGGAGTCTCCCAAATTAAAAGTTTTTCCCGGTCGGGTGCGGTGGCTCATGCCTGTAATCCCAGCATTTTGGGAGGCTGAGGTGGGCAGATCATGAGGTCGGGAGTTCGAGACCAACCTGACCAACACAGTGAAACCCTGTCTCTACTAAAAATACAAAAATTAAGCCCAGGCGTAGTGGTTCATGCCTGTAATCCCAGCTACTCAAGAGGCTGAGGCAGGAGAATCGCTTGAACCTGGGAGGTGGAGGTTGCAGTGAGCTGAGATCGTGCCATTGCATTCCAGCCCAGGGGACAGTACAAGACTCTGTCTCAAAAAAAAAAAAAAGAAAATACAAAATTAGCTGGGCGTGGTGGTACACACCTGTAATCCCAGCTACTCGAGAGGCTGAGACAGGAGAATCACTTGAACTTGGGAGGCAGAGGTTGCAGTGAGCAGAGATCGGGCCACTGCACTCTAGCCTGGGTGACAGAACGAGATTGTCTGAAAAAAAAAAAAAAAGGTTTTCCCAGAGATTTTCTAGCTGCTCCTCCAGGCGCCCTGGCCTGCCAGCTGTTTGTGATGCCCGTTTTGTTGACTCCTTCCTCCTCTGTGTGTTGTGTGACTGGGGTTATTTCTGGGCTGTTGGTGTGCATTTCTATTTTTATACTGGGGACACGGCCTCAGGTATTGCCATTTGGAGTGCCAGCTGATACCAAGAGGGGCCTGTCTGCCTTCACTGCTTCTCTGACCTGTTTAGATTTTCACCCAGGCAGAACTGCTTTGGCTTTCCAGAACAGTTTTCTGCATTTTGCTGTTTGATAATTTTTTATTTTTAGTAGCAACAAGCTACTTTGCTTTGTGACCATTGGGATAATCTACACATTCCTCTGGAGAGAATGGGCCTCCAGGACCTGTTATCTGGGTCAATTGTGGGGATCCTGTCAGCTTTCTGTGGCTGATATCTAAGGGGACGGGTGGGACTCAGAACCACCAGAAACTCTAGGTTCCTGTGTTTTGGGGGGCACATTTACCTCTTCAGTGTGAGGTGAGGCCAGAGCAAGGTTTCCGGCCTAGCACAAAGGCACAAGGCTTTTCTTCTGGTATAAGGTGTCCACCTGCCCCTCGCCCTGTTCCCATCATTTATTCAGGCCTTGACAACCCTCTTCCCACAGGATATGGTGCCGCAGCCGTGTACTTAGCCCTGAGGCGGGGTCTGTCCTGTCTGGTTCTGTTTGGCACTGCAGCGACAGAAACTATGAGATAATGTGTGTAGTGTTAGAAGCTGCTGAGTCTGTGGTAATTTATTGCACGGTTCCAGAAAACTAATAGGCCGGGTGCGGTGGCTCATGCCTGTAATCCTAGTGCTTTGGGAGGCTGAGGCAGGAGGATCACTCGGGCCCAGGAGTTTGAGACCAGCATGAACAGCATAGTGTGGCCCTGTCCCTACAAAACAAACAAACAAACAAACAAATAAATAAGCCAGGCATGGTGGTGCCTGCCTAGCTATTCAGGAAGATGAGGTAAGAGAATCACTTGAGCCCAGGAGGTTATGGCTACAGTGAGCTATGATGCCCTCACTGCACTGCAACCTGGACGGAGTGAGACCCTGTCTCAAAAAAGAAGAAGAAAGAAAACTAAGAAAGGGCTGTTAGTGATCTCAAGTCAGTAGCTGGTGGTCCATGTCCTATGTCATGGCGCTTAGGAATTTGCTGGGCAAGCCCTGGGCCTTGTGGTTGCAGTCTGACAGGTGATACAGCCCTGGGGTACCAGGGGGTCATAGGAGCATGGTTCATTCCCTTCCTCCATGGAGGATGTGTTTGGAGGTTGACTGGCTGCTGTGGCCAATGCCCAGAGGAAGTGGGACCCAATTATACCTACCTGGGGCCACACAAGGCCTTCCTCCTGTCTCCCCCCACCAGCTCCCATCATTTCTCTGGGCCTTGCCTCTTCTGTCTGCCTACCCACCCATATAGCAGCCCTGAGGCATGGTGCCTTTCTAGGGTTTTTTTTTTTCTTTTTTTTGAGACGGAGTTTCGCTCTTATTGCCCAGGCTGGAGTGCAGTGGCACGATCTCGGTTCACTGCACCTCCGCCTCCCAGGCTCAAGCAATTCCCCTGCCTCAGCCTCCCGAGTAACTGGGATGACAGGTACACATCACCATGCCTGGTTAATTTTTGTGTTTTTAGTAGAGATGGGGTTTCACCATGTTGGCCAGGCTGGTCTTGAACTCCTGACCTCAAGTGTTCCACCTGCCTCAGCCTCCCAAAATGCTGAGATTATAGGCGTGAGCCACTGCACCTGGCCTAGTGGTTTTTTTGTTTTTGTTTTTGTTTTTTTGAGACAGGGTCTTACTTTGCTGCCCAGACTGATGTGTAGTGGCATGATCATGGCTCACTGCAGCCTCAATATCCCAGGTGCAAGTCATCCTCCTGCCTCAGCCTTCCAAGTAACTGGGACCACAGGCCTGCACCACCATGCGTGGCTAATTTTTTATTTTTAGTAGCAACAGGGCCTCACTATATTGCCCAGGCTGGCCTTGAACTCCTGGCCTCAAGCATTCCTCCCACCTTGGCCTTGCAAAGTGTTGGAACTACAGGTGTCAGCCACTGCACCTGGCCCTTGTCTGGTTCTGTTGTGTACTGCACTCACCATCTCCTTTGCCTGGGTTATGTTGGGTGGCAGGAGCTGGATGCAAGGAGATGGAGTGATGGGAAGCTGAAAGAGGGTGGACTGCCTCTTGGGGTCCAGTGTGAAGTTCACAGCGAACCAGGACTGCCGCCTCCTTCTCCCAACCAGGTCCAAGACCCTCATTCTAGAGTAGGGTCACGGGGGACAGGGGAACGTTGCTTCGATAGGGGTCCTGGGATCAGTGTTTGGAGTAAGTATGTGTTGGTAGGGTCCTTGTTTGAATGTAATTACTCTGATCTGTGCTTTTTTTTTTTTTTTTTTGAGACGGAGTCTTGCTCTGTCACCCAGGCTCGAGTGCAATGGCGTGATCTTGGCTCACTGCAACCTCTGCCTCCTGGGTTCAAGCGATTCTCCTGCCTCAGCCTCCTGAGTAGCTGGGATTACAGTAGCCTGCCACCACACCTGGCTAATTTTGTATCTTTAGTAGAGACGGGGTTTCGCCATGTTGGTCAGGCTGGTCTCAAACTCCTGACCTCAGATGACCTGTCAGCCTCAGCCTCCCAAAGTGCCGGGATTAACAGACCTGAGCCACTGCATCAGGACAATTTTTGTATTTTTAGTAGAGACGGGGTTTCACCACATTGGCCAGGCTGGTTTCAAAATCCTGACCTCAGATGATCTGCCCGCCTCAGCCTCCCAAAGTGCTGGGATTACAGGACATCTGTGCTTTATCAACCTGCTTTGTTACTTTTCGGTCTCTCCTATCCATCTGACCAAACCTGGGCATGGGAAGGGAGTATGACTCAGGACATGATGCACTGTTGAGACACACCAAGCTCCGTGTCCCCTCTGGGTCACTGGCTCGATATCCTCTCACAACAGGCTGGTTTACAACAAAACATCCAGGGCCACCCAGTTTCCTGATGGTGTGGATGTACGTGTCCCTGGCTTTGGGAAGACCTTCTCACTGGAGTTCCTGGACCCCAGCAAAAGCAGCGTGGGTATGTAGCCCTCACTCAAGGCCTCCGGGAGCTGGGATGGGGTTTCTGCTGGACTCGAGCTGGAACTGGAGGAACTCTGCTGGTTTGTACAGACAGCCTGTGAGCTGTCTCTGATCAGCGTGGGCACAGAGCCCTGTAGCATTCTTCCAGGGACCTGCCGACTGTCACAGTCTCCATGCTGGGCATAGTGTAGGTGGCCGGCACTAGCTGTATCTTTTCTTATCCTCTGTATTTCTGTCTACAGGTTCCTATTTCCACACCATGGTGGAGAGCCTTGTGGGCTGGGGCTACACACGGGGTGAGGATGTCCGAGGGGCTCCCTATGACTGGCGCCGAGCCCCAAGTAAGCAGGCACTCTCGTTCCTTCCCTGAAGTCTCGGGAGGTAGGGGCGAGGTGATCATGGGCACCACAGGTCTTGGGCTCTCCCCTTGTCCTTGGCTGTCCCCTGTCCCTGGGCCTCTGGCATCCAGTCTAGTGGTCATAGCCACCACCCTTGGTCAGTCTTATCCTGTCCTCCATTTCCCACCCTGCGACCTCTGGGCCTCTGAGCCCTGGGGAGAAATATAAGGCTTCCTCCCTTCATGGAAGACAGGGTGACCCAGACCACTCAGTTTGAATGTGAGCACCCTCCCCTCCCCTCTCATCTTGTGTCTGGCCTGAGAAAAGCTCAGTGGTTCGGGCTCCAGGACCCTTCCCGCCTGACCCCTGCCTGGCTCTGGCCTGCAGATGAAAACGGGCCTTACTTCCTGGCCCTCCGCGAGATGATCGAGGAGATGTACCAGCTGTATGGGGGCCCCGTGGTGCTGGTTGCCCACAGTATGGGCAACATGTACACGCTCTACTTTCTGCAGCGGCAGCCGCAGGCCTGGAAGGACAAGTATATCCGGGCCTTCGTGTCACTGGGTGCGCCCTGGGGGGGCGTGGCCAAGACCCTGCGCGTCCTGGCTTCAGGTAAGACCCTACCTGGCCCAGTGTGGGGGGCTATTGCCAGGAATTCTGCCCTCTCTTGCCTTCCAAAGTGTCCTCCTAGGCCAGCATGCCTCATGTCTGTCCCACGGTGTGTGGGGTCTATGCAAATCTACCCCTAAAAGTCCAAGGAAGAAAGAGGTTGACAAATCTAGTTTCTCAGAGAAAAACATTTAATAGGGACATACGAGTAGAAGCCACATCTGTGTCTCAGGTGGTGGCTAGACAAGATGGTGGATCCCCACACTATTAGCCCCCAGACCCAGAGCTTATATTCTGTAGGGAAAGGGCGACTCTGATGCGATGTGTTGAACATTGAAGGATGATAACACAGAGGCTGTGTGAGATTTATGGTAAATATATGCACAAGGAACAGTAGATAAAGTGGAAATCTCAGTGGACTTCCTGGATCTGGGGTTAATCAGAAGCCAACATGGTGGATTAGTATCTAAGATGGAGTTGCTTTGGTCTCCACAATGACTCTTCTCTTGGGTCAGCCCTCTTTTGTTTTGTTTTGTTTTGTTTTTTTTTTGTTTTGAGACAGAGTCTGGCTCTGTCACCCAGGCTGGAGTGCAGTGGCACAATCTTGGCTCACTGCAACCTCTGCCTCCTGGGTTCAAGCTATTCTCCTGCCTCAGCCTCCTGAGTAGCTGGGATTACAGGTGCCCACCACCACACCCAGCTAATTTTTGTATTTTAAGTAGATATGGGGTTTCATCATGTTGGCCAGGCTGGGCTCGAACTCCTGACCTCAGGTGATCCACCCACCTCGGCCTCCCGAAGTGCTAGGATTACAGGTGTGAGCCTCTGTTCCCAGCTGTCCCTCACTCTTACCCCCATCCTTGCTTCTTCATCCCCACCTTCACCCCAGAGGAGGAAGGCTAGAGCATTTTTTTTTTTTTTTTTTTTTTTT
>NW_016814762.1:479934-485541 GCF_001698545.2 Rhinopithecus bieti | reverse complement strand
TCATTTTTTTTTTTTTTTTTTTTTTTGAGGCAGGGTCTTTCTCACTCTGCCACTCAGGCTGGAGTGCAGTAGCGTGATCTTGGTTCATGCAACCTCTATTTTCCAGGTTCAAGTGATTCTCCTGCCTCAGCCTCCCGGGGAGCTGGGACTACAGGCATGTACCGCCACACCTGGCTAATTTTTGTATTTTTAGTAGAGACTAGGTTTCGCTATGTTGGCCAGGCTAGTCTCTAACTCCTGACATCAAGTCAGGAGGATCTGCCTGCCTCAGCCTCCCAAAGTGCTGGGATTACAAGCATTAACCACCACAGCCAGCCAGATTTTTTTGTATTTTTAGTAGAGATGGGGTTTCACCATTTTGGTCAGGCTGGTCTTGAACTCCTGACCTCAAATGATCTGCCCACCTTGGCCCCCCAAAGTTCTGGGATTACAAGGATGAGCCCCTGCACCTGGCCTCTAGACTACAGTTTTTAATTTATGAGTTGCACCTCCATCTGTGGGCAGCAAGGAGCCTCTGTAGGCAACACAGGGAGGAAGCAGGTGCAGGTCTGGCTGCACCTGCTGGCCTGGCAGTTGGGAAAGCCACCCCTTTTCTGGTTCCTCCCCCATCTTTTCAGGACTGTTGCAGCTCACCAGCTGCAGCTATAGAGTAGAGCTTCCTCCTCTAGGAGGGCTAAGTTTCCTCCCTCTGCTAAGACTTGAGGGAGGCTTATGGACCCTTGCTTTGGGAGCTATGAGCCAGGGCTGTGCCAAGCATCTCATGAGCTCAAGTCCCTGCCACTGCTTGACCTGCTTGGTCTACTGGCATTGTGATTGGGTCAGGCCCAGTGACTCTGAATTGGCTGGAAGACACTCAGCTTTAGTGAGGACTCATTAGAGCCACTCCTTCTGTCTAGCCTGGGCCTGGAGGGACAGATGTGGGCATACCCTGAGTTTTGACAGGTAACCCTGGCCCCTTTCAGAGTTTCTCTGTGAGTCCCCTTAGAGCTTTGCTTCAAAGGCTGGGAAGCTGTTCTGTCCCGCCTTGGCAGTCCAGGACTGGGGGGGTGGTGCGGGGAGGTGTCCGTGCACCCGTCGGGGCTTTCCTTACCTTAGGGGTCCCCCAGCCAGGCCACAGCAGGCAGAGCTGAGGCCCTACAGTCAGTCCGAGAGGCCTCCCTGCTTTCAGATACAGGGTGGGGTGATGGGCGACCATGGATCCTGAACAGTCCAGAGGCCCCTGTTCCCAAGTTGCAGCTTTTACTTCCTGGAGGCCTCCCTGGCTGCCGGGTGTTTGTGTTGTTCCCATTCCTGTGTACTGGGACTCCGCCTCCATCTGCAGCCTCCCCTCCTGCCCTGTCTCTAGCATGCCTGGCTGCCCAGATCAGCGCACAGGCAAGTGGGCGGAATGAGGCCACTGCTGGCTGAACACTGGTCTGAGCTTAGGAAGAGAAAAACTGGTACACAGTTCAGTGTCATAAAAGGGAAAGCAGAACATGTCACCTCTGGGCTGCCAACCTGCTGACTCACTAGACTAGGTCAGTGCCCACAGACCTGATCAGCACTTGGAGGATGGTAGAGTTTACAGAAAAGGAAGCATCATAAATCACACTGTGGGTATGTGCCGCCTCACTCCCTGGTGAGGAAAGCAAAAGAAACAAAACATATCTTGGATGTGTGGTTCCCAGATGTAGCAAAAATAAAGAGAAACAAAGCCAAGGCAAGCAGCCTGGGCAACATAGCAAGACCCCATCTGTATAAAAGGTGGAAACATTTTTAGCTGGGCATGGTGGGATGTGAGTGTAGTTCCAGCTGCTCAGGAGGCTGACATAGGAGGATCACTTGAACCCAGGAGGTGGAGGTTGCAGTGAGCCAAGATCGCACCACTGCACTCCAGCCTGGGTGACAGAATGATACCCTACCTCAAAAAAAAAAAAAAAAAAAAAAAAAATTGCCAGGCATGAGGCATGGTGGCACATACCTGTAGTCCCAGCTACTCGGAAGGCTGAGGTGGGAGGATTGGCTGAGCCTGAGAGGTTGAGGCTGCCGTGAACCGTTATCATGCCACTATACTCCAGCCTGGGCAACAGAGTGAGACCCTGTCTCAAAAAGAAAAAAAAAAAGCCAAGGCAGGGATGGGAGTCGCAGTGATTACAATGATGATAAGAGGGTAGAGATGCGGGACTGTGGACTGGGCCCCTGGCAGGGGCCTGGTGGTGAACCTGCTGCCCAACCAGCTGGCATTCCTAAGCACAGACTGACCAGAGCCTTCTCCCTGCAGGAGACAACAACCGGATCCCAGTCATCGGGCCCCTGAAGATCCGGGAGCAGCAGCGGTCAGCTGTCTCCACCAGCTGGCTGCTGCCCTACAGCTACACGTGGTCACCTGAGAAGGTGTTTGTGCAGACGCCCACGACCAACTACACACTGCGGGACTACCGCAGGTTCTTCCAGGACATCGGCTTTGAAGACGGCTGGCTCATGCGGCAGGATACAGAAGGGCTGGTGGAGGCCACGATGCCACCTGGTGTGCAACTGCACTGCCTCTATGGCACTGGTGTCCCCACACCAGACTCCTTCTACTATGAGAGCTTCCCTGACCGTGACCCTAAAATCTGCTTTGGTGACGGCGATGGTACTGTGAACTTGAAGAGTGCCCTGCAGTGCCAGGCCTGGCAGAGCCGCCAGGAACACCAAGTGTTGCTACAGGAGCTGCCAGGCTGCGAGCACATCGAGATGCTGGCCAACGCCACCACCCTGGCCTATCTGAAACGTGTGCTCCTTGGGCCCTGACTCCTGTGCCAGGCAGGGCTGGATGGCTCAGCTGTGGACCTACTCTTGGCCTCTGGTGCTGTCATGGCCCATGAGTTTCGCAGAGTTTGTGACTGACCATTCAAGGCCCCGAGTCTTGGACTGTGAAGCGTCTGCCATGGGCAAGTGCTGTTTGTTATCCTTTCTCTGTGGCAGTGAAGAAGGAAGAAATGAGAGTCTGGACTCAGGGACACTGGATGGCAAGAATGCTGCTGATGGTGGAATTGCTGTGACCTCAGGACTGGCTCCACAGGGTGGGCTGGCTGGGCCCTGGTCCCAATCCCTACCTGGGGCCGTGTGTCCCCCCTACTCCTATGGGCTTTTCATACTTGCCTACTGGGCCCTGGCCCCGCTGCCTTCCTATGAGGGATGTTACTGTGCTGTGGTCCTGTACCCAGAGGTCCCAGGGATGGGCTCCTGGCCCCTCGGGTGACCCTTCCCACACACCAGCCACAGGTAGGCCTGCCACTGGCCATGGGTAGCTAGAGCTGCTGGCATCCCTGTGGCTTAGCTGGTGGCCAGCCTGACTGGCTTCCTGGGCGAACCCAGTAGCTCCTGCAGGCAGGGGCAGTTTGTTGCATTCTTCATGGTTCCCAGGCCCTGGGACATTTCACTCCACTCCTACCTCCCTTACCGCCAGGAGCAGTCAAGCTCTGGATTGGGCAGCAGATGTGCCCCCAGTCCTGAAGGCTGTGTCCCAGGAGCTCTGATTTCCTTGGATGTGCTGTTGGCCCCAGGACTGAAGCTGCCTCCCTTTGCCCTGGGACTGTGGTTCCAAGGATGAGAACAGGGGTTGGAGCCACGGTGTTCTAGGGACCTGTGGAGAAAGGGAATCCAAGGAAGCAGCCAAGGCTGCTCGCAGCTTCCCTGAGCTGTACCTCTTGCTAACCCCACCACCACACTGCCACCCTGTCCTAGGGTCTCACTAGTACCCAAGTGGGTCAGCGCGGGGCTGAGCACGGGGCTGAATGGGACCCTGAGAGAGCCAGGGGTCCCCTGAGGCCCCCCTAGGGGCTTTCTGTCTGCCCCAGGGTGCTCCATGGGTCTCCCTGTGGTAGCAGGCATGGAGGAGAGTCAGGGCTGCCTTCATGGCAGTAGGCTTTAAGTGGGTGACTGGCCACAGGCTGAGAAAAGGGTACAGCCTCTAGGTGGGGTTCCCAAAGCTGCCTTCAGGCTGGACTGAGCTGCTCTCCCACAGGGTTTCTGTGCAGCTGGATTTTCTCTGTTGCGTACATGCCTGGCATCTGTCTCCCTTTGTTCCTGAGTGGTGGGCCCCGCATGGGGCTCTCAGCAGGCTGAATCTGGATTCTGGCAATAAAAGTACTCTGGACGCTGTAAGGTGCCCTGGCCTATGCTCTGCTCTGAGCATGAGGGGAGGGAGGTGATGGAGGTACAAGGTGGCTGGAGAGGCAGGAAATTAGGGGCTGGGCCTTTACAGGAGCCTTGACAGGTTCTGTCAGCATCAAAGCATGGTTCCTGTGCCCTTCTGTGGACTTCATCCTCCTGCCCTCTCTCCTGGAATCCAGTTCCCCTCCTGGGACTAAGAACCAGAACCTGAAACATTCCTGTGGAAATGGGGTCCTGTCCTCCCCCTGCTTCTGCCTGGTCAGCAGGCCCCACATGCCACCCAGGAGCTGGGAGCAAGGACAGTCCTGCTAGACCCTCCTTCCCAGCCTCTGTCTTCCCTCAGCTTGCAAGTGTCAGCATCCTTTGAACCTAGAGTTCTTTTTAGGATGCCACCCTTCTTTGCATCTTCAGCTCATCAGCCTGCCATCTGTACCCCGGGGGAGGTACAGACGAGAGAGATCAAGGGAGGAAAAGAGACTACTGGGCTGAGACTGGTATGGACAAAGACAGAAACAGAGACAGGGAAACATGGATAGGGGATAGGGTCCTGGCCTGAATTTTGTAGTCCAGAGCCCAGCCAGTACCCAGTTCTGTCTTCACTCAGCCCCACCAGCTGGGGTGCCAGGCTTTGATACACCAGAGGCCACAAGAGGGCGCTCTGAACCCTCTCACCGAACCACCTGTTAGCCAAACCTGGAAGGACAGAGTGACCCAGAGAGGGGGGAAAAATGCCTGGGGTAAAAATACTCGGGTCCAGCTGCAGCTCTGGCCTCAGTAAAAGGATGACAACATGACAGGGAGCTTCACCTCAGGTCCTGCCCAACCTCACTCCCTGCTTGGCCCTGACACCCCCCTACTCATGGCACCCCACTCACCGCTGACCCATTTCAGCTTCACTGTCACCCTCAGTTTCATAGCTGCAGAGAGAGAGGGCATGGAATCAGGGAAGGCTTTAGGACCAGCACACTAGGGTTCAAAGCTCTACTAGCTGCAGCCAAGTTGTCTGGGGAGCCTTCTGACCCTCAGTTTCCTCATCCAAAGAATGGGGACATCTGGGTGCACTGGCTCACGCTTGTAGTTCCACCTACTCAGGAGGCTAAGGCAGGAGGATTGCTTGAGCCCAGGAGTTTGAGACCAGCCTGGGCAAGACTTTAAAGGTGAAATAGGCTGGGCGCCATGGTTCGTGCCTGTAATCCCCGCACTTTGGGAGGCCAAGGAGGGTGGATCACCTCAGGTCAGGAGTTCAAGACCAGCCTGGCCAACATGGTGAAACCTCATATCTACTAAAAATACAAAATTAGCCAGGTGTGGTGGCACATGCCTTGTAGTCCTAGCTACTCTGGAGACTGAGACAGGAAATCGCTGGAACCTGGGAGGTGGAGGCTGCAGTGAGCCAAGATGGCGCCACCGTACTCCAGCCTGGGCAAGATACAGTGAGCTAGATCTCAAAAAAAAAAAAAAAAAAAAAAA
>NW_016814762.1:425187-477916 GCF_001698545.2 Rhinopithecus bieti | reverse complement strand
AAAAAAAAAAAAAAAAAAAAAAAGCCGGTGGCTCACGCCTGTAATCCCAACACTTTGGGAGGCCAAGGCGGGTGGATCATGAGGTCAGGAGATCGAGACCATCCTGGCTAACACGGTGAAAGCTCGTCTCTACTAAAAAATACAAAAAATTAGCCGGGCGACGTGGCGGGCACCTGTAGTCCCAGCTACTCGGGAGGCTGAGGCAGGAGAATGGCGTGAACCCAGGAGGCGGAGCTCGCAGTGAGCTGAGATCGCGCCACTGTGCTCCAGCATGGGCGACAGAGCGAGACTCCGTCTCAAAAAAAAAAAAAAAAAAAAGATGAAATAAAAATAAATCTGTAGTCCCAAGTAGGAAGCTGAGGCAGGAAGATCGCTTGAAACCAGGAGTTCAAGGCTGCAGTGAGCTATGATCACAACTGTGAATAGCCATTGCACTCCGGCCTGGGCAATAGATCTCTGAAAGCAAAAGAAAAGAATGGTTACAAAGAAATGTATCTTGCAGGGTGGTCCTGAGGAACACTGATGGTGTTAGAGAACATCTGATTCAGAGTGTGGTGTACATGGGGCTTTCAGCTGATGGGCTACGTAACTGGGTGTGAGACTGCAAAGCCAGAGGGAGCTGGCATATGTTTTTTTTGTTTCCTTTCTTTTGTTTTTTTTTTGAGATGGAGTTTTGCTCTTATCACCCAGGCTGGAGTGCGATGGCGCGATCTCGGCTTACTGCAACCTCTGCTTCCCGGGTTAAAGCGATTCTCCTGCCTCAGTCTCCCAAGTAGCTGCAATTACAGGCATGTGCCACCACAATAGGCTAATTTTGTATTTTTATTAGAGACGGGGTTTCTCCATGTTGGTCAGGCTGGTCTCGAACTCCCAACCTCAGGTGATCCGCCTGACTCAGCCTCCCAAAGTTCTGGGATTACAGGTGTGAGCCACCAGGCCCAGCTGAGCCGGCATACCTTATATGAAGCTGTGGCAGGGACAAGTGGCTGGGTGCCGACACAAGTGTCCAGAGTCGTCCTTCTGCCCAGCCAGAGAGGCCGAAGGAACTGATCTGGGAGGCAAAGGGTGCAACTCGATTGATCCAAATATATATGTCCACTCACTGACACGGGAGGTGTTCCAAGCAGAGGGCAGGAGGGCAGCACCAGTGAGGGCTCCTCGAGGATTGTCATCCAGGCCTGCAGAGAGGAGAATGGAAGGTTTTTAGGCAGGGGAGATACAAAGTCATTGCAATCTGTAATTTAGGAGCATCCCCTACTCTGTGGAGATGGGTTAAGGGGAGCAGGAAAGGGATTGGGAAGCCATTGTGGCTGGGGAGAAGAAAGCAGGGTGTAGGCCCTGGGAGGAGTGGGGAGGAAGGGTTTGAGGTGCTACCCATCTCTGGCTGGGTCCCTGTCACTGGGTGGCAGGGAGCAGGGTCTTGGGTATAGTCTGGAACTAGAGGACATGCACTTGTGGTCATAAGGCTGGGGGAAAAGACCTCAGGGCCCTGGACCAAGTCAGTGCTTGAGGTGTTGACAGGAAATTTCGGTGGAGGGCTCAGGGGCCCATGAGGTCAGGAGGCTCTAGACAAGAGAGCCCCAGAGACACCAGAGGAAAAGGAACTCCAGAGGAAGATGGAGGAGCAAACAGAGGGAGGGGAAGTGGGCAGGAGGTGCATCTCCCCCAAGAGGGGTGGCAGCTCTCTTGGGAAGATGAGTACAGAGCCCCAGGGAGGTCTGGGGTTGGCCAAGGGAGCCTGCAGTTTCTTTGTGGGTGCGGGAGCCTCAAGGGATGCGAGTCTGAGCTGTGCGTGTGTTTGGACAAGTCCCCAGAGTGTGTGTCTTCTCGGGGTTCCTAGACGCAGGGCGGCAGTGGCCCGGCGGCGGCGGAGGCCGTTTGGATCCCTGTGTGAGCTGTAGGGGGCGCCCTGGGCGCCGGGCCCAGGTCAAGGGCGAGATAGGAACGGGGTGCCGGGGCCAATGAGAGCTCCCCGCGGGAATGTCCCGGTGTGGACGCCCTCGGAGGCCCCTTCTAACTCCAGGGCGGCGAGGGTGGCCGGGCCCAGGTCACGGGCTGCGCCGGCCCTGGCGAGGCCACTGGGGGCTGTCGGGCGTCCACGCTCACGGTCTGGGCCAGAGGACCCCGTACCGGCCAGGCCGTGGCGGCCACGGGGGCCTGGAAGCACCGCCGCCAGCTGGCCCTGCACGGAACTGTGTCCCGACGCGGCGCGCGCTGTCGCGATCCGGCGGCGGGTGACGTGGCGGGGCGGGGCCTGAGCGGCCGCGGCGACGGCGGGCGGACCGAGACATCCTGGCGGCGCCGGGCCACTGGGAGGTAACGGGCCGGGCCATGGGCGGGCGCGCGGGAGCGGGGCCTCGGGGCCGGGGCCGGGGCCACGGGGCCGGGCCGCGTTCTGTGGGGAGCCGAACCCTCTATCTTGGCCACCGCCGTCGGAGGCAGGATGCCGGCCCAGAAACGGCGCGGGGCTGGCCGGTCAGGGCCGCGCGAGAGGCTCTGCGGCTGAGGGGTGGCGACACGAGGAGCGAGGGACCTCGAGCGTGAGGGCCGAGTGTGGGAGAAATGCTGTATGGGTGCGAGCCCCGGAGGCTGATGGTGACCGCGAGGAAGCCAGTCTTGGAGTGTGCTGGCGACGCGGCGAGTGTGAGGGAGACCGGAGGTGTGTGTGGAGAGGGAAACCCCAGGTACAAGGGTGACCGGGACTGTGTGTGTGCGGGCCGCGCTGCGAGCGTGAGACTGTGCGACGGTGACTCTGAGTGGGACTGTGACTGCGCTTGCGACTGCAGGACAGAGAACCTGTGCTGTGTGGCGGCCGCGGTGGGGCGGAGAAAGATGCGGGCTCAGGACTGCAGGAGCCAGGCTTCCTGGGGCTGTCGCAAGAATGACGATTATCAATTTAAAATCAGTCCATTTACTTTAGAGAATGCCGCAAGGTTTTGTGGCGTGTTGGGGCCTGGAGCGTTGGGCTGCTGGCGCTGGGGAACCCGCGTGGCCCCGGTGATTATGGCTCTTTTGAGCGTCCCCATAGCCTGTCATCTTGTGTGACTATCTCTCGTCCTGAATGTGGGGAGATAGACGTGAAACATTCTGAAAATTCTTCGCTGGGCTCTAAGCAAACATGTTGTGTAATGGTCAGTATAAATAGGAATCAGGGTGTCGGCGAACACGTTTTTGAGTACCTCTTGTATGCCCTGGGCTTGGTGACACAGTTAAAAAGAATTCAGTCTCTGCCCTTGATGGGGGAAAAAGCCAGGGCCAGCTCAGCTCGCAGGGCGGCAGTTCAGTGCCCAGCCATCAGGAGCTTATCTCTCAGAGCTGCTCCCAGATTTCAGATCTGGGAGGAGCAGACTTGAAAGGCTGTGACTGCTTCCTGATATCAGTTCCACCTCTTTTTGGTGGCGGTGAGGCCCTTTGGGGACCTGCCCAGGCCACCTGCATTACTCAGGTCCCGTGTGTGCTGTGCAGATGGCTTTTGCTTCCCAACTTTGATCTCAGATCGTCATTCAAGTCGTTACACTGGAGTTTATTTTCCTGGCAAGTGTGTGGAAAACCACCAACCTGATTTTCTCCTCTCTTCCTCTCCTTGTCCTCCTTCCCTATTTGGCCATGCATGTATTTTTATGGCATATACCGGTTTTATGATCCCCATCTCCCAGGAACTTGTTAGTAGAAGAAATTTGCTGACCTTTGTGTTTCCTGCTGTAATCTCTTGGATGTAGATTAGTTTCTAAAAAAGTTATGCAGGCCAGGCACAGTGGCTCAGGCCTGTAATCCCGGCACTTTGGGAGGCCGAGGTGGGCGGATCACGAGGTCAGGAGATCCAGACCATTCTGGCTAACACAGTGAAATCCCGTCTCTACTAAAAATACAAAAGATGAGCCGGGTGTGGTGGCGGGCACCTGTAGTCCTAGCTACTCAGGAGGCTGAGGCAGGAGAATGGCTTGAACCCAGGAGGCAGAGGTTGCAGTGAGCCAAGAGTGCGCCATTGCACTGTAGCCTGGGCGACAGAGTGAGACTCTGTCTCCAAAAAAAAGAAAAGAAAAAAGTTATGCAAACAGTGCCCACGGGACCTGGGGCCCCAGAGCTGCCTAGACATGCATGATTTAATGTGACAAGGCCAGTTCTCTGACTGCTTCAGTTATACCCACCCTGTGGGTGTCATGGAACCTGCCAGTAATTAGGACTGCCCCTGCCGGGCATGTAAAATTTAGATTTTACAAGGAAATATCATTCTGCTGCTTTCTTGGTTAATTTTTAAAAATTACGTAAATATATATATACATATATTTTTAAATCCGCTTTCTCAGATTAAAAGGGTTCATTTTTTGATCAGTTCCCTCCCACTCTTTGTTGCAGAGTTTATGTGGCCAAGGCAGACAAGTGAAATTAGGCCTTGCTGCGAGGACTTCATTTCCTTCTCAGTACTGGACCCATTTATGAGGAGGTGGCTTATGAAAGTGTGATGTTCACGTATTTCTTGACAGGTGAATATTGTTGCGCTGTCTTTTCTTCTGTTTGTGTGATTTACAAAGAGTTTTTACTTATTTGTATACAGTATGAGCACAATACTAGTAAAGAGAGTCGCTTACACATAATTAACAATTCTTTAGTATTACATGTTAAATAACACTAATTTATTATAAAAATAAATTATCTATTTATTTATATTACAACTCTTTCTAAAGAGTAATTGGGTGGGTTTTTTGTTTTTTTTCTTTTTGGAGACAGAGTCTCATTGTGTTACCCAGGCTGGGGTGCAGTGGCGTGATCTCTGCTCACTGCAACCTCCGCCTCCTGGGTTCAAGTGATTCTTCTGCCTCAGCCTCCCAAGCAGCTGGGATTACAGGCGCCCGCCACCATGCCCAGCTAATTATTGTATTTTTAGTAGAGACGGGGCTTCACCATGTTGGCCAGACTGGTCACGAACTCCTGAGATCAGGTAATCTGCCCGCCTCGGCCTCCCAATTGTGGTGGATTTTTTTTTTTTTTTGAGACGGAGTTTCGCTCTTGTTGCCCAGGCTGGAGTGCAATGGCGCAATCTTGGATCATTGCAACCTCCACCTCCCAAGTTCAAGTGATTCTCCTGTCTCAGCCTCCCGAGTAGCTGGGATTATAGGTGCCCACCATCATGCCTGGACAATTTTTTGTATTTCTAGCACAGATGGGGTTTCACTGTGTTGGCCAGGCTGGTCCTGAACTCCTGACCTCAGGCGATCCACCCGCCTCAGCCTCCCAAAATGCTGGGATTACAGGCGTGAGACACTGCGCCTGGCCATAACTCATAGAGTTTTATAGGAAAAAGTCTTCTGTGTTTTCACCATAGTTAAGATTTTGATTCAACCAGAGGGGGAAATAAAAATATTTTGATGTATTTCTCTGTGATACAGCAAAATATTTTTTGGTCTTCAGCCCATTTCCTAGCATACAACTCCTAAAATACTTAGAAAGACCGAAGTAATGTCTTTTTGTATGCTGATGACTGGTGGCTGGCAGCCCCTAGAAAGCTTCAGGATGGGGACTGGTCACTGGAAAGACCAAGTCAGGATTAGAGGGTTGGGACTTTGAGCCCTACCCCCAACCTCCGGGGAGGGGAGAAGGAGGAGGGTGAGGTTAAGTTGATCACCAATGGCCAGTGGCTTAATCACTCATGCCTATGTAATGAAGCCTGCATAAAAACCCAAGAAGCTGGGGGTGTGGGGAGCTTCCGGATAGCTGGACACGTGGAGGTTCCTGGATGGTACTTCTCCCTAGGAGGACAAGGAAAGTCTGTGACCCTTCCCCCTTCCTGGCTCTGCAAACCTCTTCATCTGTATCCTTTGTAACACCCTTTATAATATACCAGTAAATGTAAGTAAGTGTTTCTCTGAGTTCTGTGAGCCGTTCTAGCAAAATAATTGAACTGAAAGAGGGGTCTTGGGAGCCTCAACTTCAAACAGTTCGGTCAGAAGTTCAGGAGTCCTGGATTTGTGCCAGGTATCCTGTGGGGGAGGGGAGTCTGTGGGACTGAGCCCTTCCGCTGTGGGATCTGATGCTGTTTCCAGGTAGATAGTGTTGGGATTGAACTGGAGGACACTCAGCTGGTGTCCCTGGGGAGAAATGATTGCTTGTTAGTGGGGAACCCTCCCCCCGGCATTTGGTCACAGAACTCTTCTGTGTTGATTGTTGTGGTGTGAGAGTACACAGTAAAAATGGTTTTGAGTTTTTCCCAACATTCTCAATAGCATTTTTTCCTTTATTCATTACAAAAATTTTGGTTTCAAATCCAGTTTGTAAAACTTCCTTTGTAATTGAGCTTCCCCCATTTCATCCCATCATTTTCTGATGTAATTGAATTGTGATAAATTCATTTATTCCAAAAATTGCTTGTGGCAGTTTCGTGGTTAAATTTTCATGGGGAAATTTTAGTAGTCTGTTAAATTCCTTTATTACCTGCTGCAGGAGACTGCAGGAATTAAAAAAAAAAAAATTTAGATTTTTTTGTTGGCTGGGTGCGGTGGCTCACGCCTGTAATCCTAGCACTTTGGGAAGCCGAGGCAGGCAGATCTCCTGAGGTCCCAGGAGTCCGAGACCAGCCTGTCCAACATAGTGAAACCCTGTCTCTACTAAATACAAAAAATTAGCCAGGCATGGTGGCGCAGGCCTGTAATCCCAGCTACTCAGAAGGCTGAGGCAGGAGAATCGCTTGAACCCAGGAGGCGGAGGTTGCAGTGAGCCAAGATCGTGTCATTGCACTCCAGCCTGGGCAACAAGAGCAGAACTCTGTCTCAAAAAAAAAAATTTTTTTTTGTTTTTGCTGTGTTGCCCAGGTTGGTCTCAAACTTCTGGCCTCAAGTCGTCCTCTTACCTTGGCCTCTGAAAGTGCTGGGATTATAGACTTGAGCTACTGCACCCAGCCTAATTTTGTGTGTGTGTGTGTGTTTTTTTTTGTAGAGATGGGATTTTGCCATGTTACCCAGGCTGAGAGAGATTGATATTGTGTGTGATCCTCACATACCAATTTCTCTCTTTTTTTCATTGCACCTGTAACTAATTGGAAGTAGCAATTTCTCTTATGAATTGGATAAAAATTGAGGGAAAGGATAGCCAATTCAGGAGGGTGATCTGGTAGAATTTTGATGACTCTGTCATAATGCCTAGCTGGAGGTAATGTCTTAATTATTGGCCTTTTGAATCAGTGATTTTCATTCCATTGTTGCAGAGGGTCTGCAGATCTACTCTGGGGACAGGATAGACAACGCGTCTCACACAGGTAGGCACTGCTGTTTTTGGAATGTATGTAGCTACTGTTGTGATTAATTAAATGCAAATTCCTTCAAAACCAAGTCTTAGCTTTTTGCCGTTATTTATTCTTCTTTATCAATTGTTACCTGAAGAATAAGTACCGTGACAGAAAATGTCTGATGCTAATACAGCCAGTTCACCCTTCCTTCCTCCCTTTCTCCCTTCTTCCCTCCTTCCCTCTTCCCTCCTCTTCCCTCCTTCTTTCCTTCCCTCCTTCCCTCCTTCTTTCTTTCCTTCCTTTTGTAGAGACAGAGGTCTCCCTATGTGGCCCAGGCTGGTCTTGAACTCGGCCTCAAATGATCCTCCCTCCCTTATTGGCCTCCCACTGACTGGCCAGACATTTCACTTGTTTTTTTGGAGACCAAGTCTCACTCAAGTGCCCAGGCTGGAGTGCAGTGATGCGATCTCTCAGCTCAGTGCAACCTCTGACTCCCGGGTTCAAGGGATCATCCTGTCTTAGCCTCCTGAGTAGCTGGGACTACAGGTGTGCGTCACCATGCCTGGCTAATTTTTGTATTTTTTTGTAGAGACAGGGTCTTGCTGTGTTGCCCAGGCTGGTCTCAAACTCCTGGGCTCAAATGATTCCCCTTGCCTCAGCCTCCCAAAGTGCAAGGATTATAGGTGTGGGCCACCGTGCCCGGCTTGACATTTTTACGTTTAAATATGCTATAATCCCATAATACATTACTACTATTTTTGTTTTGGGTGGTCAGTTATATTCTAAAGTTATTAAAAATGAGCAAAAAGTGTGGTTGGGCGCGGTGGCTCACGCCTGTAATCCCAGCACTTTGGGAAGTCGAGGTGGGCGGATTACCTGAGGTCAGGAGTTCGAGACCAGCCTCACCAACATGGAGAAACCTTGCCTCTACTAAAAATACAAAATTAGCCGGGGCCGGGCATCATCAGTTACACCTGTAATCCCGCACTTTGGGAGGCCGAGGCGAGCAGATCACCAGGTCAAGAGATCAAGACCATTCTGGCCAACATGGTGAAACCCCGTCTCTACTAAAAATATAAAAATTAGCTGGGTGTGGGGACCGTGCCTGTAATCCCAGCTACTCAGGAAGCTGAGGCAGGAGAATTGTTTGAACTTGGGAGGCGGAGGTTGCGGTGAGCTGAGATTGAGCCACCATACTCCAGGCTGGGCAACGAGCGAAATTCCGTCTTAAAAAAAAAAAAAAAGCCAGGCGCGGTGGCTCACGCCTGTAATCCCAGCACTCTGGAAGGCCAAGGTGGGTGGATCATGAGGTCAGGAGTTTGAGACCAGCCTGATCAACATGGTGAAACCCCGTCTCTACTAAAAATACAAAAATTAGCTGGGCATGGTGGCACACGCCTGTAATCCCAGCTACTTAGGAGGCTGCGGCAGGAGAATTGCTTGAACCCGGGAGGCAGAGATGGCGGTGAGCCGAGATTGTGCCACAGCACTCCAACCTGGGCGACAAAGCGAGACTCTGTCTCAAAAAGAAAAAAAAAAAGCAAAAATATGTATTTAAAAAATATTTACTTAGGCTATTTGGTATTGCCCCACAGCTTGATGTTCTGTTCTATTTTTTCACTTTTTCCATTTTGACCCTTTTGGTTTTCATCTCACTGCTAAAGTTCCACATTTGTTTCCTCATGCTGTTCAGCTTTTTCAGTAGAGTCTTTAATGTATCAAACACAATTATTTTAAATTCATTGTTTGATGTTTCCATTATCTGGGTCATCTCTAAGTCTGGTCCTATTGATTATTTTACCTCTTGATAGTGGGTTGTTTTTCTTGCTTTTTTAATGTTGCTTGTAACTTGTTACTGATTGCCAGACATGGTACGTGGAGCAGTAGAGACTGAGGTATATAGCATTTATTTTGGGAACTGGGTACAGCTCTTCTTTGCTAGACTGTTTGTATGGGAGTTTGAACTCCTAGTTAGGAGACAGTTGTGTTTGGGTGTTATTGTTGCTATGGTTACGTTAGGTGCACCAGTGGCTTCAAATTCTTCTCGTGTTTCCTTGCCAGCTTATGGTTGGTTTGCTGGAGGGAGGCTTTTTCTCAGTGGTTATCCTCCATCCATACCCTCAGCTTATTAGCCAGGCGTGGTAGTGCCACCTGTAGTCCCAGCTACTCTGGAGGCTGAGACAGGAGAATCCCTCGAATCCAGGAGGCAGAGGTTACAGTGAGCTGAGATTGTACCACTGCACTCCAGCCTGCATGACAAAGCAAGACTCTGCCTCAAAAAAAAAAAAAAAAAAGAGAAAAGAAAAAAAAAGGTCTCACTCAGTCATCTCACTCTGTCACCCAGACTGGAGTGCCAGTAGTGCCATCATGGTTCACTGCAGCCTCCAACTCCTGAGCTCAAACTTACCTCTTAGCCTTCTGAGTAAATAGCTGGGGCTACAGGCGTGTGCCATCATGCCTGACTACTTTTTAATTTTTTTTGTAGAGATGGAGTCTTGCTATGTTGCCCAGGCTGGTCTTGAACTCTTGGCCTCAAGTTCCTCCAGCCTTAGCCTCCGGAGGCTACACAAGTGTAAGCCACTGTGTCCAGCCACCCTCAGCTTTAGGATTTCTCTGTGCACCTATGCCTCAGTATACAGTCTCAGTGGTAGACTACTGTTGCTTGTTTCTGGGTGCTTGCTAACCTGGTGGTAGGGAGTGGGGATTTCTCTGTTGTCCTGGTTCAGCCTCAGTCTTAGGCAGGCCCTGTTTGTTTCCCTGGGTCTTGGGAGTGGATCTTTCTGGGTGCTCCTGCCCTTTTCCCAGGAGAAAGCACCTCTAGTGGTCTTGCCCAGAATTTTCTACCCCTCCTCCAGGCATAGAGTTTTTTTTGTTTTATTTTGTTTTTGTTTTTATCCTGCCCCAGCTGCCTCAGGAGTGACAGAGTTTGCTGCCCTTTCCCAGGGGTTTATGGTTTTTATTCTTTAGAGAAGAAGGGTATAGGTTGGCCTTTGTATTTTCCCTCCCATAAGCCAGCACTACCAAGAGAGGTTTTCTCAGGTGACCTGCCCAGTATTTCTTTTGAGTACCCACTGAGGTCTATGGAAAAAACCTGAGTGTCTATGGCTCTTGATAACCCACAATTGACATTTGGTAATTTTAAAAAAAATCCACCTGAATTCTTCTGACTCACCTAAATGGTTGTCTCATCTTTCTCCCACTGCCACAGGTGAGCCAGACCTTGTATCTCTCTATCTCCTTGGAGGTGGCCGTCTTTCCATCAGTTTCTTTCTTTCTTTTTTTTTTTTTTTGAGACGGAGTCTGGCTCTGTCCCCCAGGCTGGAGTGCAGTGGCGTGATCTCTGCTCACTGCAAGCTCCGCCTCCCAGGTTCACGCCATTCTCCTGCCTCAGCCTCCCAAGTAGCTGGGACTACAGGTGCCCGCCACCACGGTCAGCTAATTTTTTTGTATTTTTAGTAGAGACGGGGTTTCACCGTGTTAGTTAGGATGGTGTTGATCTCCTGACCTCATGATCCACCCGCCTCAGCCTCCCAAAGTGCTGGGATTACAGGTGTGAGCCACCGCGCCTGGCCCCATGAGTTTCAATCTAGTTGGTTGCCCTGTAACTTCAGCTTTCTGATGGCTCCAAGAAAAAGTGTTGTTTGTCACTGGAGTGGAAATGGTGCTATCCATCCTGAGTGGAAGGTGGAAGTTGAGGACTTTCCATTTTATACTAGATTTTTTTGTTTTTTGAAACAGTCTTGCTCTGTCGCCCAGGCTGGAATGCAGTGGCGTGATAATGGCTCACCCTGACTTCTTTGGCTCAAGAGATACTCCCACCTTCGCCTCCCAAGTAGCTGGCATGTGCCACTGTGCCCAGCTAATTTTTGTATTTTTGTAGAGATGGAGTCTTGCCATGCTGTCTAGGCTGGTCTTGAACTCCTGGGCTTAAGGAATCCTCTTGCCTCAGCCTCCCAAAGTGCTGGATTACAGGTGTGGATCACTGTCCCTGGCCTAGTTTTTTCTTATTTCATTTTTTTGTAGAGACGGAGCCTCCCTATGTTGCCCAGGCTACTCTTGAACTCCTGGCTTCAGGCGATCCTCTGGCCTTGGTCTCCCAAAGTACTAGGATTACAGGCGTGAGCCATCATGTCTGGCCCCATTTTATTTGTAATTTTTGTTGTTTGTTTTTTGAGACAGGGTCTCTCTCTGTCACCCAGGCGGGAGTGCAGTGGTGTGATCATGGCTCACTGCAGCCTCAACCTTCTTGGGCTCAGATGATCCTCCCACTTCAGCCTCCTGAGTAACTAAGACTACAGGTGTGTGCTACCATGCCCAGATAACCTTTGTAGTTTTGTGGTGTAGACAGAGTTTTGCCATTGCCCAGGCTGGTCTCCTGGGCTCAAGTGATCCACCTGCTTTGGCCTCCCAAAGTGCTGGGATTACAGGTGTGCACCACTGTGCCCTGCCAAGGTGAAGTTTAGATATGGGGAGGAGGTAAGGGATGGCCTTGAGGTTGTATGTGTCGCCAAGCCAGCCTAGGACTTAGTCACGTGCTCTTGGGAGCTGCTAGGGTTACATCACAATTTTGCTCTTGGGTGTTTAGCAAACAGGTAGGAACTTTAATTACTTTTGCCAAGGACAGGCTCTTGATAACAATTGCATTTTTCTTTTCTTTCTCTTCCTTCCTCTCTCTCTCTCTCTCTCTTTCTTTCTTTTTGAGACAGAGTCTTGCTCTGTCACCAGACTGGAGTGCAGTAGTGCTATCTCGGCTCACTGCAACCTCTGCCTCCCAGGTTCAGGTGATTCTCCTCCTCAGCCTCCTGAGTAGCTGGGACTACAAGTGCATGCCATCACACCCAGCTAAATTTTTTTGTATTTTTAGTAGAGACGGGGTTTTACCATGTTGACCAGGATGGTCTCAATCTCTTAGACTTGTGATCCACCTGCCTCAGCCTCCCAAAGTGCTGGGATTACAGGTGTGAGCCACTGCACCCAGCATGCATTTTGTTACTGAATGAAGAGAATGAAGCCTGGCATGGTGGCTCACACCTGCAATCTGAACACTTCAGGAGGCCAAGGTAGGAGGATCAATTGAGGCCAGGAGTTCAAGACCAGCCTGGGCAACATAGTGAAACACTGTCTCTACAAACAAATTTAAAAAAAAAAATAGCTGGGCATGGTGGCGAGCAACTGTAGTCCTAGCTACTCAGGAGGCCGAGATAGAGGACTGCTTGAGCCTAGGAGTTGGAGGCTGCAGTGAGCTACGATTGCATGATTGCACTCCAGCCTGGGTGACAAAGTGAGACCCTGTCTCTTGAATAAAAAAGAGAGAGAGAGAGAGATTGAAAGAGAAAGAAGTCTTATCTGCCTTCAGTTATGTGTGATTCTGCTACTCTCCTTGGCAGAAGGAATCCTTAACCTTCCAGCAGGAACCTTGTCTTTCATTCAGGTGCTGCAACTGAAATCCTAGGCATGAGGTCTTGTGGGGCTGTGACTGTGCCCCACCTCTCCAAATAAGGCCACTGGGTAGTTTCACCAGTGTATCTGACAAACCTGATAAAGCCGTATCAGCATCACCAGTGCCAGGTTTTATGAATACAAAGGGAATACCTAGTAACCCCAATCCCTCCTCCCAGCTAGAGTCTGATGGAATAGGGGGAGCTGTATTGGTCACTGGGGTCAGATTTCTCTGCTTGTCTCCAAGTTGACTTGGGTAGAAAAGGCATCCTAGGTTTCTTTGCACCTGACTCTTATGTGAGACTATAGGCTCCCCAGCCGTTTACTGGTTTTGTTCTAATGGATGCCGGGGCTCACCTGACAGGCACATGAAAACAAGTATGTTTCCACGTGCCTGTGTAGGGAAACCTGCATGACTTGGTGCCAGAGCGAGAGCAAAAGTGGTGCTGCCTTAAAGCTCAGCCTCACTGAAGCAGAGGTAGGCACTCCTGGGCCTGGGGGAAGGCTTGACTGGGGCCTGGGAGGAGCTTTTTTACTTGGGCTCAGGTCCAGACTTGAAGGGGTTTGGGATAGGGAGGGCAGGAGTTTTGGGTGGCAGCTGTGGAGATCAGCATTTTCCCTAAGAACTACTCACTCTTGACTGTGGTTTCCTTGCTCTGAGCTCCATGAGGCCAGGTTCGGCACATCACATACACATTTGTTGAACAGATAAGAGGCTTCTGGAAAGATGATGTGCTTGCCAATCCTGTTCCTATTGCTGATTCTTGGAGGTTATCTCCGTGACCTTAAAGGACTAATTCGTGGGTGGGAATCAAATGGCCCACCAGATTTCTTCTGAAGATGAGATGGGATCAAGGGATCGGAAGTGTGACTGGCATAGGAGTTGAGGAAGGGAGAAGGTCACGCTGGGTGCAGGGTCAGGAAGGTGCTGATTTTCCTTTGATAGATTCTGGGTCCTTCCTAGGTAGGTTAATGTGGAATCCAACACGAGGGGCATGCTGGGGAAGAAAGCAAATACGCCAATGGCAAATTAGCCCTGGGTTGGGATGCCCCTGGATGTCCTTTCTCCACCCTGTCTTATTACGTAACCCTCTCTTTTGGGTGCTTTGGAAAAAGAAAGATGTTGAATGGGCAAGCAGCAACGTGGGAGAGCAAGGTAGGCATTGCAGACACAGTGATACATAGGCATGTATTTTTTATTTTTTGAGACCGAGTCTCGCTCTGTCACCAGGCTGTAGTGCAGTGGTGTGACCTTGGCTCACTGCAACCTCCGACTCCCTGGTTCAAGCGATTCTCCTGCCTCAGCCTCCCGAGTGGGGATTACAGGTATGTGTCACCATGCCCAGCTAATTTTTGTATTTTCAGTAGAGACGGGGTTTCACCATTTTGGCTAGGATGGTCTCAATCTCCTGACCTTGTGATCCGCCTGCCTCGGCCTCCCAACATTCTGGGATTACAGGTGGGAGCCACTGTGCCCGGCCAGGCGTGTATTTTCATGAGGGACTTCCCTTTGGTCTAGTCACTACAGTGATGATATGCGCCTGTCTTAGCATCTTCCTCACCCTTCCCACCACCTCCTCACGTTCTGTACTGACCTAAGAGTAGCTGCAGACGTCTCCATGTCTCGCTGGACATTGCAGAAGTTCCAGTTGATGTTTGGGTGGAGGTGAGTGGGCAGGATTACCTGGGTATGGACAGTGAGAAGCCTTTCAGGCTGGTGACGACTATGTACCAGGTGCAGGGACTCTGGTCTTCTCTGCAGGGCAGGTTTGTGGGTTTTAAGCTGGTGAGAACAGAGCAAAAATCTGTAACTCAGGGAGAATCCAATCATTGGACAAATTTAATGCCAGCCTACTCTGGGCTGCAAGACAGGTGTTTGTCATTGGAAGTCGTCATCACATCATGCGTGAGCTCTCATGGTGTCTTTCTTGGGAGCAGTGAAGGTCTGCCCACTTCTGTTTCCCTGTGTGGGAATAGACAGGCCTATTGTAGTTAGGGCTGTGTGCATGGCATGCTGTCCCTAAATAGGAAGTGGGCAGGGAAATCTGGTCTAAATAGAGCCTCACCAGCTCCTGCCCTAGACTGACATACTTGTATTCTTTGCCAGGCCACAGTAAACACAGGTGTGCAGGAACTGTCATGGAAGCCAGGGAGCCTGGGAGGCCCACACCCACCTACCATCTTGTCCCTAACACCAGCCAGTCCCAGGTGGAAGAAGATGTCAGCTCGCCACCTCAAAGGTCCTCCGAAAGTATGCAGCTGAAAAAGGAGATCTCCCTGCTGAATGGGGTCAGCCTGGTGGTGGGCAACATGATCGGCTCAGGGATCTTCGTCTCGCCCAAGGGTGTGCTGGTACACACTGCCTCCTATGGGATGTCGCTGATTGTGTGGGCCATTGGTGGGCTCTTCTCTGTTGTGGGTGCCCTTTGTTATGCAGAGCTGGGGACCACTATCACCAAGTCGGGAGCCAGCTACGCTTATATTCTAGAGGCCTTTGGGGGCTTCATTGCCTTCATCCGCCTGTGGGTCTCACTGCTAGTTGTTGAGCCCACCAGTCAGGCCATCATCGCCATCACCTTCGCCAACTACATCATCCAGCCGTCCTTCCCCAGCTGTGATCCCCCATACCTGGCCTGCCGTCTCCTCGCTGCTGCTTGCATTTGTAAGTGGGGGCTGAGATTGGGAGGATGTTGGGGGATGGTGGGTACTATAATAATGGTACTTTAGGCCGGGTGTGGTGGCTCATGCCTGTAATCCCAGCACTTTGGGAGGCTGAGGTGGGTGAATCACCTGAGGTTGGGAGTTCAAGATCAGCCTGACCAACATGGAGAAACCCCGTCTCTACTAAAAATACAAAATTAGCCAGGCATGGTGGTGCATGCCTGTAATCCCAGCTACTCGGGAGGCTGAGGCAGGAGAATTGCTTGAACCCGGGAGGCGGAGGTTGCGGTGAGCAGTTATCACGCCATTGTACTCCAGCCTGGGCAACAACAGCAAAATTCTGTCTCCAAAAAAAAAAAGATACTTTATATTTGAATAGCATATTTTGCATTTTGGAGGGGAGGGAGGCTTCTTACCTTTTGAGGAAGTAATTTTACCTGTCATTTGGTCCTGAAAGATAAGTAAGCATAAAGGATGGGGACGGGAGAAGTTTGAATCTGTTCATGGTTTTTGGTGCCTCATATTCCTCCTCTCTTGGCTGCCCTTGTTCTGTTTTGTGGTCTGTGTGACAGGTTGGGGCATGTCTTTTGTCTTGACAGCTGTTTTGGTTAAAGTCAACATCACTAGTTGTAAGCCCAGAAAAAACCCCACCGGTGTTGAGGCCTTTATTCTGTTGCTGAAGGAAAAAAAAAAAAAAAGAATTATTTTATTTCCCAGATTTTTATCTTAAACCAGTTAAAGGCGTCAGTGAGAAAATAGGCTTCACTAGACTCTGGGAGTCCTATGGTGTTAAACCTGAGGCCCACAGGACCCTTTCCTGTCTGCCACTGCTGCTCTTTGTGGCTTGCTCTGAGCAGCAAGTACGACAATGAAACACCTTTTCTTCCTACTGTACCAGACTTCTTTACACTGACTTTGTAAACAAGCTCTGCCTGCAGCCACATTTGAGCTTCTGCGGATAGAACCTGAGAGATCCCAGTTGATCCCACTTTATTTTCCTTTTTTTCTTACGGGGTAGTAAGGAGAAAAGATTGCTGTGAATTTACCTAGCCTTGCAGAACTAGCGTTTTAAATGAGAAAGGCCCAGAATTCTATGTTCCTTAGCACTGTACTGCCAGAGGTACTTAATAATATTCTGTTCTTTCCACATCTCCGCTTGCAAAAGCATTGGCAGTATGTGCAGTTTATCCAGTGTTAAAAATAGCCCGAGAGTACCTTGGAGTTAGCAATAAAGGACTGTAGAATACCCATGCCTCTTGACTTTATAAAATTTGCTAAAGACAAATTAAAGGGAAAACGCTCCATATTCCTTAGGATAGTGAGAGGGAAACAGATACCCTTAGGATTAGGGAAGGCAGCTGCTCAGCTATATGTCTGATAGGCTTTGGCTAGGGAGACTCTGGTCTGACTGAGCTTTCTAAAAAAGGGAGTAATTTTCTGATTATAAAATACATTTATTAGGGCAGGCATGGTGGGTCACACCTGTAATCCCAGCACTTTGGGAGGCTGAGGTAGGAGGATTGTTGAGCTCAGGAATTTGAGACCATCCTGGGCAAGATGGTAAGACCCTGTCTCTACAAAAAATCAAATTAGCTGGGCATGTTGGTGTGTGCCTGTGGTCCCAGCAATTCAGGAGGCTGAGATGGGAAGATCTCTTGAGCCTAGGAGGTCGACGCTGCAGTGAGCTGTGTTCACGCCACTACACTCCAGCCTGACCCTGTCTCCAACAAGACAGAGCAAGACCCTGTCTCCAACAAAACAAAACAAAACAAAAAAGCCTCATAAAGCATGTTTATTTAGAAAATTAAATTACTCTTAAGTCATCCAAAATCTACCACCAAAAGAAGAGTACTTTTTTTTTTTTTGAGATGGAGTCTTGCTCTGTTGCCCAGGCTGGAGTACAATGGCACGATCTCGGCTCACTGCAACCTCCGCTTCCTGGGTTCAAACGATTTTCCTGCCTCAGCCTCCCGAGTAGCTGGGATTACAGGCGCCTGCCACCAAGCCCAGCTAATTTTTGTATTTTTAGTAGAGAGGGGCTTTCACCATGTTGGTCAGGCTGGTCGAGAAGAATACTTTTATTCATTTATTTATTTTCAATTTTTTTGAAATGGAGTCTAGCTCTGTCGCCCAGGCTGGAATGCAGTGGGGTGATCTCAGCTCAGTGCAAGCTCCACCTCCCGGGTTCACACCATTCTCCTGCCTCAGTCTCCTAAGTAGCTAGGACTACTACAGGTACCCGCCACCATGCCCAGCTAATTTTTTTGTACTTTTTTAGTAGAGACGGGGTTTCACCATGTTAGCTAGGATGGTCTCGATCTCCTGACCTCATGATCCGCCCTCCTTGGCCTTCCAAAGTGCTGGGATTATAGGCGTGAGCCACCACGCCCAGCCGAGAAGAGTACTTCTAATAGTTTGATAGTGTCTTTCTTTTCTTTGTAGACTTGACACCATACTTTGCTTATAATTTTATATTCTGTTTTTTAAACTTAGTGTATCACAAGCTTTTCCCCATTTCATAAAATGCTCTTCAAAAGCAACACTTTTTAGTGTTTTTTTTTTTTTTTTTTCTTGAGATGGAGTTTCACTCTTGTTGCCCAAGCCAGAGTACAATGGCATGATTTTGGCTCACTGCAACTTCTGCCTCCTGGATTCAAGCAATTCTCCTGCCTCTGCCTCCCAAGTAGCTGGGATTACAGGCACGCTCTGCCACACCCAGCTAATTTTTTGTATTTTTAGTAGAAACAGGGTTTCACCATGTTAGCCAGGCTGGTCTCGAACTCCTGACCTCAGATGATCCACCTGCCTCGGCCTCCCAAAGTGCTGGGATTATAGGTGTGAGCCACTGCACCCGGCCTAGTATTTTTTAATTAAAAGGTAAAACATAGCCGGGCGCGGTGGCTCAAGCCTGTAATCCCAGCACTTTGGGAGGCCGAGACGGGCGGATCACGAGGTCAGGAGATCAAGACCATCCTGGCTAACACGGTGAAACCCCGTCTCTACTAAAAACTACAAAAAACTAGCTGGGCGAGGTGGCGGCACCTGNAAAAAAAAAAAAAAAAGGTAAAACATAGATTTTATACATAATTTTAAAAATACAGAAAAATAGAAAAAAGAAAATTAAGAATCACCCATGATTTTACCTCCTACAGTACTCTTGTTACTATTTGGGTGAAATACTTTCTAGTATTTTTTGTGTGCATATGTATTGTTTTTAAATTAAAAAAAATTTTTTTTGAGATGGAGTTTTGCTTTTGCTGCCCAGGCTAAAGTATAATGGCATGATCTCGGCTCATCGCAACCTCCGCCTCCTGGTTCAAGCGATTCTCCTGACTCAGCCTCCCAAATAACTGGGATTTCAGGCATTCGCCACCACACCTGGCTAATTTTGTATTTTTAGTAGAGACAGGGTTTCTCCATGTTGGTCAGGCTGGTCTTGAACTCCTGACCTCAGGTGATCTGCCCACCCTGGCCTCCCAAAGTGATGGGATTATAGGTATGAGCCCCCACGCCCAGCCTATCTATTATTATTATTATCATTTTTTTCTTTTTTGAGACGGAGTCTCACTCTGTCGCCCAGGCTGGAGTGCAGTGGCACACGATCTCTGCTCACTGCAACCTCCGCCTCCCCTTCAAGAGATTCTCCTGCCGCAGCCTCCTGAGTAGCTGAGACTACAGGTGCATGCCACCATGCCCAGCTAATTTTTGTATTTTTGGTAGAGACGGGGTTTCACCATGTTAGTCAGGATGGTCTTGATCGCTTGACCTCGTGATCCGCCTACTTTGGCCTCCCAAAATGCTGGGATTACAGGCGTGAGCCACCATGCCCAGTCATAAGTACCTTTTGAGGTCATCTTTTCTTGTAGGTTGTATACTGCTTTATAAAAATTTTTAAAAACTAATATTGGCTGGGCATGGTAGCTCATGCCTTGTAATTCCAGCACTTTGGGAGGCTGAGGAGGGAGGATCACTTGAGCACAGGAGTTTGAGACCAGCCTGGGCAACAAAGCAAGACCCCACCTCTAAAAAAAAAATAATCAGGCATAGTGGCAGTGGCACTGGTGTGCATCTGTAATCCTAGCTACTCGGGAGCCTGAGGAGGGAGGATCCCTTGAGCCCAAAAATTCAAGGTTGCAGTGAGCTATGATCATGCCACTGCACTCCAGCCTAGGTGACAGAATGAGACTTTGTCTCAAAAAAAAAATTAATATTTAATCTCTTTCATCAAATACTTTTAGAAAACATGGTTTGAAGACACATAAGCAATTTCCAGGCAGTATAGTATAGTGGTTAGGATTGCAGGCCCCCATACCAGACTGGATTTAATTTTCAGCTTTATCATTGACCAACTGTTGATCTTGGGGAGTTGACTAATTGCTACCTCAATTTTCTCTTTTATTGTTATTTTTTGAGACAGAGTCTTTCTTTGTTGCCCAGGCTGGAGGGCAGTGGCTCAATCTTGGCTCACTGCCACCTCCGCCTCCCAGGTTCAAGTGATTCTTCTGCCTCAGCCTCCCAAGTAGCTGGGATTACAGGTGCGAGCTCCTGGCTAATTTTTATATTTTTAATAGAGAGGGGGTTTCACCATATTGGCCACACTGGTCTTGAATTCCTGAGCTCAAGTGATCTGCCCACCTTGGCCTCCCAGAGTGCTGGGATCATAGGCGTGAGCCTGTAAGTCGGGGCCGGCCAGCCTGTTTCATTCCACATGTACTTTCATCCAGATTCCTGGGGATCTGAATTCCTGCAAGCTTTCTCTCCTAGAAGCACTGGCTTTTCCAGAATCCAGGCCTGAGGGCAAGAACTTGCTTGCCATAGTAATGGCAAGTCATAAAACCATATCCTCTTCCGACAAGGGTAGGCTTTAGGGCTCAGCTTACTTACTTCTTGGAACTTAGGTTGCAGTATCGGGCTTTCTACAGAGCTAGGATATGCTGAGAGAGTTTCCTTGAGCAAATGCAGCCGTGGGAACAACATGGTTTCGGGAGACATAAATTGCACGAAACCAATTAGGTTATTTAGGGAGGAAAAAACCAAAGGTCTGCACTGAATCTAGGGTAAGACTTCGATAGGATAGGAGAATTAAGTTAGTCTTGAAATTGAGGCATGAGAGGGGTCCGGCTTGTTGGTTGGGAGACTGACTAAACAAGTTATAGCCACGCCATTCTAGACACTTAAAAGTTCCATCCTAGAAGGAAGGGCCCAGGAAGTCTGTATATAACCAACTCTAGGGCAGAGGCTGTAAGCTGGTGGCCTGTGAGCCAGATTTGGGCCCCAGAGATAGATCTGTTTGGTTTGTGGTGTTGTAAATAATTTTGAATTATTTGCCAACATTTTAAAATCAGGACTTGCCTTTTCTCTTGAAAAATCAAAAGTTCTGGCATCGTTGGACCCAAATTCCTGCCTGATACAATGAGCTGGATTTGAGTAGTCGTATCTCCTTTAAAAAAAAAAATTTTTTTTTTGTTTTGTTTATTTAAAAGGAGTATCCCTATGTTGCCCAGGCTGGTCTCAAACTCCTGGCTCAAGTGATGCTCCCACCTCAGCCTCTACAAGTGTGGAGGGCTGTGGCTCCTTGTTCTTTTTCCTTTTTTTTTTTTTTTGAGATGGAGTCTTGCTCTGCCACCCAGGCTGGAGTACAGTGGCACCATCTTGGCTCACTGCAAGCTCCGCCTCCCAGGTTCACGCCATTCTCCTGCCTCAGCCTCCTGAGTAGCTGGGACAACAGGTGCCCGCCACCACGTCCGGCTAATTTTTTGTATTTTTAGTAGAGACGGGGTTTCACCATGTTAGCCAGGATGGTCTCTATCTCCTGACCTCGTAATCCACCCGCCTCAGCCTCCCAAAGTGCTGGGATTACAGTCTTGAGCCACTGTGCCTGGCCGGCTGTGGCTCCTTTTAAATGGAGTATGGACTCCCCAATCCACTGTAGTCCTCCACTTGTATTGTACCCAGACTTTCTTGCCTTTGCTCACTCATGTTAGTTTCCTGGCCCCTGAAGGCACTGCACTTTCAGATCCTGGCTTTCTGGCTGTACCCCATCCCATTCCCAGGTTATACTGGCAAAGGAGATCCAAGCAACTTTTTGTGGATTTCAGGCTATTTTATTTTACCTACTAATTATCCTAGAACAGTGGTTCTCAGCCAGAGGGGAGTTTGTCTTCCAGGAGGCATTTAGCAATATCTGGAGACACTTGGTTGTCACAGCTCCTGGGAGGAGGTGCTTTTTGCTTCTAATGACAGAGGTCATGGGGGCTGCTGAACATACCACCATGCATAGAACAGCTTCTCACAGTAAAGACTTACCTGGCCTAAAATGTCAATAGTGCTGAGGTTGAGAAACTCTGTCTTAAGGGTGCACTCTGTTCATATGTGTTCTGGGGTTTTGGAATGTGGTGAGGCAGGGCCGCAGGCTGCTGACTGAACTCAGGAAGTTTAGGGGCTCATACTCACTTGTGGGACGAATGGGGAGTAATATTCATTCTTGAGGTAGGTACATAGGGTCTCCTCTTTGCCAAGGTGACCAGCAGGATTCACAGTAACCCAGGTGCCCAGTATTATGAGTACTTGATTTGGCTGCAGAAGGGTGATGTTTCTGGCTTGGGTATTGTCAGCCCGTTTATCTTTGTGGGCTTTGACCTCAGGATCCTCCCTCTTGTGTAGGCTCATACACATCAATGGAAAGTATTTGCTTTGAAGATTTCAACATGGAAGTAGTTCATTGCTGACACAGCAGCATCAAAACTCAGCGGGGTTTGTTTGGCAAGGGTGACAGTGAGCAGGAGGAAGAGAAGGAGGGAGACTGGGAAGGATGAGACTGGAGGGAAGAAGAAACACTGTATGATCACTGAGTATCCATTATTTCCATGGTTTCTTGCTGTCTTGGACCCAGGCCTGGTCAGAGTTCTCAGTAGAAAGGATACACTCCTTATTTTGGCTAGTTGCTATGGACAGACAGCTTTCATGTTCTGAGAGTGATACGGACCTAGGGAGGACTGGGTCTTGATCATAGTTGCTTCAAGACTCCAACCCTATATATATAGTTTGAATGTCTTCATAATGGGACTAAATGTATTTGTGTAATTAAAAACAAAGACACTGGCCAGGCTCAGTGGCTCATGCCTGTAATACTCAGCAGTTTGGGAGGCCAAGGCAGAAGGATCACTTGAGCCCAGGAGTTCATGACCAGCCTGGGCAACATAGCAAGAACTCGTCTCTTAAAAAACAAAATAAAACAAAAAACCACACAAAAAAACAAGGATACTTTTATTTATTTATTTGTATTATTTTATTTTTTTTGAGACGGAGTCTGGCACTGTTGACCAGGCTGGAGTTATGTGGCATGATCTCTGCTCACTGCCATCTCCGCCTCCCGGGTTCACGCCATTCTCCTGCCTCAGCCTCCCAAATAGCTGGGACTAACCAGCACGCCCAGCTAATTTTTTGTATTTTTAATAGAGATGGGGTTTCACCATGTTAGCCAGGATGGTCTCGATCTCCTGACCTCGTGATCCACCCGCCTCAGCCTCCCAAAGTGCTGGGATTACAGGCATGAGCCACCACGCCGGGCAAGGATACTTTTAAAAAAGATAGATACATTACATATTTATATACATCCCAGGAGGTAGCTACTGATTCTGGGATCCCCATTTGGAAGGGTTTACCTTCCCTGGAGTGTTGAAGAGCATTTCACTCCTGAATGTCTTGTAGTTGTCCCCTCCCTACCCTGCCTCTCTTCCTTCCACATTTTTTTTTTTTTTTTTAGACGGAGTCTCACTCTGTTGCCCAGGCTGGAGTCCAGTGGCGTGATCTTGGCTCACTGCAACCTCTGCCACCTGGGTTCACGCGATTCTTCTGCCTTAGTCTGCCGATTAGCTGGGACTAATTAGCACACGCCACTATGTCCAGCTAATTATTTCGTATTTTTAGTAGAGATGGGGTTTCACCATACTGGCCAGGCTAGTCTCGAACTTTGACCTTGTGATGTGCCCGCCTTGGCCTCCCAAAGTGCTGGGATTACAGACGTGAGCCACCGCACCTGGCCTTTCTTCCACATTTTAAAAATTATTTTTTGTTTAGGGTTGCACTCCTTTGTCCTTGAATGCCCCTTTATAACACTCAGCCTGTCTGGGAGGAATTGGAAGGTTTCCCTCTGCTCTCTGTTGCCTGTGGGAAAAGAGAGTTGTGACTACTGTCAGCGTAGCTGGGAGTACAGCTTCAGATTGCCAGGCCATCTCCTCATCAGAAAGAGAGTATGAAAGGCACAGTTCTGCCAGAGGGTGCATATGTTATTCACTATTAACTTGGGTTTCAGACAACAGAAAACCTTTAGCAGCATGGCTCAAACATGTTGATGTTTGTTTCTCTCACATGTTAAAAGGAGGCAGTGTGGGTTGGATGACTTCAGTTCTTCAGGGAGTCAGGTTCATTCCTTCTGTCTTCCTGCTCTGCCATCCTCAGCCTGTGACTTCTAGCCGGTGGTCCAGGATGGTTACTAAAGCTCTAGCTGTCATGTCTGCATTGTAACTGACAGGAAGGACAAAGACACTGCCTCCCTCATTTAAAGACACTTTCTGAGGTCTTATATGAAATGTTTGCATACATCCCGGGAGAAAACCTGGTTGCACAGCCATACCTACCTGCAGGAGAGGCTAGGAAATGTCAGCTTTATTTTGGACAGACATGACTTCAGCTAAAATTTCTATTACGAAGGAAAAAGGCAAGAACAGATAGAGGAAGATAACTAGCCATCCGTGCCACAGAGACTTTGGAGATTTGTTTCTGCTTTGGCTTTCAGTCTGGATGTGCCATTTGAGTTCTCCTTTCTCAGCAATAAGCTCCTAGAGAGCCTTGAAGACCCTCATGTGGGTCCCACGCTCATTGGTGCAGGCTTGTCCAGCAAGGAAATGAGATCAGGAGAAGAGGGAAGGTTTTAATTGTGGTAGCTGAATCTTAGCATCTGGCTTTAAGGCCCAGTTGTTGACTTTGTTTGAACTCTGATAGTTTATGGTAAGGCTAGAGGGGCTGGGAGTTCTAGGAAGCAATAAAGGAGTAAGGATTAGATGGTGAAATTTTGTTTCTTAATTAGAATCAGGAGAACAGTCAAGGGACTTGGCTTCTGCTTGACAGACTGTTCTAGGAGCTCTCTGTTCTCTGGCAGGGCTGAGAATAGGGTGAGGCAAGCGAGATGCCTGGGGCCAGCGTTGAAGGGCGTACTCACTCTCCTGTATGTGGTCCCCTGAGAATGAGTGCCTCCTTAAATTTTGTGCCCTAGGTGCATCCTAGCTTCACACTGCCCTGGCTCTGCCTTCCGGTGCTACATTGTTGCTAATGAACAATTTTATTTTAAACAAATTCTTTTAAAATTTTCAGGGGCCATGCTAATCTTTGCGTCGTTCCAATTTTAGTATATGTGCTGCTGAAGTGAACACAAACTATTTTTATTTTTATCTAGAAAGAGGCGTATGTTCATGGTAAACCAGTCATAAGGGCACACAGTAGAAAAGGTCTCCCTCCCTCTCCACAGCTTTAGTCTTTCTCCCCAGAGGAGCCACTCTCACCAGGTGCTTTTGTATCCTTCCAGCTGGTCTACTGGAATGGACTCTGCAGGCATGTCCACAAACAGCTGCCTTCATTCATTAGTTTAGCACATAGTTGTTGAATTGCCACTGTGTGTAATATTTACCTGTGTGCAGAGAGACCAAACCTGTAGGACATTTATGGCAGGATAGAGGGAAGGAGAAGGATCAGAAGTGAGACCCACTGTCTGTTAGTGGGTCTGAGGAGTGCATCAGCTTTTCTTCCCCTTAGAGCTGCAAATAAGAAGCACAGTTAGCACTGCCAGGATATTGTCAGTCTCTTTCTCCATCTGTATTTCCACCTTTTTGTGTCTTTCTCCTTTTGTCCTCTTCTCTCTGTCTCTGCCTCCTTGTCTCTTATCTCTCACCCCTCTGTCTCTGTCTTCTGTGTATTTTCTTGTCTTTCTTTTTTTTTGTTTGTTTGTTTTTTTTTTTTTTAGAGACAAGTTCTCTCTCTGTTGCCCTGGCTGGAGTGCAGTGACTATTCACAGACGCTATTACAGTGCACTATAGGCCCAGACTCCTGGGTTCAGCAATTCTCCCACCTCAGCCTCCCACACAGTTGGGACTCCAGGTGTGCAACGCTGCCCTGACCCCTGTCAGTCTTTTTGTCTAAGCTGCATGCCCTCCCACTTCTGCTTCTTTTTGTGGTCCTGCTTCCCTCCTCTACTTACTTATGGTTTCTGTCCCCTTGTTACTAAGGGCTTGTATGTGACTTTGACTTGCTGTAGCTCCTGACCCTTCTGCCCATTACTGTTAGATTCAGTTTCTTGGTATTCCAATTCTGTGTTTCTGGGAGAGGCAATATAACAGAGTCAACTTGGGTCCAATGTCTGGCTTCATCAGTCATGATAGGGAAGGGGGAGCAATTCCCAAGAAGGAGCTGGGCAGGTACTTCAAAACATGGCTACTGTACTGTACAGGGGCCTATGGATTACCGATGCCTATTAACTAGGTAATCCGTATGTTAGCTGATTGAGGCTTAACCCCATACCGGTAGCTTTGATCATCAGGGTAGGTGCCTGGGAAGACCTGCCAGCAGCATGCATTTCTTTGGGCTTCTTCTCCCCTCCCATTTGACCACTGTCCCCCTACTTCCACATCATGATTGACGAGTAAGCACCTGTGTTACTTGCCAGTGTACTGAGTGAAAGCTCTTTGAAGCCATCGAGTCTGCCAGCTGCCACCTGTGTTCATTTTCACAGGCTGGCCGTAGGCACTTCCATTTGAATGGAAGAATATCCAACTTTCTGACAATTTGCCTTGCCCCAGGGAATTGGAAGTTAGAGTGAAAATCTTACCACCTTGGTTCCAACCAGAGTTTATCAGTACCCCTCTTTGCTTGGCAATGAGCTTAAGAAAACAACATGGCCAGGTTCAGTGGCTCATGCCTGTAATTCTAATACTTTGGGAGGCTGAGGCAGGAAGACTGCTTGAGCCCAGGAGTTCCAGACCAGCCTGGGGAACATAGCGAGACCCCTGTCTCTAATTTTTTTTTTTTTAATTAGCTGGGTGTGGTTGTGTGCACCTGTGGTCCCAGCTAATAGGAGGCTGAGGGTCACTTGAGCCCTGGAGATCGAGGCTGCGGTGAGCTGTGATTGTGCCCACTCCAGCCTGGGTGACAAAGCAAGACCCTGTCTCAAAAAAAAAAAAAAAAAAAAAAGAGGAAGAAAGAAAATAAAATGATATACTGCTGTTGACTTCTGAGAATTTGTGATCTTGGGAGAAGCATGACCCAATCACCTGAGGGAGAGATTTGAGACAGGTGTCTACGTGACGATAGCATAGACACTAAGCTGTGATAAGAAGCAGGAATGCCATGTGGTTCAGGAGACAAAGAGCTCAGAGAGGGGCTGGCTGGTGTATTTAGAGAAGGTTTTACAGAGGAAGAGGAAGCGGGGGCTGAACTAGACCTTGAAAGTGGGAGTTGCTGTTAGCTATGGCAGGAAGAGGAGGGGAGGACATTTCTTTTTATGTGTATGTCTGGTACGAATAAGAGAGAGAGTCTGGCTGAAGGAGAGAGTGCAAAGTGGGTAGGAGTAAGTGGAGTTGGCCTAGAGATGGGCCCAAAAGATTTTGTAATAAGATTTGAGGTGCACATAAAAGTTCTATTTTTGGATGCTAGAGGCAGTACTTACAGATGTCACTGCGTTCCTTCCTGCTGGATATTGCTCTTATGTCCTCCCTATGGATCAGAGCAGTCATTGTTTAGCAGGAGCAAAGTGCCAGGGCTCTCAGCACAGGGCCCAGATGTCACTGAGGTGTGTGAGGAGCTAGAACTTAAGGCCACGTGAGCCTAGGGAGTACCCTAGTGGGTGCGCTTCTCCATGGACTTCATTGAGAATTGGGAGGTATGGGTAGGAATGAGGGTAGAAGTGATCAGTGGGCTTGGGAATGTGAACTTAGAAATGGTAGTTAGCTTCTCTCAGCCTCAGTTTCCTCATCCATAAAATGGGAATAGGAATATCTGTATTTTGGAGTCATGAGAATTGATGCAGAGGTGTATGTGAAATTTTCAGGCATATAACAGACTTTTTTTCTTTCTTTCTTTTCTTTTTATTTTTTTGCGACAGGGTCTTACTCTGTCATCCAGGCTGGAGTGCACAGCTCACTGCAGCCTCAACCTCCTAGGCTCAAGCGACCCTCCCGCCTCAGCCTCCTGAGTAGCTGGGACTACAGGTGTGCACCACTACGCCCAGCTAATTTTTATATTTTTTGTAGTGACAGGGTTTCTCCATGTTGCCCAGGCTGGTCTCTAACTCCTGGGCTCACAGAGCCATCTGCCTCAGTTTCCCAAAGTGCTGGGATTATAGGTGTGAGCCACTGCACCTGGCCTTATTTTTACACTTACATGCAAAACACTGTCTCTCTAATTTCTTAGGTAACCTGCCATCTGCATTCAAATTTACCTCACTTACTGATGTGTTTCTTTTGACCATGAAGAGGTCTTATGTCTCCTGTGGTTTGGAACCTTGGGAGTCTGGGTGGGAAAGAGTGGGTGAAATCACCCATCCCTGGGCCTGGGGGGGATTCCCAGAAATGGTGCTGGCCATCAGGATGCATAAGTGTGTATTCACGCATGCCTTCATATCCTTGAGCGCCAGTAGTGATGGACGTGCCTGTGTGCTGTCAGCTGGGGCGGGTGCAGGGTGTCCCCTCGCTTGCCAGTTCACCTTGTTCTGACTGGTCTATTGGTCCCTCTGCCTTAGGCAGGAAGGGCAGAAAGTGGTGCTCTCTGTAAAGAGGGGTTGGGCCCCTGTGCCCTCAACTCAAGCCTACCAGTGACTTTGTGGTTTTCCTCCTAGGCCTGCTGACATTTGTGAACTGTGCCTATGTCAAGTGGGGCACACGTGTGCAGGACACGTTCACTTACGCCAAGGTCATAGCGCTCATTGCCATCATTGTCATGGGCCTTGTTAAACTGTGCCAGGGTAAGTAGTGGGAAGGGGGGGCACCACCAGGAGCTCCTCTGGATTCCCTGAGGAGGACATGGGGACTCTGTTAGCTTCACTGCTCAACTGTTTCTATGTACATGCTAGCATGTGTCAGTGAGTGCAAGAGATGGGAGTAGATTTCTTTCTGGGCTTTCTGGGCCAGGCTGGCTTGGCCAAGTGGACATGAGTCAGCCTCTCCCTCAGGGCTGGTTTCCTTTGGTGGAGGCTGGGAGCATTGCAGGAAGCCAGCCAAGGGCCTAGGAGCTCCTGAAGCTTGGGTCATGATTGGGTCATAAAAGTAATCTGTGGGGATAGAGTGGCTCCTATTTGTGGTCTGTGACTGCCAAGCTGACAAGTAGGAAGACTGGGCCCTCCTTGAGACAGGTGGCAGGGGATATGGAGCTGGAAGTGGGGTATGGAAATGGGTGGTTATTTTGCAGCCTTTACTTTTCATCTGAACTTGTATTCAACAATCCCTCCCCAAGTCAGCTCTCAGAAAAATATTAAAATGTTGTGCAATTGGCAGTGTCTTTCCTGCATGTTGGCTTTAGAAAGCTTTTCGTTCCTGGATCAGAGAGGACTGGCAGTGAGGGTAATAGGCCTACCAAGCTGTCATGAGCCCTGGAGAGGTCTTGAGGTGTCTTTAGCCACAGATATCTCAATCATCTCACAGCCTAGGTCTCTAGGTCATCAGTCCTAGTGATTGTACACAGCTCCCTGGCTGTGTACAATCACCCGGGGAGCTGAGACCCTAATCTCAAATCTATTGGATCACATTCTGGTTGGTTTGGAGTCTAAAAAGCTGTGCTTTTAAGAATTGCCCTTGGCCGGGCGCGGTGGCTCGCGCCTGTAATCCCAGCACTTTGGGAGGCTAAGGCGGGTGAATCAGCGGGTCAGGAGTTTGAGACTGGCCTGGCCAACATGGAGAAACCCCATCTCTACTAAAAATAAAAACATTAGCTGGGCGTGGTGGTGTGTGCCTGTAATCCCAGCTACTTAAGAGGCTGAGGGAGGAGAATGGCTTGAAACCAGGAGGTGGAAGTTGCAGTAAGCCAAGATTGTGCCACTGTCCTCTAGCCTGGGTGACAGAGCAAGACTCAGTCTCAAAAAAAAAAAAAAAAAAGAATTGCCCTTGTTGGGCTGGGTGCGGTGGCTCATGCCTGTAATCTCAGCACTCTGGGAGGCCAGGAGGCTGAGGCAGGTGGATCACCTGAGGTCAGGAGTTCGAGACCAGCCTCGTCAACATGGAGAAACCCTGTCTCTACTAAAAATACAAAAAATTAGCTGGGCGTGGTGGCGGATGCCTGTAATCCCAGGTACTTGGGAAGCTGAGGCAAGAGAATCATTTGAACCCCGGGAGGTGGAGGTTGCAGTGAGTCGAGATCTTGCCATTGCACTCCAGCCTGGGCAACAAGAGCGAAACTCCATCTCAAAAAAAAAAGAAAAAGAAAAACAGAATTGCCTTTGTTGATTCTCGGGCTGCTGGTCTAGCCCGTGTACTTACATCAAGTTAGTAGAGCTAGCCATGTGGATGTCCCTGGAGGCTCGGGAGCATCCTGGGGTCAAATTGCATTTTGAGTAATCCTCCCCTGAAGATCTGTTCCTTAGGGAACCACTGCTGTGTATGAGGATGGACACCCCTGAGGACAGGGGTCTCTATTTTCTCTTCTCTTGCTGCATAACTAGCTCTTTTTACCACATGAGAGCTGGGTCTAGGCTTTCTTCAGGGTATGACAATGGGGTTCCTTATAAGTCTGGGTCTTGTTAAAAACCCCCGTGTGTCCAGAGGGTCTCTGTCCTGGGTAGCTGGGTGCTGTCCCCGGGGCTTTTGGGTCTGCAGTCTCTGAGGCCTTTGAGGAGAATGACAGGCGTCTGGGCCTGGGCTGGCTCCCCAAAGGGTAGGGGTGGCCCAGGCCTAGTGAAAGATAAGATCTCAGTTCCTCTATAGCATGTGATCTCCCCCAGGCAACCATAGCTACCGCAAGTAGAGCAGCAGAGAGTCCTTCCCATGAGGCTGATAAACCCATTTGACCAAATTGTGCAGTAGTCTGGCCCAGGAGAGGTAGTTCACAGGAAGGTCTAATTTTCAATGAAAAATGACTCCTTCCTGTGAAACGGGGTTCTTGACATAAATAGGTAGAAGAGCTGGGGCTTGCTGTGAGATCACTTGCAGGAAATGGAAATTCTTTAGGGTTTTGGAAGAAGTATTGTCACATCAGAGGGCAGCCAAGAATGTCTTTGGTTTTTTATTGTCTAGTTTTATTAGAGGAATGGAGCTTTCCTGAGGAAGTGGGTGGTGTGGTAAAGTGTAGGGAGCTAGTGGTTGCTGATCTTTTGGTGTTAAATTATGTTTTTTTTTTTTCTTTCCCCTACCTTCTTGTTTTTTCTTTCTTGTTCCTCCCCATTCCTCCTTTTTTTCATCTTCCCTTCCTCTTCCCTATTCTCCTTTCGTATCTTTCTCTTATACCTCACATCTCTTCCTCCTTTCTTCTTTGGCCTGTTCCTTCTCTCTGAACCCCTCACCTGCCTTTGCCCCCACAGGACACTCTGAGCACTTTCAGGACGCCTTTGAGGGTTCCTCCTGGGACATGGGAAACCTTTCTCTTGCCCTCTACTCTGCCCTCTTCTCTTACTCAGGTTGGGACACCCTTAATTTTGTAACAGAAGAAATCAAAAACCCAGAAAGGTAAAGGCGGGATCACACTCTCACTCCCCAGCCTGGCTGGAACTCCTGCTGATAGTGGGCGTGGCTGCCCTCATCCTTCTCCTCCTCCCTCTGACTCTCCTCCCCTCTTGTCCCTACTCCCCCTTCTCCAGCTAGGAGGGGCTGAGGGCTAGAATGGGAGTGAGTGAAGGTGGGAAAGCCTTCGGCTCCCTGTCCTTATGTTTACACTGGAGGATACATAGGGTCCTTCCTAGAGGAGAGGCCCTTCAGTGGGGAGCAGCAGGCCCAGCTGGGGCAAAGGAATTAGGACCCTGCACCTTCAGTGGGGAGCAGCAGGCTGAGCTGGGGCTAAGGAATTAGGACCCTGCACCTTCAGTGAGGAGCAGCAGGCCCAGCTGGGGCAAAGGAATTAGACCTTGCACTGTGGTGCTGACACTACAGCCCACAGAACCAAAACTTATTCTGGCCAGCTGGGTCCCCAGCCTGGCATCTAGTCCCCAGGACACTGTTCCTGGCACTGTTCCTCTGAGATCATAGATGCAGGAGGATTATGAAACCCAATGGGACCCACTGGCCCTACTGCGGCAAAGATCAAATATTGATCATGAGCTATCTTCACAGAGAAAGTTCTCTTTTTCAGTAGAAAGAGCCCAGGGTCAAGGGGAAGGTGAGCCTGCCTCAAAGACTCAGAGGCCAGGGAACTGTTAAATGTTAGGAAAATCCTAGTGGAGACTTGATAAACTTTGTTCCCAAGGAGAGGTTGGTTCTAGGTAGTCCTTTCTCACTTGTCCTGACAGAAATTTGCCCTTGGCCATTGGGATTTCTATGCCAATTGTGACGCTCATCTACATCCTGACAAATGTGGCCTATTACACAGTGCTGAACATTTCAGATGTCCTTAGCAGTGATGCCGTGGCTGTGGTGAGTCTCTTGGGATCCCCATTTGTTCATCATCTCATGATGCTGAGCCACCCTGCACAGCTCAGTCTCTCTTACTGCACTCTCCTCAGCTCTGCAGGATGAGGTCATGAGTCTAGGCCAGAGGGTGGGCTGCTTAGCAGTGATTGCATTTGTTCCGAGATCATAGATGCAGGAGGATTATGAAACCCTGTCCTGTTTAAGTGCCTCTTCTGTGCCCTGCCTCCAGACATTTGCTGACCAGACGTTTGGCATGTTCAGCTGGACCATCCCCATTGCTGTTGCCCTGTCCTGCTTTGGGGGCCTCAATGCATCCATCTTTGCTTCATCAAGGTACTGTGTCTCTGTGTCACTGATAGTAGACCACAATATTTCACTCTCTGGGGCTTCGGGGTAAGAGTTCTTTTTTCCCTTCTTCTCATGGGCATACGGGGTGTGTGTGTATGTGTGTGTGTGTGTGTGTGTATGTGTGTGTGTGTTTGGTATGTGGGCATGTACTTGCCTTTGTGCAAGTAGCACATCTGTGTGCTGGTAGCTCATGTTTCCATCTGAGATGAGGACAGATTGTGTGCTGATAGCTCATGTTGTGTTGATAGCTCGTATTTATGTGCTGATAGCTCATGTTATGTGTTGATAGCTCGTGTTTATGTGCTTGTAGCTCATATTTTGTGTGCTGATAGCTCATGTTTATGTGCTGGTAGCTCATATTTTGTGTGCTGATAGCTCATGTTTATGTGCTGGTAGCTCATGTTTCCATCTGAGATGAGGACAGATTGATGAAAGGTATAGGGGAGAAAGGCAACAGCTTGGAGTGGTGACTTGGGCAGGGACCAGATTCTAGGCTCCTTGTGGGTTATGCTGTAGCCCCAGGATTCATTTCTTCAGTAAATCATAATACCACTTGCTGTATACCAGGTATTAGTGCTGTGTACAGGAAGACTTTTCCTCTCACTTCCCAGAAAATGCTGAGGCCATCAGGTCTCCTGATCTCCTCTCTGTGCAGACATCAATAAGCGCACTGGTCCTTCCTGTTGTTGCAGAGGAAGGAGCAGGTGTGCCTTTCCTGGCAGACCCTGCTACCTGGGCTCAGGGTTCCAGCACTTCCCCTCTTCAGCAGTTTGCTCCATCAGTTGGCACTTCTCTTTGGTGGGTGCTCACTTGGAGACCAGCTCTCCATGAGCTTCTCTCCTCTCCACTTAGGTGAGTCACAAAATAGCATTTCGCATCTCCCCTCTTCCCACTTACTGGATGTACTTCTTTCTATTTTTAAATTAATTTCTTTTTTAGAGATTGGGGTCTCACTATGTTGCCCAGGCTGGTCTCAAACTCCTGGTCTCAAGTGATCCTCCCACCTTAGCCTCCCGAGTAGCTGGGATTAAAGGCATGCGCCACCATGCCTGGCCCTGGATGCACTTGTGAGACAGCAGTCTGTGTGTCAGCTTTCATTCATTTTCCTATCTGTTACAGTTTGGCTTCTACTACCTGAAAAATATTCTTATTAAGGCTATCTCTTTCTTAGCCTGTCTTTAGTCCTCATCCTATTGGACCTCTGAAGCAAGTGATCCTGACCACTTGCCAATTTTGAAACGATCTCCATGGCTTCTATGACATAAGATACCTGAGAAGAAAGTATCCTGATTTCTCTTCCACTCACCCTATAACTGGTGGTGTCCCCAGGGCCGGGGGTATAAAATCATCCAATAAATATTTGCCACATAAACACACAGAAGGATGAAAAATAAGAGTTTTGTCCTGTTCATTCTTTTTACTGGTTTTCACACACCAGTCCATGTATTGTGCCTCCCTGGGGCAACCGAAGAATTAGAGAAGTCAAGGCCTTGTAAAAGAACATAGTGTCCAGCGGGCGCAGGGCTCACGCCTGTAATCCCAGCACTTTGGGAGGATGAGGCGGGAAGATCACCTGAGGTCAGGAGTTCGAGACCAGCCTGACCAATATGGTGAAACCCTGTCTCTACTAAAAATACAAAAAAAAATTAGCTGGGCATGGTGGCATGTGCTTGTAGTCCCAGCCACTCAGGAGGCTGAGGCAGGAGAATTGCTTGAACCCAGGAGGCAGGTTGCAGTGAGCTGAGATTGTGCCATTGCACTCCAGCCTGGGTGACAGAGCGAGACTCCAACTCAAAAAAAAAAAAAAGTAGTGTCATCTTCCCTTTGCTCAGCCTCGTTTTGATAGATGGACTTCTTGTCTAGCCTTTCCCTGACACCCTAGCCTCCCCTCCTCTAGTTTGCCCTCCAGACTTGTGTCAAATCCTGTCAGGCCCTTACCTCAAAGCCACAGGTGACTCTGTGTTTGTTCAGACTCCACAGTGTGGCCTTACATGCAGGTTCTTCCTAGCACCCTCTTCTCACGCAGCTTGTCCTGGGGCTCTTGGCATTCTACATCAACCTCCAAAGAGGCCACGCTCTTTCATGCCTCCACACATTTTGCCTTTGCACATGCTTGTTTTCTCCACCTACCGACTTGCTTCTGGAAACTCTTCTTTGCATCTCTTCTCTTGCAAAGCGTTTTGGCACAAGCCTCAAGCCTAGCGAGTGTCGTGTACTCCAAGGTGATGCTGACCATGCTGAGGGGCAGTTCATTTCTGCGCCAGTCTTTTTTTGTTTGTTTTTGAGACAGAGTTTAGCTCTTGTTGCCCAGGCTGGAGTCCAATGGTGCAATCTCGGCTCACCGCAACCTCCGCCTCCCGGATTAAAGTGATTTTCCTGCCTCAGCCTCCTGAGTAGCTGGGGTTACAGGCAGGTGCTACCATACCTGGCTAATTTTTTTTTTTTTTTTTTTTTTTTTTTTTTTTTTTTGAGACAGAGTTTCGCTCTTGTTGCCCAGGCTGGAGCACAATGGTGCAATCTCGGCCGACTGCAACCTCCGCCTCCTAAGTTCAAGCAATTCTCCTGCCTCAGCCTCCTGAGTAGCTGGGATTACAGGCGTGTACTACCACGCCCGGCTAATTTTTTGTATTTTTAGTAGAGACGGGGTTTCACCATGGCCAGACTGGTCTTGAACTTCTGACCTCAGGTGATCTGCCCACCTCGGCTTCTCAGAGTGCTGGGATTACAGGCATGAGCCACCGCGCCTAGCCTCGCCTGGCTAATTTTGTATTTTTAGTAGAGATGGGGTTTCTCCATGTTGGTCAGGCTGGTCTCAAACTCCTGACCTCAGGTGATCTGCCTGCCTCAGCCTCTCAGAGTGCTGGGATTACAGGCGTAAGCCCCCGCGCCCGGCCACTGTGCCAGTCTTTTTCCCAGTTGGTGGAGCTCTTTAGGTGTAGAAAGGAAGCCTGGGTTTTCTCTTTGACCCTCAGTCTTGCCTTGGCATATCATACATCAGCTCAGGGAAAATATATGGAAGACATGAACAGAAATCTGGCTGCCCTTCAAAAGCCATTATGTTAGCTATGAATCTGTGGCATGGATTAGGTGAGTCTGTTAGTGGGTGACAGCAGGGTGAGGCATCTATTGGATGTTGGTGAGGTATCTGTGGCTGAGAGAAGAGGGGGTGTCTGGGTGATGGTGGGTTTCATAGCTGAGGGCCTTGGGTGGTTGGTCAGTGGATAATGGTGGATGGGGCATCTGGGTAGTGGTGAGGTGCCCGGGGATGAAGAGGGAGGCAAAGTCTGTAAGGAAGCGGGGAGCGGGGAGGTTGGACTGGTGATGTACCAAGGACCTGGGATGCTCCTGGGAGGCTGCATCCTGCTTTCCTGGGGGGCTCTGAGCCGAGTTTGTCCGAGTGAGGAGTGTGGTCGTATGGCTGAGTAAAAGGAGTAAAAGGATCCCGCTGACACATTTCTCATCCTTCTAGGTTGTTCTTCGTGGGCTCCCGGGAGGGCCATCTCCCGGACCTTCTGTCCATGATCCACATTGAGCGTTTTACACCTATCCCTGCTTTACTGTTCAATGTAAGCTTTGCCGGGACCACGGGGCTCGGGCGGATCTGTGCATTGCTCCTTCTGATTTGTGCTAAGTTGTTACATAAGAGGGGACCTGAGAAAGGCCTTGCTCTAAGATTTGAAAAACAGGTCATTTTTTGTTGTCATTTAGTTCTTTTATAGTTTTATTAAGTTTAAATTTTGGATTAATCTGGAATTTATATTATAGCAGTGTTGAGAAAGGTGGGGATGCACTTAATTTTTTCTCAAATGGCAGCCAGCTACACCAATATTGTTTACTGAACAATCCATTTTTCCACAGTTTTCAAACTTTTATCACAGAGAATAATAGCTAATTTTTTAGGCTCCTTAATATGTGCCAGTTATTACTGTGTGCCCCTTAAATGTGCCATCTCAACTAATCCTCCCCATCAGTGCCAAGCCTCCTTAGTTTAGCTTCATACTGACTATCTGAAAACTAAAGAGGGACCAAGTGTCCTTCTTTTTTTTTTTTTTTTTTTTTTGTTTTTTGAGACGGAGTCTCGCTCTGTCGCCCAGGCTGGAGTGCAGTGGCCGGATCTCAGCTCACTGCAAGCTCCGCCTCCCGGGTTCACGCCATTCTCCTGCCTCAGCCTCCCGAGTAGCTGGGACTACAGGCGCCCGCCAGGTCGCCCGGCTAGTTTTTTTTTTGTATTTTAGTAGAGACGGGGTTTCACCATGTTAGCCAGGATGGTCTTGATCTCCTGACCTCGTGATCCGCCCGTCTTGGCCTCCCAAAGTGCTGGGATTATAGGCTTGAGCCACCACGCCCGGCCCCAGGTGTACTTCTTTAGTCCCCCGCCCTTGAAATTTTCCTAGCAATTCTCACATTCGTTTATTTGTCTTGATGAACTTTTGTATCATTTCATCAAAATAATAGAAAAATCCTCTTGATATTTTGACAGGGTCAGCATTGAATTTATAAATTTAGGAGGTTATCTGACTACAGGCACATACCACTAAGCCTGGCTAATTTATTTTTTGTAGAGATGAGGTCTCACTATGTTGCCCAGGCTGGTCTTGAGCTCCTGGGCTCCAGTGAGCTGCCACTTCGGTCTCCCAAAGTGCTGGGATTATAGGCACAAGCCACCATGCTCAGCCTTCTCTTCTTAATACAGGGTTCTCCCTTATTTCCATAGAATGAGCTATTTTGTTTTAAATCCTTTGTTGATAATTTTTAATGAAAAGATTATTGAAATTTAAACACATTTGACCTTGTCCCAGGACTCTAGGCCCTGATCTTTGTCTTCTAGGATTCTTTTGTTCCAGATGGTAATGCTGTTATATATCTGGATGGATCCATTTTGCTAGTTTCCAGGTCCAACACCTGACTTCAGAGGCCTGAAATGCTACCATTTCTTCCTGTGGCTCAAAATTCTTCCATGGGGAGAGAGTTATATTCCATTATTTATTGACATTATTTAGTCCAGATAGGTAGGGATCCCTTTTGCTAGTTAGCATTTCTCAGGCCCCAGGACAGTGAGATGGTTCTGAAGGCGTTTCCCCCATTCGTATGCCAGGTAGTTGGGACCCAGGTCTAAGCCCTCTCTAGGACACCGTGTAATCCATGTTAAGGTTGGTGCACTGAAGTGAGGAGGGCCTCAGCGTCTTTTTCTAAAGTGCTTGCAACAAGGGGGAGGGACTGCGTGGAGGAATGGCTGCAACCAAAGAGGGAAAGCTGCTACCCTGAGGGTTAATGTACCTCAGGGTACATCAAGGAATGGACCGATCTGATGCCAAGGGGTCAATGAAAAGAGCCGGAGGTAATCTGGTGAAGTGGCATCAGATCTAGTACTGACTGCTGGGTGGGGGAGTCTCCTGGGGGTGCAGGTGGTGACGATGCTCACCTGTCTCCGTACCCCTTTCCCACAGTGCACCATGACACTCATATACCTCATCGTGGAGGATGTTTTCCAGCTCATCAACTACTTCAGCTTCAGCTACTGGTTCTTCGTGGGCCTGTCTGTTGTTGGACAGCTCTACCTCCGCTGGAAGGAGCCCGAAAGGCCCCGGCCTCTCAAGGTCAGCAGCTCTGGGCAGACTAGGAGGGGTGGGCCATCTCCCTAAGGTGGCTTTTTGCCCATGAGCTTTTTCCTCTTCCCACATTACTTAGTATCTCACCCCCTCTATTTCAGCTGAGCGTGTTTTTCCCCATCGTGTTCTGCGTATGCTCCGTGTTTCTGGTGATAGTGCCCCTCTTCACTGACACCATTAATTCCCTCATCGGCATCGCGATTGCCCTTTCTGGAGTTCCTTTCTACTTCATGGGTGTTTACCTGCCGGAGTCGCAGAGGCCACTGTTTATTCGGAATGTCCTGGGTGAGCTTCTCTGCGCCCCATTACTCACTGGTGGCTGTGTGTGCATGCGCATGCAGAGGTCGGGGGTGGCCAATAGCTTCCCCATACTCAGAATTTGCTGGAGGCTATGAGACCCAGCTGTCCACGACTTCCCTTTTGATTTTGACATGATCACTTCAGTTATAATTTTCGTGTCCTATTTTGGGGCTAAAACATTACCTTCTGACAACACAAATCACCTGGGAAGAAGAGTCATGCATCAGACTCTGGCTGGGCATGGGGCAGAGGATGATGAGGCTTGTTGGGAGACAGGGGCAAAGCCTGATATAGAGTACTCAAGGGGCAGGTGGGGAGGGAGCCATAGATGTTACTAGTCAGCCTTGTGTTCAGGTTAGGGCTGTAGCTAGATGTTTACTAAATCCTGTGCTTGCTGTATTTTCATTCAGCTGCTATCACCAGAGGCATCCAGCACCTTTGCTTTTGTGTCCTGACTGAGCTTGATGTAAAAGAAGAGAAAAAGGATGAGATGAAAACTGACTAGAGGTCAGAGGTGGCTTTCCTAGGCCTGGAAGGCTGGCCACAGAGCGAAATCCTGATAAGACTCTGTGGGCCCAACTCTCCTGAATTAAAGGAGCCTTTTGACCCACATCATATAACGGGGCTCAGGGCCAGTGCTCACTCTTCTTGGTAAGCTATAGGAGACTCAGGATCTGGGCCAACCTCAAGGTGGGGGCTTCAGAGGGTGGGGGGAAGATTGGAGAACAGGGGAATGGTCATTTAGTTTTACTCCTGATAGGTAGAGGCAGCTCTTACAGATATTTACTTGGTAAGGTGCAGTGGGGAAGAGAGAATGCTAGGTTGATAGGGCTGGTGGCTTCTGAATTTGGTATCTGAGATTTGAACTAGGAGTCCCTATAGAGGGGCTGCTCTATGGGAAGTTTTCCTCTGACCAGGTCCAACACCTGACTTTAAAGGCCTGAAATGCTACCGTTTCTTCCTCTGGCTCAAAATTCTTCCCTGGGGAGAGAGTTATAGTTCCTTATTTATTGATATTTAGTCCAGAACACCAGTTCTAATGAAGCATGAGTGTCTCTTCATCTACAGGATGCAATAGGCTGATTGTATTTAAAATTCAAAGTACCCAAAACTGAGTCCCTCTGGGCTCAGAAATGTCTGTGGTATTGGGTCAGACTCTGACCACAGATTTTATGCTGTTTAGCACAATCTTCTATTGAGTCTTACCTGCAACAATGAACCTGACAGATTTTTTTTTTTTTTTTTTTTTTTTTTTTTTTTTTTTTTTTTGAGAGGGAGTCTGGCTCTGTTGCCCAGGCTGGAGTGCAGTGGCCGGATCTCAGCTCACTGCAAGCTCTGCCTCCCGGGTTTATGCCATTCTCCTGCCTCAGCCTCCCAAGTAGCTGGGACTACAGGCGCCCGCCACCTCGCCCGGCTAGCTTTTGTATTTTTTAGTAGAGACGGAGTTTCACCGTGTTAGCCAGGATGGTCTCGAACTCCTGACCTCGTGATCTGCCCGTCTCGGCCTCCCAAAGTGCTGGGATTACAGGCTTGAGCCACCGCGCCCGGCCCAGATTTTTTTACTCACGTACCTGTTACACTTTAGCATATAGATAGATCATGTTACAAGCACTTGGCTCAGATCCAGCAAGAACAGATGAACAAATTCATAAGTCAGAAGTCTGTTAATACGGCTGTTTTGAAGGATAATCCTTTATTTTACTTGAGACCTTGCATCTTTGTTCTAGCTGACAGTAAATCTCTGGGTTTCTGTTGTGAACTCTTAAGAGGGCTGAAACTTCTGAAATTCAGGTGGATCACCTGAATTCTCTCAGCTATCAGTGGCTTGGAGAACATCTCAAGGGCCCAAGTCATCAAATAACCTCCCTGTAAGGGCAGTGTGAGGGACTGCTGCGCAGACCCAAGCAAACCCACCCTGGTGCTAGAAGAGGTCATTTCACTTTTTCTGAAAACCTCACATCAGACTGCATCCCCTTCTGTCCCTGGCACCAGGCTTTGTTTACACTTGGAGCCGCCTTGGTGTAGGTCACCAGGACAGTGTACTCCTCTCCTGCCAGCCTCCCCTTCCCCGAGGTGTGGTGGCTGCAGTCTCAGGAAGAGCTTGGTACTTGTGGGGACTTCTGTTTTCTCCCTGTGGAGATCAGTGAAGACTGGGAGGAAAGCTGCTTCAACCTGAGTTGGGCTCTTCAGCAGGCTGCACAAGTGGAAGCAACTAATTCTGGTGCTCAGGCTGGGTTCTCACCCAAGTTAGGCCTGCTCTGGCCTAATGGATCTTACTGTATGAGCAGCACGGCTGCACTGGATTGTACAACTGTTTTGTGATGCCCCCGGACACTGTCATCCTGGGCCCAGAAAAACATGCTAGCTTGACATACCCCACGGGCTTCTTATTCTTGGGTTTTGGAATTGGTAAACAGTGAGGCAGTCTCCCTTTCTGACCATTCTTCACCCACTCACAGACAAAGGAATAACCTTGGCCATATATTTGCTCAATAAAGATTGAAGAAAGCATGGTCACAGTTGCCTTGGGTTCAGGGCATAATGCATATGTGAAGCATGGGGTGACATTCTTACTGTCATGGGTTTGGGATTTGTACGGCAAATTCCTGCCCAAAGACAGGGTGTCTTGTGCAAAGGCTGACTTGCCTGAACTATAAGAACATGACTTTTGTCTGAGCCAAGCTGGCACCCATCCCAGGGCTCCTCTGGAGCTAATCCTTTAAGCAAAATGTGCTTGCCTTTAAAGACCTTTGAAAGATCCCTGACCCCAGCTTTAGCTTTCTCCAACAGATAACCAGCTAATCTCAGGAATTTACTGCCCCCCGCCCCCACCCCCAGTGGCGTCTAGGGAAAGCAAGGACCTCACATGCCAGGTGCCCTAGTACTTGCTCAGTGAGCCGTGTCATCCTCCTTTCATTTTTGGATGGTGACAGCATTCTTCCCCTTTGTGCTGGATACAGACTTCTCCCAGGATCCCCTTTTTGGGAGCGAAGCCAGACAATCCCTTCAGCACTCAAGCTTCAGGGTGGAATTAATTTCTGCCAGCTCTTTGTTGTCTGTCTCCTTAAATCCTTCTCCTGGTGTGCTTATCCCTTTTGCAGTGAGTACAGTTTATTAAGTTATCAGCCCTTTAATATTGGGGAAACTTAATGAGTATAAATGGCAGGGAGCACACTGTAACAGCACAGTGTTTTGTTTTTTCACCTGGTTGCTGTGAGTGCAAGAATAGCTTTCAATCCTTTGTTTCTATGTCTACAGACAGAAAGCGAGATGTCTAATATTAGACATACCAGTTGCTGCCTGTTATAACGTTGAATTATACCTTTGTGCGTACCTAGGATGTTTGTTGTTTTAATTAGCTGCAATACATAGGGCCTATGTACACAGAATTTAATCACTTTGTCAGGTTGAATAACTCCATGTAGATAACAGCTAGTGTAGGTAAACGTTTAGAAAATGGACATAAAGTCAAAGTGATGGCAGGTAGGATGAAGGAGAGATACTTAGGAAATCCTAAAAGAGGCGGCAAGAAGGCATCTCCCTGTGTAAATCCCCTTCCCCCATGACAGTGAGTCAGAGACACTCACAGGCTATTAGGGCACAGCCCTAGCTGAATGTTCTGCGTTGTCCGTAATAGCTACTAGCCATACGTAGCTAATTATATTAAAATGAAATAAAACTAAAGCTCAGTTTCCCTTCAGTTGCGCTAATCACATTTCAAGTGCTCAGCACTACTACACAGCGCAGACACAGAACACAGCGTCACTGCAGATAGTTCTACTGGACAATGTTACACTAGAATAAACACCAAGGCAGTGAGTTAAGGCAGCTATGGTTGGAAAGGCATAGGGACAGAGTGTGCTTACAAGAGATACAAGCTGTGGTAATAAAACTGATCCTGCTGATAGTAGTTTTTTTGTGGTGAGTGCTGTGAAGAGTAAACGTTACAAAGTGGAAAGCTAAGTTCAGAATGTGCTTTGTTTTTCCTCCCTTGCTTTAAGTCCTTGGTATTTATAATCAATGCTGAAACTTTGGTCTCACTACCACTCCGTTTTAGATATTCAGATTTAAAAGGCTTTAAAAGAATTCCTTTCTTCCATGTTCAAAGCTAGACTTTACTAAACACATGTATCACATTCATATACATTGTTTCTTGGCCCCACTGCCAAAGGAAGTCAGTCAGTCATTTCACAACTATTAGGAGAGTTTGGAAGCCGAAATAGCTGTTAACTAAAATCTCCCACAGCTCACAGACTGCTTTCTGCCCTAATGGCCACTATTATCCAGTCTGTGTTGCTACAAGGGACCCACTGGTCCCCCTTTTAGATTCTATCAAAAGGAACAGGGTTTCCCAGAGGCAGGAAGCCTGGTGGTATGGCAGAGCAGAAAATTACTGCTAATGAAACGCGAACCTCTTCTTCCCTTGTGGTTTCAGCACAGCACCTGAATGCCAGGAAAAATTCCTGGGCCAAGAAGCTAAAGCTAAAGAAGCTTTCCTTTTTACACATTTTTTTTTTTCTTTCAAACTGTAGGGTCACTTTTGATTGAGGCAAAGAGGCCCTACTGTAAGTGGAAAAGACTCACTCCTTCAACATAAGTTTTCACTGTGGTGGGATGGTGCTGCCTGACATGCTTGATATGCTTTTCCTTCCACGTGTTAAGCTAGGAAACCTAAGAGGATGTCAGCAGGGCCGTTAACCCTGGACTCAGAGCCCTCAAGGGCTTGTGGCAGAACCTCATGGCTGGACATCACAAGACGATCAGTCTGAATCCAGGTCGTGGGGGCTGTCATAGCCAAACTCCTTCTGCACATCCAGAGGGTACTTGCTCCACATCCGTTGTCTGCTGCTGCCTCTTTCCTCCTCACTCAGGCTGTTGTAGTCAGCAGAGCCTAGAATGAGATCCCGGGAATGGATTCTAAATGTGATTTTCCTAGGCTACTGCAGGAACCCCTTCTCTTCTCAGAAAGGTCTGTTTTTGTTCCCGATTGTAATGCAAAATGCTGGCTCAATAAAGAAAATAAGGCATATAGAATTTTTTTTTTTTTTTTTTTTAAAGAAACAATCACTTTCCTATCATCTAAAACAAGTTCCTTCACACTGGAGTATTTTGTCACTTCTCCCCTCCGTATAGTATTTTTTTGTTGTTGTAACAGTTGTAGTCATATCGTAAATATTTTTGTACCTTTCTCCTTTTAACGTGTTATTGACAAACCTCCCCAATAGAATATTCAATTGTTTGTTTCATTTCTCTGTTGTCAGACACCAATAAATTCTTTTTTTGGGGCCTTCTTCTACCTTCTTTAACATAGTTACCACAGGAATTATGTTGTCAGGTCATCTTTCTTTCTTCTTCCCCCAGGTATTATGTCTGTGTTGCATCTTTCTCAAAACAGTTGTACATGCAGCAGTTTTTTGAGAAGTTAGATAACTGATTTGTGAAAACTCTGGGCTTATTCCTATTGGCAAACCTCTCTCTTCCTTGGTTTCTTGACTGGGGCAGGGAAAGAGACAATGAGCTACATATTTTACACCATCTCAACCACCAAAATTCATATAGAACCATCTCATCTGCAGAGAAAATGAGGCTCAGTGAGGTGAAGTAACTGCCCAAGAGCCACAGCAAAGTAATGACAACTACAGATTTGAACCCAGGCCTGATGGATTATTACACCCCCAGGAGGCCCGTGGGAAACACTGGTCTTCGGGTCTCCTACAGCACGAACTGCTCAATGGCAGAGAAGGAAAGGCAGTTAAGATGCACCTGTCAACTATGCCTGCACCTCAGTCTCAGATCCTACCAGTCCCTCCCCGTCTAGGGCTGCCACCCACCTCTGGAATCCTCATCTCCATCACTGCTCTCCTCCTCTGGGTACTCATTGCGCCAGTTATTCTCACTGTTCTCATCATCTTCATCGTCGTAAATGTCCTCTGGTTCTTGATCATCATTCACCTACACATCTCAACACAAACATGAGTCCAAATCAAAACCTCTAAGGTTATGCTATGGGGGAAGTTGTTAGCATACCAGTTGGAGGGATGTCATGTAAAAGTGCCATGTGAAAAAACTGCAGACTAGGAGTTAGTTTGACTTCGTTGCACAAAAGGCTATGAGAGGGAGGTAATAGCCTTCTTCCACCCAGAGTCCAGCTCCAGAATGATAGGACATGCTGAACTCCATGAGAAGGAACACAAGGAAAAGAGAAGTGATGGCTCTGAGCGATTCCTTCAAATTCCAAAGGTCAAAACCAAAACTCAAGCATAAGAAGTGCAGAAAGGCAGGAGGAAGGGCCATGCAGTGGTCCGAGGTGAGTACCTGACTGCAACTCTGTGTCCTAATGCAGGTGCAGGATACAGTGCTTCTCGATTACAGTCTAAGCATGACAGTTAGGTGCCACCTTAAGTTTTCTTGTTAATCATTTTAGAATTTAAGAATAGGCCAGGCGCAGTGGCTCATGCCTGTAATCCCAGGACTTTGGGAGACTGAGGTGGGCGGGTCACTTGAGGTCAGAAGTTTGAGACCAGCCTAAGCAACGTGGTAAAACTCTGTCTCTACTAAAAATACAAGAATTAGCTGGGTGTGGTGGCATGCACCTGTAATCCCAGCTACTCGGGAGGCTGAAGCAGGAGAATCGCTTGAACCCAGGAAGGGGAGGTTGCAATGAGCCAAGATGGTGCCACTGCACTCTGGCCTGGGTGACAGAACAAGACTCCATCTCAAAAAAAAAAAAAAAAAAAGATAATGGTATCAGCTAGGTGTGGTGGCTCACAGCTGTAATCCCAGCACTTTGGGAGGCCAAGGTGGGAAGATCACTTGAGCCCAGGAGTTCAAGACCACAAGACCAGTCTGGACAACATAGTGAGACCCTGCCTCTACAAAAAAATCAACAAAAATTGGGCATCACGGTGCATGCCTGCACTCCTGGCTGGCTGCTTGGGAGGCTGAGATGGGAGGATGGCTTGAGCCTGGGAGACAGAGGCTGCAGTGAGCTCAGATAGCATCACTACACTCCAGCTTGGGTGACAGTGTGAGACCTTGTCTCAAAAAAAAAAAAAAAAAAATGTCAGGTTGTTAGCTTCCTTCATGCAAGGTTTTCTCTACTTCTAAGGTACGAATTAAAAAATAGGTTTTGTTGTCATTCACATTAAGAATTTCTGGTTTTATCTTATCTTTATCTTATCATAAGTCCCATATACATATTTCCCCCCAAGAATGGATAGCTATAAACAATAAAGATGATGTTGCAAACCTTCTAAAATGTTCGTTAATGTAAAAATTATCAATCTAAGATGATCTTTCCCAAAGTTCCCTGTACTATAAAGTCAGGTTCCTAAAAGGCACTTAGAATAAATTTTTCTTTTTAAGGAGGAAAAGAACTAAGGATAATGTTGATCAGGAGTGGAGCCCAAGGAAGCAAAGCATTCTGATTAGAGAAAGAGCTTAGGATGCCTCAAGCCCCCTCTCCTCATGGGCCCCCTTACCAGCTCCCACTCTTGGCTGTAGGGCTGCACGGAGAGGATGTTCTCAATCCAGCCTGGAGTGGCCGTCTCCAAGTAGTAAATGTCATACACATAGTCATCGTGTTTTTGTTCTTCCTGGTGCCTGACTCCAGGTCCATCCTCAGACACAGTCAATCGCTCACGGATCAACTCTACAGAATTGCAGAGGATCACATCTGGGTCAGATGTCTGTAAAGAAACCACAGATTACACACACATACACATACATGACCCAAAACATGATGTTCCATGAGGAGGAACCTATGAGTTGGGTGAAGGAAGGCTCCCTACAGTTGTGTGTGTGTGTGTGTGTGTGTGTGTGTGTGTGTGTGTGTGTGTGTGTTTGAGACGGAGTCTCACTCTGTCGCCCAGGCCGGAGTGCAGTGGCATGATCTTGGCTCACTGCAACCTCTGCCTCCCGGGTTCAAGTGTTTCTCCTGCCTCAGCTTCCCAAGTAGCTGGGACTACAGGCATGTGCCACCACACCCGGCTAATTTTTTTGTGTTTTTAGTAGAGATGGGGTTTCACCGTATTAGCCAGGATGGTTTTGATCTCCTGACCTCAAAAAATCTGTGCACCCCGGCCTCTCAAAGTGCTGGGATTACAGGCGTGAGCCACCTTGCCCAGCTACAGTTCCATAGTGTTGTGGTCAAGATTCTTATCCCCATGAATTCCTAGTCTTTTAACTAGTTATTACATTAAAAAATCAAGAATCTCTGTAAAATTACTGTGTAGTTCTTATTTTAAGATAGAAACCTACAAGATAGCCTCCTGCTCTTTTGTGCTTGGCTCTCACACCTATAATCCCAACACTTCAGGAAGCCAAGGTGGACAAATTGCTTGAGGCCAGAAGCTCAAGAACAGCCTGGGCAACATGGCAAAACCCCCGCCTCTACAAAGAAATACAAAAATTAGCTGGGTGTGGTGTTGTGCACCTGTAGCCCCAGGTACTCGGGAGGTTGAGGCTGCAGAGAGCTGTGATCATGCCACTGTACTCCATCCTGGGTGACAGAGTGAGACCTGTCTCAAAACAATGAAAGAAAAAAACATATGGGAAGACTGGCCTAAGGAGAGGGGAAAGACAGAAGACCTGGCCAGTTTTGACCCCAAGCTCTGAGTCAGACCTGCTTCTATAGGTCTTCCGAGATCCTTTGGTATTACACAATGTTCTCTCTTTGGGGATCAGTAGGCCCATAGTAGCACCCCTATGGCTGAACCTGAAATGAGTCTCTGTGTGGCCTTCTGTAGAAGCCAACAGGTGTTTTCCCGGTGACCTCTACCATTGCCCATCATTTGGCTTGCCATATATTTACATCCCACTTTTAACCACAAATTGGGAATGGGCTCGCCTATAGTCTTTCTACTGGAAAGAACAGTTTGAAATGCAATGCCCTTGAACACAAATGGCCCAGGTAAGATGTGCTCCAGTGCTGACAGGCTGTGTTATCCAGGGGCCTGGTGGCATGGGTCAGTTTGTTAACCACAGGGACATGCTGCAGATGGCTCCTCTTGAGAGGTTCATCAGAAGACACTGCACAGCTCCCAGCAGACACCATGCAGGAAAATGGGGAAGATCCCACAGCCGAGGCACATAAGGGGAGACCAATGCTATAATTTACAGACTAAGGAATTCTTCCTTGCTCCTAAGTCAAAAACTAGAGATGCCAGTTTTTCTGCAGGCTCTTGAGCAAACTTAAAGCTACCTATTACGAAAGTTCTGGCTCCAATCCACAAGTCCCTCCACTCAGTCAAATTATGCAGCCATTAAAATACAAGATTGCTGGGCACAGTGGCTCATGCCTGTAATCACAGCACTTTGGGAAGCCAAGGTGGGAGGAATGTTGGAGCCCAGGAGTTTGAGACCAGCCTGGGCAACATGGCAAAACCCAGTCTCTACAAAAAATACAAAAATTAGCTGGGTGTGGTGGCATAGGCCTGTGGTTCCAGCTACTCAAGAGGCTGAGGCAGGAGGATCACATGAGCCCAGCAGTTGGAGGCTGCAACGAGCTGTGATCATGCCACTGCACTCCAGCCTGGGCAACAGAGCGAGATGCTGTCTCAAAAAAAAGTACAAGAGTAGCAATACAGAAAAATGACAGATACAGAATTTTGTACAAGGAAAGAAACCAGTTCTATTCTACTTACTTTTGGGTTGGTAGTAAAATGGGAGATTTTCCTCCTTTGCTGTATTTTTTCAAATTTCCTATAATGAGTATAAATTATTTTCTTTTTCTTTTTTGAGATGGAGTTTCATTCTTGTCGCCCAGTCTTGAGTGCAACGGCGCAATCTCGGCTAACTGCAACCTCTGCCTCCCGGGTTCAAGCAATTCTCCTGCCTCAGCCTCCTGAGTAGCTGGGATTACAGGTGCGCACCACCATGCCTGGCCAATTTTTGTATTTTTAGTAGAGACGGGGTTTCACCATGTTGGTCAGGCTGGTCTCAAACTCCTGACCTCATGATCCGCCCGCCTTGGCCTCCCAAAGTGTTGGTATTACAGGCATGAGCCACCGTGCCCGGCCTATTATTGCTTAAAGAGGCGGTTTTCACTATGTTGCCCACACTGGCTTTGAACTCCGAGCCTTAGGTGATCTTTCTGTTTCAACCTCCTGAGTAGCTGGGACTAAAGGTGTGCACCACTGCTCTTAGCTAGAAGAAAAATAATTATTATTATTTCTGCAGAGATGGAGTCTTGCTATGTTGCTCAGGATGGTCTCGAACTTCAGGCCTCAAGCAATCCTCCTGCCTTAGCCTCCCAAAGTGCTAGGATTACAGAAGTAACCCACCGTGCCCTTGCCAAAAATTATTTTAAAGTCTATGTCTATGTGTATTCATTCATTCATTCATTCACTCAGAATCAGGGTCTTGCTCTGTCGCCCAGGCTGGAAGGCAGCAGTATGATCATGGCTCACTGCAGCCTTGAATTCCTGGGCTCAAGTGTTCCTTTCTTGGCCTCCCAAAGTATTGGGACTACAGGTGTGAACCACTGAGCCCAGCCCATATTTTCAGTTACACTACACACAGCTTTTTGTACTGTTAAACATATATATTTTCCCCTACAACCAGTCTTCACGGTTATCAGTTCTAAGGGTCCAGACAGTTACATGTGTCAATCTCTTGGAAACAATTTTTAACCTCCATGTATAGTGTTGCAATGAATGTGCCATTTCCTGCATTTGAAAATGGAGATGAAAGTATCTAACTCATAAGGGTTTTGGGAGGATTAAATGAGTTAATTCAAAGAAAATATAACAAGTACCTAACACACTATTTGACATAATCACTTAGTCAATCAACAGTAGCTTTGGTTAATATCATAGCTTAGCTATTTGCTTCTGCTGAATTATTTCCCTAGGGTAAATCTTGGAGGTGAGACTACTAGTTAAAAGGAACTGAAGTCCTTTAATTTTTAAATTTCCTATTAAATTTATCTAATAGGAATTTATTTGCATAAGATGTAAATTATGTCAATTTAAGGAGAAATTCATTGTAACATAACAGAAATGCTGTCATTTTAAAATTTCCTTAGAAATTTTTAATTTTAAAATTTTCCTAGATTATGCATGACTTTAGATCCAAACAATAATAAGTTTACATATGTAAAAATATGGCTCCCACCCCCGTAAAGCCATGCTGTTTTCCAAAAGGCTTGCATCAATTTTATTCCTACAATTGTATACACTTTTAATCACTGCCTTGCCAGCAGTGCTACCAACTACTTTTATCCTGCTAGTCTAGTATGCATAAAACCTCAAGCATGCTTTAAGCTTAAATTCATTTTCCCCCCTATAATTACTCTATGCAAACATTTTTGGTATGTTTAGAGTCAGTATTGCTTTACTGGAAAAATCTCTGTTCATATCCATCATCAGTTTATCTCCTAGTTTTCTTTATTAAAATTAAATTAGCCATTTACTCTTTTTTTTGAGATGGAGTTTTGTTCTTCTCGCCCAAGCTGGAATGCAGTGGTGCAATCTTGGCTTACTGCAACCTCCGCCTCCTGCGTTCACGTGATTCTCCTGCCTCAGCCTCCCGAGTACTTGGGATTACAGGCGCCCACCACCACGCCCGGCTAATTTTTGTATTTTTAGTAGAAACAGGGTTTCGCCATATTGGCCAGGCTGGTCTTGAACTCCTGACCTCAAGTGATCTACCTGCCTCGGCCTCCCAAAGTGCTGGGATTACAGGTGTGAGCCACTGTGCCCGGCCTAATGAACTATTTACTTGATTCAATTCCACTGAGCATTAGTTTACTTTACACATTTTATAAGTCATACATTAGTCTGGAATGTTTTGGTGAAAGATATCACTATGGACATCATACACAAATTGCTATCCAGTTACACTAGCACCAGCTGGGCACGATGGCGCACACCTGTAATCCCAGCATTTTGGGAGGCCGAGGTGGGTGGATCACCTGAGGTCAGAAGTTCAAGACCAGCCTGGCCAACATGGTGAAACCCTGTCTCTACTAAAAATGCAAAATTAGCTGGATGTGGTGGCTCACGCCTGTAATCCCAGCTACTCAGCAGGCTGAGGCATGAGAACGACTTGAAGCCCCAGGAGGCAGAGGCTGCAGTGAGCCAAGATCGCGCCACTGCACTACAGCCTGGACGACAAGGGTGAGACTCCATCTCAAACAAAACAAAACAAAACAAAACAACAATAAAAAATTACACTAGTACCATTTGCTTGTTGCTTGTGGATTCATTTTCAATTATAATTTTTTTAAGTTTCAAAAATGATTGAGTTTCTATAAAAATGTTTATCAAGAGAGGGCACATTGGCTGGGCGCAGTGGCTCATGCCTGTAATCCCAGCACTTTGGGAGGTTGAGGTGGGCGGATCACTTGAGGCCAGGAGTTCGAAACCAGCCTGGCCAACATAGTGAAACCCTGTCTCTACTAAAAATACAAAAGTTAGCCGGGTGTGGTGGCTCACGCTTGTAATCCCAGCTATTTGGGAGGCTTGAGGCAGGAGAATTGCTTGAACCTGGGAGTTGGAGGTTGCAGTGAGCCGGGATCGTGCCAATGCACTCTAGCCTGGGCCACAGAGTGAGAGTCCAACTCAAAAAAAAAAAAAAAAAAAAAAAAAGGCACACCTTATGTTGAGAATCTTCTGGTTTTTTTTAGAGACAGTATCTTGCTCTGTTGCCCAAACCAGAGGGCAGTGACTTGATCATAGCTCACTGCAATCTCTAATTCCTGAGTTTAAGTGATCCTCCTACCCCAGCCTCCCCAGTAGCTAGCACTACAAGCGCATGCCACCATGCCCAGCTAATTTCCTTTTTCTTTTTGTAGAGACAAGGTCTTGCTTTATTGCCCAGGCTGGTCTCCAGCGACCCTCCTGCCTCAGCCTCCCGAAGTGCTGGGATTACAAGGAGAATTTTATTTTATTTTTTTTGAGACAGGGCCTCACTCTGTCACCTAGGCTGAAATGCCACTGCCACACAATCATGGCTCACTGTAGCCTTGACCTCACCAGGCTCAGGTGATCCTCCCGCCTGGGCCTTCCTATATGCTAGGACTACTGGCGTCAGCTACTGTGCCCAACCTCGAGGAAAGTTTTCCATTTCTGTAGTTTTGCTGCATGTAATAGACTTCTTTTGGAAGTGAGTGCAAATAAATTTAGCAAATGTAATATAAAGCAAAGCACTGGATTAAATGTTAGAAGACTTGCATTCTTAGACCTAAATCTACCTCAAATTTGGTATGCTACCCAGAAGTATTCCTTTAACCTCTCTTTGATCAATTTTCCTACCTGCTCTCTCTCTGCTTTGCTCCAGTGACCCCATCTCAGTCAGGCTGAAAAGACTCGTAAAGACATTTCCTTACAAGTACCTAGAGTGTCTAGCAGGCACTCCTCCCCTCAAATTCCTTACTCTCCTCTAGCTCACCGGGCTCCAGGCACCTTGCAAAGAGCAGGGAAACTCGGCTTCAGAGACTCTTTACTTCCAGGTTCTCTGCCTAGAAGTCCTCTCCACATGTGGAATGCCCTGCCATTCACCTTCTGCAAGTCTTCGCTCAAATGTCATTTTCTCAGTGACACTCTCACTGAAGTGGCACAACTCTTTCTGCTTTGTCTCCCCGCCTCCTTACATCCCTTATCATCATCTGACACTGAATTGACTTGTTTACTGTTTCTGTTTACTTGCACGTTAGGTCCACACTGCTGTATCCACAGAATCTAAAAAAAAAACCTGGCATTTAGTAGGCACGTAGTTAACACATGTTGGATGAATAACCAAATCTGTAAAATGAGGCCGTCACGCCGGATGGATCATGCATCCCCTTAAGATGAAACTGTGCTGCTACTGGGCCCAGTCTTCTGGCATTACCGTCCTGAGAAGCCCAGCGACCACCTTCCGAGGCGTACTCACTTTGCAGGAGCCTGCAGCGGCGGCTTCAGGTTCTCCCTCCTCGTGGACAAGGTCTAACAACTGAAAGCCCGAGTCCCCGGCGGCTTCTGGGTTTCCCGGCGTGTACTCCGACTCCCGGCCGCTCGAGGTGGTCCCCAAGGATCGGCGGCTGGAAACCACCCGGTAACGGCCCTCCTGCCGGATCTCCCGAGCCGAGGCGCGGAGATTGCAGCGGACACGCTGCTGGCTGTCCCGTGACGGGCGCAGAACTGCCCGCAGGAGAGGCTGGACTGGTTCCTCCTAGGGGGCAACAGGGGAGGGAGGCCAGCGTAAGCATGAGTTCGCGAGCGGGTCAGGGATCGGGTTTCCTACCGGCTGCACCCTAAGATGCCCTCCACACCAGCTGCACCACGCCCAATACCTGGGAGCATACAGTGGCCACCAAGTGGAAGACATTATTCTCCGCCGCTCTCTCCAAACCCTCCGACGTCTTCTGTGCCGCCGACTCGACCTCGTCGCTCCGCAGGCGTTTACAAGCAAGCACAAGAGCCTCGGCCGGCTCCGCACTGCGCTTCCGCTTCACCCGGAGCACAGCTGTCCTGCCGGCCTCCATAGTGGCTGCCGCTGAGCACTGTGGGAACGCGCGGGGTGTGATGGGATAGCCTTCTAGTTCTGCCTTGCGACCCGCCCCCTCCCCCCCACGC
>NW_016814762.1:408473-424979 GCF_001698545.2 Rhinopithecus bieti | reverse complement strand
CGCGCTCCTCGGCGCAGGGAGGTCCCGCCCCGCGTGCTGGACGCGGCAAAATGGTGGTAGCAGAGGAGGTGAGCGGAGGGTTTCCCGCGGCAGGTGAGGCGCTGGGTGTGCGGGGAAGGTGGGGTTGCTTAGGGGTTCGGGGTGCAGCCAGCATCATGTCCTCAGCACCAGGGCTTCGGCAGAGGAGCCTGGCGTGGGCGTACTTGGACTCCGGGGACCTTTCTAGACTCCGCGTGGGGCAGCTCGGAGCACCCTGGCCTGCGGGAGAGCGGGGTTCCAGGCTGGCCCCGGCTCTGCAGTTCAGCCAGGTGCCTGCCGCTCGCGGGGCTGGGTCGCAGTACTGGTGCCTGGCGCCTCCCTTTAGAGACCGCAGTAGCTCCAACCATCGCATCCCTAACTGGGCCACTAGTTCTCTGATTGACAGACCCGCTGATATCTTCCCCGCTCACTGTGTTCTGAGTAATTGGAGAGTCATGTATTCACTACACGCCAGCCAGAGTGGTCCTGTAAAAGCGTACGTCCAGTGTAGATATGCTTCTGCTTAAAACTTTTGAGTGGCTCCCACTGCTTTTGGAACAAGATCCAAACGCCTTGCCGAAGTCGACAAGGCCCAGCTTGATTGAGCAGAAGATGTAATAGGAGATGAGGAGTGGGGGCTTCTGCAAAAGTGCTTGGGTCGCTCAGGCTTTTGGCACATTTTGCTTGTGCACCTAGTTCTTTCTACCTTAGGGCCTTTTATTGGGAAAGTTGGGGTAAGGATTCCTGACCTGTAAAAACTCTTCCCCAACTTTTATCCTGGTCTGTCTGGTAGATCTCAAATGCTACCTTCCTCAAAGAGTCCTGTAACCTTGGTTTTCTCTTTATACAACGCTCTGTATATTTCTTGCATTCGTGTAGTCTGTAATTTGTATTACTCGTTCATTAGTCTAAGCTCTTGGAGGGCAAGGGTTTTCTCTAGCTTGTGGTGGTGGCTCCAGTCCCTAATATAGTGCCTGGCACGTAGAAGGTATTCAATCAATTTTGCTATTTTATGTTTTCGAGACAGAGCCTCACTCTGCTGCCTAGGCTGAGTGCAGTGGTGTGATCAAGGCGCACTGCAGCCTTGACCTCCTGGGCTCAAGCGATCCTCTCACCTCAACCTCCAGAGTAGCTGGGACTACAGGCATGCGCCACTATACTCGGCTAATTTTTAATTTTAATATACGTATATTTAATGCATACATATATATTTTCAAGACAGGGTCTCACTCTGTCACCCAGGCTGGAGTTCAGTGGCGCCATCTCAGCTCACTGCAACCTCTGCCTCCGGGGCTCAAGTGATTCCCCTACCTCAGCCTCTCGAGTAGCTGGGAGTAACTGGGACTACAGGCACAGGTCACCGCGCCCGGCTAATTAAAAAAAAATTTTTTTGTAGAGAACGGGGTCTCACTATGTTACGCAGGCTGGTCTGGAACTCCCAGATTCGATATCCTTGCGCCTCGGCCTCCGAAAGTGCTGGGATCACAGGTGTGAGCCACCACACCCTAGCAAACACATTTTGAATGAATGTTAAGGACCATCTGCTCTGCAGTTTGACGGGTAATACAATTAGGGCTTGGCATGGTGGTTTCTATTTCCTCCTTGTAAATGGCCATGCGAGTTTACAACTCTTGGAGAATGAGGAGGGGGTCAGGGAATATCTCCTGAATCTGTAGTGTAGACTTCTTCTGGGAGAGGACAAATAATAATGGATGAGGGCATTTAGCCAGAGAAGGTGTGTAGTGCCCACCAGAAGAGGTTCTTGCCTTCATAAAATTGTTAACACGACATGGTTCCAGGTTTGTTTGATTTTTTTGAGATACAATCTTGCTCTGTTGCCCAGGCTGAAGTGCAGTGGTGTGAGCTTGGCTCGCGGCAACCTTTGCCTCCCAGGTTTAAGCAATTATCCTGCCTCAGCCTCCCAAGTAGCAGGGATTACAGGCACCTGCCACCACGCCCACTAACTTTTTTTATTTTTAGTAGAGATGGGATTTCGCCATGTTGGCCAGACTGGTCTCAAACTCCTGACCTCAGGTGATCCACCTGCCTTGGTCTCCCAAAGTGCTGGGATTATAGGCGTGAGTCACCGCGCCTGGGCTCTTCCAGGTTTTGAAAACACTGTGGTCCTGGTGTTCGACTCAGCAACATCACAGATAGGAAAGGAATCCTATGGATTTAAGTTCTTTACTATAAGTTTTTTTTTTTTTTCCCTCCACTTCAGCTAGGTAACGTGCCAGTGTAGTGAAGTTTGAGGGGAGGCACGTCTGACACAGGCGCATGAACATCCAGTCATCACGCTTGTGAATTACAAAAGGATCACTCTTAACCTTTAAGTAACTTCAGAATTGATTCCACGTGGACCACAGGATTAGTAGTTCAGGACTCTACCATGTGGCTCCTATTGACAGTGTTTGACACCTGGTCCAGTTTTACTTCACCAAACTGATTGATTTAATGTGCGTGATTGTCCAAGCCTTTCTAATTGGATGAAATGCCTTCTCCCTCCACCCCCTTTTCTCCTCCTGCCTCAGCTGAATCCACCTTTTAAGCCGTCCCTGAACATTCAGCCAGATATGGCCATTTCTTTCTCTATTCTAGCATTTGTTGGACACAGTTTTCCAACGCACATTACAGATTCTGATAGTTCTAGATATTCTATCTGTAAAATAAGTGTTAGTACGAGATAAAGTGGATTATAGCAATGCTGTTAAACTGCTGGTTGCAACCCATTGATGGGTCCTGACCAGCAAGTAAAAGTGCAGCTGGGTGCTGTGGTGCATGCCGGTAGTCTAGCTACTTGGGAGGCTGATGTAGTAGGACCTTGAGTCGAGGAGTTCAAGGCTGTAGAGTGTAATGATCATGCCTATGAATAGTCACTGCACTACAGCCTGGACAGCAGGGAGATCCCATCTCTTAAGAACAGCAGAAATGAAATAGAGTGTATCAGAGGGCCTTGTTCGTAGGAGGTCAGTATTGTTTCGTGGAACTTTTAGTTATATGCGTATATGCAGGTGTGTGTATTGAGGCTCATTGTAAAGTATATTTCTTACTTGGGTTATCAGAAAGTTTGAAAGCCATTAGACTGGGGATATGTATGCTGGGATTTTAGAAGTAGAGTTTTACCTGGACAAATTGTCTACTTTGAACTTGACTGCCTGACCGAGTTTGTTCAGGGAAGATTGTTTCTAATCTATTTGTTTTTTGTTTGTTTGTTTTGGGGACGGAGTCTTACTCTCTCGCCCAGGCTGGAGTGCGGTGGCGCGGTCTTGGCTCACTGCAGCCTCCGCCTCCCGGGTTCAAGCGATTCTCCTGCCTCAGCCTCTCAAGTAGCTGGGATTACAGACATGCGCCACCATGCCTGGCTAATTTTTGTAGTTTTAGTAGAGACGGGGGTTTTGCCATGTTGGCCAGGCTGGTCTTGAACTCCTGACCTCAGGTGATCCGCCTGCCTTGGCCTCCCAAAGTGCTAGGATTATAGGTGTGAGCCACCAAGCCCGACCTGTTTCTCATCTATTTGTGTAAGAATTCCATGTTTACTTACTCAAGATAACTTCAAAAGAAAAAAACTCTGGCCAGTAAAATGCCATAGGAATGTTTAGGGATCTGTGGCGTAGGCATTCTTTCTAAAGTTTCCTGAAGATGCACCAATGTTTAACAAGAAAGGAAGGGCAGTGTAGAACACCTATTGCTTTCTGAATGGTAAGAGGAGAGGGTATTGGGAGAGCCCACACCTGCTGAGGAGTGCCTTTAGGCTTTGAGCGGTGGTGGTTCTCTGCCTCCCAGACATAGATCTCTTTGGAGAGACAGGCCATACAAGACTTGAATCTGGTGACATTTTATTTATTTGAAGCAGAATTTTTTTAGTTGAAGGAAGGTTTTAAAAAATTGCTTTTAAAATTAAAATTTGAATAGATAAGTAGTAATCACTATAAAAAATAATGAAGCATAAGGAATGCTAGTGTTAGCTGGGAGTAGGGCGCTCACTTGTAGTTCCAGCTGCTGGAGAGGCTGAGGCAGGAGGAATGCTTGAGCCCAGGAGTTTGAGTCCAGCCTGGGCAACATAACGAGACCCCATCTTAAAAATAAGAAGAATGGTAATACCATGAACATTTATGTTCCCACCACCCAATTTAAGAAAAAGAACAATACTTTTGAAGTCTGTGTACCCCTCCTTGATCCCATCTCTCCCTTCTCTTTTAGAAGTGAACTGTCCTGATTCCCTGCTATGCTTTTTAGTGTGATTCCTGAAGAATGTATCATTCCATTTTGCATATCTATAAATTTCATAGAAATGGAGTCGTATTGCATGTGTTGTGTGATTTGCTGTTTTTGCTCATCATTATATTCCTGGCGTTACCCATTTTTAGGTTTATGTGTTGCTGTGATATATTGTTTAGATGAAAGTTTTCCCGGTTTGACTTGCTCTATCTTCATATTTTTCCTTAAGCTAAGGGTTCAGGATACAAAGGCAGTATTGGTGGCACTTCTTTACCAGCACCCCATCTCTTCTCCTAGCCTTAAGGGCTGTACCTAGATGAACCTGTGAGGCTCATTTGACCCTTTTGGAAGCACTGAAGCCTGCTGAAGTTTCCAGACATCTGTATAAATCTGTTGTAGTTTTTTAAATGTTATATGCTGGATGTAAAACCAAGTAACTCCTGCTGGAAACATTTACAATATTGATTAACAAATACTGTCAGTGGCTTTGACATTTTTGTCAGTTTCTTGATTTTCCCCCCACTTTTTGTCTCCCCTCCCCCCTCCACATTTTGGGGCATTATGCTGTTAATAGATTTTTTTCTGTTCGTTTGTTTATACACCTCCTGTTTCCTTCTGATGTTAATAGGTTTCTGACAGACTTGTCCACAAGAATTCAACTGGCAAGGCTGCTTTTCTGTGCTAAAACTGGGGAGCTGGTGGGCACCATGAAGATCTTCTGCAGTCGGGCCAATCCGACCACGGGGTCTGTGGAGTGGCTGGAGGAGGATGAACACTATGATTACCACCAGGAGATTGCAAGGTACTGGCTTGGTTTATAGCAGGCTGCAGCTGGGTGGGGCACTGATCTCAAAGCAGATGCCTTGGGATCCAGTCTGAGCGTGGGCTAGACTGTCACCCAGTGCTTATGATGAGTGCTGGTGTTGGTGCTGAGCAGGTCTGCTCAGCCAGGTAGGTATATGTGGCGGTTAGGCAAAGTCATACTTGTGTGGAGTGTCAGACATTATGTAGCAGCCTTAGCAGAGTCTCAGCATCTGTTTAGTGGAGCAAAGAAAACCCAAGCCTCAGTAGTGTTGAGGAAGTTGAATCATTTACTTGCCTTACTGAAATGGTGACAGTGTTCATCATATGGTTAAATTCTTTTGGATGAAAAAAATGAATTTTTTTTTTTCCTTTAGAAGAAATATTTAAAAGTATGTGAGTTGTTGGCCAGGCACAGTGGCTCATGCCTGTAATTCTAGCACTTTGGAGGCTGAGGTGGGCAGATCACCTGAGATCAGGAGTTTGAGACCAGCCTGACCAACATGGAGAAACCCAGTCTCTACTAAAAATACAAAATTAGCCGGGCATTGTGGCTCATGCCTGTGATCCCAGCTTACTTGGGAGGCTGAGGCAGGAAAATCGCTTGAACCTGGGAGGCAGAGGTTGTGTTAAGCCAAGATCGCACCATTGCACTCCAGCCTGGGCAACAAGAGCAAAACTCTGTCTCAAAAAAAAGTACGTGAGTTATGTAGCAATCGTTAAGTGCATTCGGTGTGCCAGCATTGTGCTAAGGCTGTGGATACCAGATGAGGAAGATCCCGTTCTCATCTTCAAGGACCATGCAGTTTTGTGGAAGAGACGGGCACATAAAAAATTATAGCACAAAGGCCGGGCACGGTGGCTCACGCCTGTAATCCTAGCACTTTGGGATCACTTGAGGGTCAGCAGTTCGAGACCAGCCTGGCCAACATGGTGAAACCCCGTCTCTACATAAAAGAATTAGCTGGGAGTGGTGGTGGGCGCCTGTAATTCCCAGCTACTTGGGAGGCTGAGGCAGGAAAATCACTTGAACTCAAGAGGTGCAGGTTGCAATGAGCCGAGGTTGTGCCACTGCACTCCAGCCTGGGTAACAGAGTGAGATTCTGTCTCAAAAAAAAAAAAAAAAAGATGACAGCACAGTGAGATAAAGGCACAAAAGGTCATGGAAGCAACAAGAACCAGCTGGACTTGGGGTGGGAGGTAATGTTTGAATAATTTCTCAGTTCTAAAGGAAGAGAAGCTGAAGTCTGAGCTGTAGGGATTACATGTAAGCTTTCAGATGAGCCAGTTTGTGACTGGGTGCAGTGGCCCACACCTGTAGTCCCAGCTACTTGGGAGGCCAAGGCAGGAGGATTGCTTGTGCCCATGAGTTCAAGTCCAGCCTGGGCAACATAGTAAAACCCTGTCTCACAAACAAAAAAAAGACCAAAAACAGGCCGGGCACTGTGGCTGACGCCTGTAATCCCAGCACTTTGGGAGTCCAAGGTGAGCGGATCACCTGAGGTCGGGAGTTCAAGAACAGCCTGACCAACATGGAGAAACCCAGTCTCTACTAAAAATACAAAATTAGCTGGGCGTGGTGGCGCACACCTATAATCCCAGCTGCTCGGGAGGCTGAGGCAGGAGAATCACTTGAACCGGGGAGGCAGAGGTTGCCGTGAGCTGAGATCGCGCCATTGCACTCCAGCCTGGGCAACAAGAGCTAAACTGTCTCAAAAAAAAAAAAAAAAAAAAAAAAACACACAAAAAAACACAGATGGGCTAGTTTGGGGAGCAGCTAGCAGTTTAGCGTGTCTGGAGTGTGGTGCAAAAGTACTATGGTAAGAGAGGCTGCCGAAAGCATAGGCGGGGTCATTTTGTAAAGGATGGTAGCAAAATGCAGGAAGAGGAACACAAGTTTAAGTCCGAGCTCTGCCACTTCTCTACTCTCTCGGCCAAGTTACTTCTCTGAGCCTTAATCTAACATAATATATACTTCAATATGATAATACATTATCTCACAGTGTAATACAATTATCTTAGAATTGTTTGATGATTAAGTGTAATACAGTGTCTGGTGCAGAATTAGGGCTTAAAATTTTTTTTTTTTTGAGACGGAGTCTTGCTCTGTCGTCCAGGCTGGAGTGCAATGGCGTGATCTTGGCTCACTGCAAGCTCCGCCTCCCAGGTTCACGCCATTCTCCTGCCTCAGCCTCCCGAGTAGCTGGGACTACAGGCGCCTGCCGCCATGCCCGGCTAATTTTTTGTATTTTCAATAGAGATGGGGTTTCACCGTGTTAGCCAGGATGGTCTCCATCTCCTGACCTCATGATCCGCCTCCTTCGGCCTCCCAGAGTCCTGGGATTACAGGTGTGAGCCACTGCACCTGGCCAGGGCTTAAAATATTTCTAAACATTTTGGACATTTTCTTGTTTTGTTGTTGAGACGGGGTCTTACTTGTTGCCCGGGCTGGAGTGCAGTGGCGCAATCTCGGCTTCTTGCAATCTCTGCCTCCCAGGTTCAAGCGATTCTCTTGCCTCAGCCTCCTAGGTAGCTGGGATTACAGGCACCTGCCACCACACTTGTCTAATTTTTGCATTTTTAGTAGAGACGGGAGTTTCACCTGTTGGCCAGCCTGGTGTTGACCTCCTGACCTCAGGTGATCCACCCGCTTCTGCCTCCCATAGTGCTGGGATTACAGGTGTGAGCCACTACAGCTGGCGTGGACATTATTTTCTAAGTGATAAACAGGAGAGAAAGAGGATTGGATTGCATTTTGGAACACTCACTGAGAACAGCATGGAGAGGAGAGCATTTGGGGATATTGCAGTCCCAGAGCTGCATAGTCCCAGAGGAGACAGCTCGGGGGAGCTTGAGTTTGGTAACTCACTGCATATGATGGAGGGAGAGAGAAGATTCAAGAAGTACCACGACTTCTGGTTAGAATGACAAAGTGGATGGGAGTGTAAGGGAGAACCCAGGAGGAATGGGTGGCGTCGGGGAGAGGAACACGATGGAGATCGGGCGTTTAAGTTTGGACATCCACATAGAGATGCCAATGGCAGGTAGAATTTTGGGTCTGGAGACAGAATTTCTAGTTGTTAGAATTGAAACTGGGAGAGGTTGCTGTTTCTCAAGGGGATGTGAAATGCGAAAGGTAGAGGGCTGAAGAAGGAATCCCGGAATAGCTGAGGAGGCAAAAGGGAGAAGGACGAGGGAGATGGCCCTCGTGGAAAGGAAGAAAGAGGGAGTGTCTAGCAGGGTCAGAGGCACTAGGAAGTCCCAGATCCTGATGACTGACATCAGCTGCAGGAGTGAGCTGGTGGTGGTTACCGAGAGTGATGTCAGTGGAATGGTGGGCAGCAGGCGTGTGAAGAGACCAGGAAGGTGGTGAGTGAGATGCCTTTTAAATAGCAGAGGTAGAAATGACTACGTTTCAGTTAAGCATCCATAGCTGGCTTCAGATACAAAACCTTGACATGCCATTAAAAAAAAAAAAAAAAATCCCCCTTCTTTCAGTGCAGCGCTCCTCAAAGTGTGGAATGTGGACCGCCCGTGACACAATTGCCTGGCGCGCGTTAGCCCAGCCTTCTCAATGAGAGAGAGAGTGTGTGTTGGGGGGAGGAGGGAGGGACTCTGCATTTCAAGTAAGCTTTCTGGTGATTCTGGTGTTGACCCAAGGCTGGAGGGCCTCTGTTTTAGTGTGACCTCCTTAGCTGTCCCCTAGAATTCCCAGAAAGTGTGGGAGGGCCTGCCTAGTTTTGGGTGCTCATCCTGACCCCGCCTGAGTTTCAATGTGTGAATTACTGCAATAGGAAATATGGAGAAGTGACTCTCCTCCCTTTAGAACGGTATTGGTGAACTCTTAGTTTTCCCTGATGATGTTAAGTGAACATACCCAGTGGGGTGCCTGTCACATATACAGTGGGTGTATGTGAGTGCTTCTCTTTCCCCAGCTGCTCTCCCTAATATTACATCAATGGTTATCCCCAGGCACAGATGTACGCAAGGTTAGGTCAAGTATTAGGAAGACTGAGTCTGAGTTTCTCCTGAGGAGGAAAATGTATAGCATATAACAAGATCAGGACGCTAGTGGCTGTGGAATTACTGTGACAGGGCTAACTGCTGAGACCAGCTCAGTAGTGGAGACCCTAACCCAGTGGTGCTAGAGGAATTAAAGATACACACACAAATACAGGGTGTGGAGTGGGAATCGGGGCTGACAGCCGTCAGAGCGGAGAGCCACAAACAAGAGTTTTACCTACTTATTTATTGACAGCAAGCCAGTGATAAACATTGTTCCTATAGATTATAGATTAAAACGGGGAAACAAAGGGATGGATCTGGCTAGTTATCTGCAGCAGGAACATGTCCTTGAGGCACAGACCGCTCGTGCTATTGTTTGTAGTTGAGGAACACCTTAAGCGAAAACTGCCCTGGGTGGGCCAGGTGTTTCTTGTCCTCATTCTGGTAAACCCACAACCTTCAGTGTGGGTATCATAGCCATCAAGAGCATGTCACAGTGCTGCAGAGATTTTGTTAATGGCCAGTTTTGTGGCCTGTTCCCAACAGCTAACTACTGGAGCGTTTTTAGGTCTGAGAACATCTTTCTCTGAGACTTTTCTGCAGCACTAGAGAATAACAACTTAAAACTCTATTAAAATAAAGTGGCCAGGTACAGTGACGGATGCTTGTAGTTCTGCTGAGGCAAGAGGATCTCTTGAGCTAAGGAGTTCAAGACTGCAGTGCCCAATGATTGAGACTGTTCATAGCCATTACACTCCAGCATGGGTGACATAGCGAGATCCTGTTTTTAAAAATAAAAAAATAGACCAGGCGCGGTGGCTCACACCTGTAATCCCAGCACTTTAGGAGGCCAAGGCTGGCGGATCATTCGAGGTCAGGAGTTCAAGACCAGCCTGGCCAACATGGTGAAACCCCATCTCTAATGAAAATACAAAAATTAGCCAGGCATGGTGGTGAGTGCCTGTAATCCCAGCTACCTGGGAGGCTGAGGCATGAGAATCGCTTGAACTTGGGAGACAGAGGTTGCGGTGAGCCGAGATCACGCCACTGCACTCCAGCCTGGGTGATAGGGTGAGACCCTTTCCCCCCGCCCCCAAAAAAATAAAAATAAAAGACAACCAAAAAATAGTTTAAAATAGATGACACGTTTGTTCTATCTGTTTAGGAATGTTTTTATATATGTGAATACTCTTGTGTGTTGATGTGTATCATGCAAAGGTTGCTGACCTGTCTTTTTTGTTTTTTAGGTCCTCCTATGCAGATATGCTACATGACAAAGACAGAGTAAGTGTAAAAGGAAACTATTATCTTGATGTGGGGTGTTTTGAAGTCTTGGATTACAAGAAGGTTAAAAATCCCTGGGGGTCATGATGTTAAATGACACTGAGAGGCAGTATGGTGTAGTGGTCAGCAAATCTGTTGAGAGGCTGGGTCCTGCTTCTGGCTCTGTTTTTTTGTTGTTGTTTAATCTCCCAGCTTTAACGAGATGAAAATTGTCTATATTTATGGTATACAATGTGATGAATGTATGTGTTGGTGTGAAGTGATTAAATCAAGCTAATTAACATATCTACCACCTCATACTTTTTTGTGTGTGGTGAGAACATTTAAGATCTACTCGCTTAGTAATTTTTAAGTGTACTTTATTAACTATAGTTCACCATGCCGTACAGCAGATATCCAGAACTTATTCATCCTAACTGAAACATCAGATCCTTTCCCTCAGCAGGTACCATTCTTGGGTTTCTATGAGTTCAACTTTTTTTTTTTTTTTTTTGAGACACAGTCTTACTGTCACCCAGGCTAGAGTGCAGTGGCGAGATCTCAGCTCACTGCAACCTCAGTCTCCTGGGTTCAAACAATTCTCCTGCCTCAGCCTGCCTAGTAGCTGGGATTACAGGTGTGTGCCGCGACACCTGGCCTTCACTGTAGTTTTCATTGCCGTTTTTAATTTTAATTTTTTTTTTTTGAGACAGGGCCTCTGTTGCGCAGTGCAGTGGTGTGATCTTGGCTTCACTGCAGCCTCGACTTCCCGGGCTCAAGCGAGCCCCCAACTCAGCCTCCCCAGTAGCTGGGACTACAGGCACGCCACCACGCCCGGCTAATTTTTATATGTTTTGTAGAAATGGAGTGTCGCCGTATTGCCCAGCCTGGTCTTGAACTCCTTAGGTGAAGTGATCCACCCGCCTCGGCCTCCCAAAGTGCTGGGATTATGGGCATGAGCCACCGCGCCCGGCCATCAAATACCTTTTCATATGCTTATTTACCATGCATATATCTTTGGCATAGTCTAGGGTTATGAACATAGGTGTGATTCTTGATAGACACTGCCACATTGCCTTCAAAAAGGGTTCCAGTTTCACTGTAGAATCTTCAAAACTGGGTCATTAAAAAGTGACAGCTAATTTAATGGCATCGTTAAAGTGAAGGCTGTGCCATCCCTGGTTTACAATTGAGGACACTGTTCATCAATTTGTTTTTAACTTAAAAAATAAACAAGGCCTGGCACGGTGACTCATACCTGTAATCCCAGCACTTTGGGAGGCCGAGGTGGGTGGATCATGAGGTCAGGAGATTGAGACCATCCTGGCTAACACGGTGAAACCCCATCTCTACTAAAAATACAAAAAAAAATTAGCCAGGTGTGGTGGCGAGCAGGGCCTGTAGTCCCAGCTACTTGGGAGGCTGAGGCAGGGGAACGGTGTGAACCCGGGAGGCAGAGCTTGCAGGGAGCAGAGATCCTGCCACTGCACTCCAGCCTGGGTGACAGAGGGAGACTCCGTCTCAAAAAAAAAAAAAAAAAAAAAATTGTGGTAAAACACGTAACATAAATGTACCATACTGATTGTATCCAAGACATAAATGCACACTTTAACGTGAATAGTTCATAAGAATATTTTCTGAAAAATATTTCACCCAGACTAAACATTTTTGTGCTTTACTTCAGAGGCAACGTTATTTCTTCTTCTTCCTCTTCTTTTTTTTTTTTTTTGAGACGGAGTCTTGCTCTGTCCCCAGGCTGGAGTCAGTGGCCGGATCTCAGCTCACTGCAAGCTCCGCCTCCCGGTTTAACGCCATTCTCCTGCCTCAGCCTTCCGAGTAAGCTGGGACTACAGGCGCCCCCACCTGCCCGGCTAGTTTTTTGTATTTTTTTAGTAGAGATGGGGGTTTCACCGGGTTAGCTCAGGATGGTCCCTCAATCATCCTGACTTGTGATCCGCCGTCTCACCCTTCCCAAAGTGCTGGGATTACAGGCTTGAGCCACCGCGCCTGGCCTTTTTTTTTTTTTTTTTTTTAATGGAATAGTCTCCTGTGTTGCCAGGCTGGAGTGCAGTGGTGCGATCTCAGCTCACTGCAACCTCCCCTCCCCGAGTTCAAGCGATTCTCCTGCCTCAGCCTCCCGAGTAGCTGGGCTTACAGGCACCTGCCACCACTCCCGGCTAATTTTTTGTATCTTTAGTAGAGACGGGGTTTCACCATGTTGGCCAGGCTGGTCTCCAACTCCTGACCTCAGGTGATCCACCTGCCTCAGCCTCCCAAAGTGCTGGGATTACAGTTGTGAGTCACCACACCATGCCTGGTAATTCTAAAGAATATTCAGTTCTAGATATTTTCTAATTCCTATCTGATTTAGTCTTGTGCCTATCAGTTTAGAAGTGTGTTTCTTCATGTTCGAACATGTGTTTTTCTCGAGTTGTATTTCTGAGGTTTCTGCCTTGTTTTGCGCTGTGGCCAGAGAGTGTTGCCCTTTTGATGACAGTTCTGTATTAGCTGTCTACTGCTATTTAACAAATCACCTTAAATTTCACTAGCCTCTTAACATTTCTTACTAATTTGGCAGGTCATCAGCCTATTTAAAAGATTTGCACATATTTTTTCCATCATCTTTAGCTATTTTCAACAGAAGGGTCACTGTGCCTATTGAGTCAGACTGTTACAGATGAAAGATGTATCTGTTTATGTTACTAAAGACCAGAACTAAAAATCTTCATGATGCAAAGAAGTTATTTTCTGATGGGGAAAATACTTTTCAGTCAAGCTCTCTGAGTTAAGAGTCGGTAAAGGAAAATAGAAGCCACATTACATATGCAACAGAGGGACTTTAACACAAGGAGCTGGTTACCCAGCTGTGGGAGGGCTAGAAAGCAAATGGGAACGCTGAGCAACCTAGCAGTAGAGACTGCAGGGAACAGTTACCTTGCCTAGGGCTGAGAAACTAAGGAAGAAGATTAGGGTTTCCAGAAGCCACAAGCATTGAGGAGAGATCCTGTGGACCACTGTCCAAGTACGGCTGCAGCTCTGAGGGACCCAAGGAGTTGGTTATGGGATCACTGGGAGAAGCTGGAGTCTGCAATTAACTGCCCCTACCGAGAGGACCCTCATGAGAGCAGCAGCATGCAGAAAGGAGCAAGCCTACTCTGTCCTTCTACCTTCCAGTCGCCCTCTTAGTCCTCCTCTTGGCTGTACCTAACAGTTGGAAAAAGGAGAACATGGTTTCCAGGGCTCTGGCATCACTTAGTAGAGGATAGAAGAGTGAGTAAGGAGCAGGGACAGTCGGGCTGACTCACAAGGCCTGCCCAACTTAGCCAGTGCTGTTCCGCCAGGGGCCAGAAAGGCCACAGGGCCCTGACTTGCACTGCCGCTGCCAGCTGTGACTCTAGAACTTTGCAAAGCACCTTTCCACTTACTTACAATAACTGGCAGTAAGTGACGGCCGTGTCTTCCTTAGAATGTAAAATACTACCAAGGTATCCGGGCTGCCGTGAGCAGGGTGAAGGACAGAGGACAGAAGGCCTTGGTTCTCGACATTGGCACTGGCACGGGACTCTTGTCAATGATGGCGGTCACAGCAGGCGCCGACTTCTGCTATGCCATCGAGGTAAGCCACCCCCTTCAGGTGTGTGTCCTGCTTCTTGCATGGGAAATCTCCTATGCTCTTGGACTTTACCCATCCGTTCCTTCACAAACATTCGTGGAGTGCTCGCTCTGTGCCAAGCACAGAGTGTATAGAGATGAGTCAGACACAGTTCCTTCCTCCAGTGGCTAGTTTTCTCCTCTGTCAGCCTAGGCTGCACATCAGAATCACTAGGAGCTTTAGAAAATACTTACAGCCTGGGCATAGTGGCTCACACCTATAATCCCAGCACTTTGGATGGCTGAGGCGAGAGAATTGCTTGAGCCCAGGAGTTTGAGACCAGCTTGGGCAACGTGTGAGATCCCGTCTCCACAGAAAAACTTTTAAATATTAGCTGGGCATGGTGGCACGTGCCTGTGTTCCAGCTATTCTTGAGGCTGAGCCCAGAAAGTCAAGGCTGCGGTGAGCCATGTTTTGGACTTTATGTGAGAAAGCAAAAAATTACTTCTACCGTGTTTAAGCCAGTTACTGTGGGACTTTGTTGTTTCCAACTAATCAGTATATGAACTCAGTTTTGTAGGGGAAAGTATTTAAATACATGCCCCCACACCACCACACTCCAGCCTGGGTGACAGAGTGAGACTTTATCTCAAAAAAATCAAAACAAAACGAAGTCTAAGCAGAGTCTCACCCCTGTAATCCCAGCACTTTGGGAGGCCGAGGCGAGTGGATCATGAGGTCAGGAGTTCAAGACCAGCCTCACCAACATGGTGAAACCCCATCTCTACTAAAAATACAAAAATTAGCCGGGCGTGGTGTTGCGCGCCTGTAATCCCAGCTACTCAGGAGGCTGAGGCAGGAGAATCGCTTGAACCCGGGAGGCAGAGGTTACAGTGAGCCGAGATCGTGCCACTGCACTCCAGCCTGGGTGACAGAGTGAGACTCCATCTCAAAACAAAACAAAACAATCTTATGCCTAGTCCCCACCCCTAACAGATTTTGATTTAACTTTTCTGGGGTGAGGCCTGAGCCTTGGGACTTTGGAATGTGCGGCAAGATTGAGGACCACTACCTTGAATGTCCCTGCAGAGCCAGCTCTCATGTTTACCAATTTGTCATCTCTTTAATAAAACGTGAAACAGCTTAAGCCCACAGAGCGAGAAAATTAAAACCAAACAAAATTAAAATTAAACGTTATTCTTCTCAAATAATGCATATTATTGTAGGACAGTTGGTAAATACCAAATAAAAATAGTATGTTGACTCAAAGTTAAGTACCATTAACATTTCGATGTATATTCTTCTAAGTTTTTGGGGCAGGCAGGGAGCGTGTATATAAATACTTTCCCTACAAAACTGGATTCATGTAGTGATTGAGTTGGAAATAAAGCTCTAGCACGTAAAACAAACAGACTCACATGTGGCCCCTCACATGGAGTGGAAACAACAAAGAGTTGGAGGTGCTTATTTATGTTCAGGGAGACGAAGAGTTCAGGAAAGATTTCTGTACTGGGGATTCATGCTGCCCTGGGAAGTGGGGTTTGATTTGGCAGGTGGGGCTGGGACGGGGAAGGCTCAGGCTTGCCTAGTGATCATGAGGTCAGTGTGGCTGGAGCGTTGGTTGTTGGGGGAAAGGGGAAGGAAGGCTGGGAAGGTAAGGGAGGGCCTCCAAAGCAGTAGTTCCTCCTTATCTATGGTTTCACTTTTCATGATTTCAGTTATCTGTGGTCAACTGAGGTCCAAAAATATTAAATGGAGCCAGATGCGGTGGCTCAGCCTGCAATCCCAGCACTTTGGGTGGCTGAAACAGGTGGAACCCTTGAGTCCCAGAGTTGGAGACCAGCCTGGGCAATATGGTGAAACCTCGCCTCTACAAAAAGTTGCTGGGCATGGTGGTCTATACCTGTAATCCCAGGTTGAGGTGGGAAATTGCTTGAGCCTGGGAGGTGGAAGCTGCAGTGAACTGTGATCATGCCACTGCACTCCAGCCTGGACAACAGAGTGAGACCATTCTCAAAAAAAGAAAATTAAATGGAAAATTCCAGAAATTATTTGTAAGTTGTAAATTGTGTGCCATTCTGAGTATTATTACATAATTGTTATATTTTTAGTTATTGTTATTAATCTCTTATTGTGCCTAATTTTTAAATTAAACCTGGTCATAGGTAAGCTTGGAGGCTGGAGCAGTTCCACCATGAATGCTAATCCTCCACGCTGACTTCTGACCAACCCCAGCTTCAGGAATGCCTCTAAAATTTCCGCTCTCATGCACTTTGATGTAAATCCTGCCCTCAGGTCAGAACAACTTTGATGTTATCATAAATACATACTTGCCATAAATCCTGCCCTTAGTCAGATTTGCTGTGGTATGTAAGTCCTGCGTCTGAGCCATAACAGTGTGGGGGCCCAGTGTCTCACTGCCCGAGACAAGGCTTATGTTTGTACATTCCTATAAAATGTGTCTTTCTGAGAAGCTGGATTTGCCAGTCTCAAACTCTCAGCTCCCATGACCTCTTGGGGTAGGTTTGCGTAGAGCTGCCCACCACGGAACAGTATGTGTGTATGCATAGCCAAAAAAAAAAAAATATATATATATCTATATATATATA
>NW_016814762.1:383833-407365 GCF_001698545.2 Rhinopithecus bieti | reverse complement strand
TTTTTTTTTTTTTTGAGACGGAATCTCACTGTGTCACCCAGGCTACGTTGCAGTGGTGCAATCTTGGCTCACTGCATCCTCCACCTCCCAGGTTCAAGTGATTCTCCTGCCTCAGCCTCCCAGGTAGCTGGGATTACAGGTGCCTGCCACCATGCCTGGTTAATTTTTGTATTTTTAGTAGAGACAGGGTTTCACCATGTTGGCCAGGCTGGTCTCTAACTACTGACCTTAAGTTATCCATCTGCCTTGGCCTCCCAAAGTGCTGCGATTACAGGCGTGAGTCACCATGCCTGGCCCCCAGAATTTTTTTTTTTTTTTTGAGACGGAGTCTCGCTCTGCCGCCCAGGCTGGAGGTGCAGTGGCGCGATCTCGGCTCACTGCAAGCTCTGCCTCCCGGGTTCACGCCATTCACCTGCCTCAGCCTCCCAAGTAGCTGGGACTACAGGTGCCCGCCACCTCGTCCGGCTAGTTTTTTTTTGTATTTTTAGTAGAGACGGGGTTTCACCGTGTTAGCCAGGATGGTCTCAATCTCCTGACCTCGTGATCCGCCCGTCTCGGCCTCCCAAAGCGCTGGGATTACAGGCTTGAGCCACCACGCCCAGCCCAGAATATTTTTTATAGTCTAGAACTTTGTTTCAGTCGTTGAAAATTTCACATGCCACTGACACTTAGAAAACATAGTTGAAAGATTTGCAAAGGAAAAACTTCTGTGGTGAAGTTATGCATAACACCATGGGTTTTTTCTAATTTTTTGTGGCGATAGGGTCTTACTATGTTGCTCATGCTGAACTCTAACTCTTATGCTAAAGTGATCCTCCCATCTCAGCCACGCAAGTACCTGGGACTACAGGTGTGCACCACTGTGCCTTTTTCACCACGGTTGAAGAATGCAGTATCATTCTGAATTGAAGCTTCTACCTAAGGTCAACATCATTCTCCCATTTAACAATTTTTTTTTTTAATGGAGAATCTGAAACATATACAAAAGAAGTGGATACTATCTTATGTATTTATTTGAGACAGAGTCTCACTCTTGTTGTCCAGGCTGGAGTGCAATGGCAGGATCTCAGCTCACTACAACCTCTGCCTCCCATGTTCAGGCGATTGATTCTCCTGCCTCAGCCTCCCGAGTAGCTGGGATATACCACCATGCCTGGCTAATTTTTGTATTTTTAGTGGAGACGAGGTTTCACCATGTTGGCCAGGCTAGTCTCGAACTCCTGACCTCAGGTGACCCGCCTGCCTTGGCCTCTGAAAGTGCTGGGATTACAGATGTGAACCACCGCACCTGGCCTTTTTTATCTTTAAAACATACAAACAAGTTTACAAGTCATTCCATTTACAATCAACATTATTGAAGTATGATTTACATTAAATGAATATCCATTTTCATTAGTTTGATGAGTTTTGACAAATATAAACACACTTGTAACCACCACCACCATGATTAAGGTAATAGAATATCTCCATCGTGCTCAAAGAGATTCTTCATGACCCTTTCTAGTCAGTCCCCCCATATCCTGGTCCTAGGCATCCACTCATAGACTTCTTCATTGTAGATTAGATTTGCTTCTCTAGGATTTCAAGGAAGTGGAATCATAGAAGTGTGGACTCTTCTGTGTGTGCTCTCTTTTATACAGCGTGATGCTGATAAGGCTCTTCCACACCGTTCGTGTCTTGGGGGTTCGTTCTTTTGTATTACCGAGCAGCACTCTATTAGATAGATGAACCATAGCTTGTTTATCCCCCCACCTGTTGATGGACAGGGATTTCTTGGATAGGTCTTTAGATTCACTGATCTTTTTTTTGCAGTGTCTAATATGCTATTAATGTTAAGTATATCTAGTAAACTCTTCATTTCTCTTTCTTTTTTTTTTTCTGGAGACAGGGTCTTGACCTGTGCCCCAGGCTGGAATGCAGAGGTGTGAGCACAGCTTATTGCAGCCTTGACCTCCTGGGCTCAAACAGTCCTCCTGCTTCAGCCTCCTGTGTAGCTGGGACCACAGGCTCATGCCACCATGCCTGGCTAACCTAAAAAAAATTTTTTTGGTAGAGATGGGATCTCAGTTTGTTGTCTAAGCTGGTCTCAAACTCCTGGGCTCAAGCAATTCTCCCACCTTCCAAAGTCCTAGGATTACAGGTGTGAGCTGCTGTGCCTGGTCTTTTTTTTTTTTTGAGAAGGAGTCTCGCTCTGTCGCCCAGGCTGGAGTGCAGTGGCCAGATCTCAGCTCACTGCAGGCTCCGCCTCCCGGGTTCACGCCATTCTCCTGCCTCAGCCTCCCGAGTAGCTGGGACTACAGGCGCCCGCCACCTCGCCCAGCTAGTTTTTTGTATTTTTTAGTAGAGACGGGGTTTCACCGTGTTAGCCAGGATGGTCTTGATCTCCTGACCTCGTGATCCGCCCGTCTCGGCCTCCCAAAGTGCTGGGATTACAGGCTTGAGCCACCACGCCTGGCCCTGGTGTCATTTTTGATATTGTATTTTTTATCTCTGAAAGTTCCACTTGATTATTTTTCATAACTTCCATTTTTTCTCATATTCATAGTTTCCTGTAAGCACATTTATTTTAGCTTTTTGAACATCCTTATCTTCTGTTCCCACCATCTTTGTTTTTTCTGGGTTTGTTCTCTTGACTCATTTTTATCCCTGTTCTGGGTCACATTTTCCTTCTTTACATGTCTAATCATTTTTGTTTGGATGCTGTGGCCATTGGGATTTCCCCATTGTTGAGTGCTAGACTTTGTTGTTTTTGGTTTTTAAACTTTGGCGTGCAGTTGGGTTACTTGCAGTTCAGATTGATCCTTTCAGGGCTTGTTTAAGCTTTCTTTGGGCAGGGTTAGAGTAGCTTTAAGTTAGGCCTTTTCAACAATAGTGTTGTGATATTTTGGCATTCTCCAACTAAGTGACATTTTGATAATTATTTGTTGTGGACCCTGTCCTTTGCATTATTGTAGGTTGTTTGCAGCATCCCTGGCCTCTTCCCAGTGTATGTCAGTAGCACTCCCTCCTCCCACCATTCTTGCCAACTAAAGATGTCTCCAGATTGTCACATGTCTTCCTTGGTCTTGAGTGTGTAAAATTGTCACCTGTTGAGAACCACTGCTCTAAGACTTTTTAGCCAGATAGTTACTGCAACCTTTCTGGGGTGTCTCCTGAGAGCTCCTAGGTGTCCAGCAGGGATTCCGTTGTCTGACTGATCAGAACTTGAATGTTTCCCAGGCCTCTGAGAGTTCTGGAGATTGTTAACTTAACGCTCATGCACCCTTTGCTCGGCTTTACAGAGTATTACCCTCTGTGTATGTGAATGTATTAACACAGACCCTAGAGGAACCCTGTGCAGCATTCTGAAGGCTTTTTTTCTGTGTAACTTCCTCTCTGATTCTCTGCCTGGCAAGTTCCAGCTGCTTCCATTCCCTGAACTTATTTCCTGTCTGTTTAACTCAGCAAGACTGCCGTGCTCTGCATGACCTCTTACCCTGTACTGTGGTCTGGAAAGAGTCTCCTGGCTGATAGCCAGAGCAGGGTAAAGGTTACTTGGTTTGTTTCCGTTCTTAGGGAGCAAACTGTGTTGCCTCTTGCTCAACATCTGAAAACACTTGTTTCTTACATTTTGCCCAGTTTTCTAGTTGATAACAGCAAGAGGGTAAGCCTGATCCCACTTACTCCACTATGGCAAGAGTGGAGATTGATTTATATTTTTTTGAGACAGTCTCACTTTGTTGCCTGGGCTGGAGTGTGGTGCTGTGAACACAGCTCACTGCAGCCTCGACTTCCTGGGCTCAAGTGATTCTCCTGCGTAGCTGGGACCACAGGCAGGCGCCACTACACCCAACTAATTTTTTTGTTTTTTTTAAATTTTTATTAGAAACTAAGTCTTGTGGCTGGGTGTGGTGGCTCATGCCTGTAATCCCAGCACTTTGAGAGGCCGAGGCAGGCAGATCTCCTGAGGTTGGGAGTTTGCAACCAGCCTGACCAACTCTGTCTCTACTAAAAATACAAAATTAGCCAGGCTTGGTGGCGCATGCCTGTAATCCCAGCTACTCGGGAGGCTGAGGCAGGAGAATTGCTTGAACCTGGGAGGCAAAGGTTACGGTGAGCCGAGATTGCGCTATGGCACTCCAGCCTGGGCAACAAGAGCAAAACTCTGTCTCAAAAAAAAAGGAAAGAAAAAAACTAGGTCTCGCTTTGTTGCCCAGGCTGGTCTTGAACACCAGGCTTCGAGCAGTCCTCCTGCCTCAGCCTCCCAAAGTGCTGGGATTACAGATGGGAGCCACTGCATCTGCTGAGGTCATTTATTCTTGAAAATCCATCCATTTTGACAGCAAGGTTGGCTGTGCAGTGTGCTGACTCTGCCTCCAGGCAGCATTGTTCACACGCACCTCAGTTTAGGCCAGACCCCACATGTGATTTCTTATTTTAAAAAAAATTTTTTTTCTTTAGACGGAGTGGCTCTGTTGCCTAGGCTGGAGTACAGTGGCATGACCTCGGCTCACTGCAACCTCCACCTCCTGGATTCAAGTGATCCTTCCACCTCAGCCTCCTAAGTAGCTGATATTACAGGCATGCACCACCACCCGGCTAATTTTTGTATTTTTAGTAGAGATGGGGTTTCACTGTGTTGGCCAGGCTGGTCTTGAACTCCTGACCTCAAGCAATCCACCTGCTTCAGCCTCCCAAAATGCTGGGATTACAGGCGTGAACCACCACGCCTGGCCAATTTCTTAATACTTTTTCTTCATAGCACTTACCACTGCAATCATTAAATCATTATGTAGTTATGTATTTAATGTTTGTATCCCCACCCAGCTGAGGCATCCTGAGGTCATGCACTGCGTGGGTTGTATTAACTATTCCATTCCGTTATTTGCTCAGGGCCTGTCATGTAAAGGAGTTCAGTTATTTTTGTTAAGTGAGTAGATCGTCAGTCGTGCTTCATCCATAATCCCTTGTAAATGTGACTTGGTTTCCGATCCTGTAGCGTGATAAGTGACTTCCTCATTGCCAGGTTGGGTGGCCTTTCCTCTGCTTTTCCTCTCTAACCACTGTGGCTTTGGTACTTCTGCCATTCCTTCCTTCTTGAAACTCTCCCTGGACCTTAGTGACATCTCTTCATCTTGGTTCTCCTGTGTTGCTTTCTTTCTGCTCCAAATGTGTACTTTCCAAGGTTCTGCTCTCAGCCCTTTTAAAAAGTGGCATCTGAAGTGTCCTGTTCCCCAGAGCTGGATTACGTGCTGAGGCTTGCGGAGAGCCAACCCAGGAGCAGCGTGTGTTCATCCGTCTGTTTCGTTCATTTGGTAAGGGCTTAGGAAGCTCCTGGGGTGGCTACCCGCTTCTTGAGACAGTCTCACTGTATTGCCCAAGATGGAGTATGGTGGGGCAGTCTGAGCTCAGTACAGCTTCTGCCTCCTGGGTTCAGACAATTCTCATGCCTCAGCCTCCTGAGTAGCTGGGACTACAGGCGTGTGCTACCACACCTGGCTAATTTTTGTATTTTTAGTAGAGACAAGGTTTCACCACATTGGCCAGGCTGATATCAAACTCCTGGCCTCAGTGATCCGCCCACCTTGGCCTCTCAAACTGCTGGAATTACAGGTGTGAGTCACTGTGCCTGGTTCTTGATTTTTATTTTAATGAAACAATTTGGACTGTAAAGCATTTTAAGTTATATAATTGGTTTAAACATTTAGGAGATAAAATTGGCAGAGTAGGTGATCAGTGGGTTGTAGGGTGACAGAAATCAAGAATGTATCTAGTGTGTGTTGACTTACGGGGCACTGGACCTTGTGGGCACTGGGGTACAGTAGTGGACAGGCAGTCTGCGGTCCTGCTGTCCTGGAGCTAGTAAATGATGCCCAGGTTCCTGGACTATGTGACTCATTCATTGAGGCAGAAACCCTGGAGGGAGGAGCAGGTGTGTTAGGTGGGGTGGGTTGGATGAGTTTTGGACAGTGTATTCCAGTTGGAGTTTGGCATGACATCAGAGAGGATGGGCAAGGCTTCTCGGGAGGGTGGTTTCTGGCAGAAGACAGAAGTTTTTTCTTAAGCTCCACTGATACTGTCATGGAGCACAGGTGAGCTTCATAGGAAGTGTGCATGTTTTTTTTTTAATCTTCATCATCCCAACTACCACCACATGAGACAGAGCCCATTCACCCATTTTACTGATGAGGCAACTGATGGTCAGAACTAAGGGCTCAGGGATAGGAAGTGAGATCCAGGCCAGGCTCCAGCCTCGAGCTCGAGGTTCACACTGTCTCTGTTGTGTTCTTCTATCAGCTCCTTTCTTTTTTTTTTTTTTTTTTGAAATAGAGTCTCACTGTGGCCCAGATTAGAGTGCAATGGCGCAATCTCGGCTTACCGCAACCTCTACCTCCCGGGTTGAAGTGATTCTCCTGCCTCAGCCTCTCAAGTAGCTAGGATTACAGGCACCCATCACCACGCCTGGTTAATTTTTGTATTTTTAGTAGAGACAACGTTTCACCATGTTGGCCAGGCTGGTTTCAAACTTCTGACCTCAGGTGATCTGCCCATCTCGACCTCCCAAAGTGCTGGGATTACAGGCGGGAGCCACTGCGCCTGGCCCCCGTCAACTGCTTTCATGTATCTCTTTTCCTTGTGTCATCTGTAAGACTTGTGCTCTGTTCAGGGGAGATGAGTGGGCTTTGTCAGATTATAATTCATGAGGCATTAAAAGTGTTTACAGTTAATTCTCCCTGATGAATAGCCCCTTCCAAAGTCTGTTTTGGCTCTTGGCTCATTAAAAATTATAATTGTAGAAGTAGCGGTACGTTACTGAGATTTAGAAAACAGTTAACCCTCCCAAATCCTACCCTCCTCTAAAATCCTACTGTCCTAAAACAACTGTTATTTAAGAGATTGGTGACAAGGCGCTAAGTTCATTAAGGGGATTTACCATAGTGATCCGGGGATTCTAAGTCATGGATCTCAATTTTGGCTGCCAGAGCTGAACTCACAGGAGCTGGAAGATCATCAAAGAACCTTGCTGTCTTGCTTTGGCTTTCCCTCCGTCTCCCTGCAACCTAAAAGTATTTGAAGTACCAGCATTTGGTTTTTGCTTTTCTTTTTTTCTTTTTTTTTTTTTTGAAACGGAGTCTCGCTCTGTCGCCCGGGCTGGAGTGCAGTGGCCGGATCTCAGCTCACTGCAAGCTCCGCCTCCCGGGTTCATGCCATTCTCCTGCCTCAGCCTCCTGAGTAGCTGGGACTACAGGCGCCTGCCACCTCTCCCGGCTAGTTTTTTGTAGTTTTAGTAGAGACAGGGTTTCACCGTGTTAGCCAGGATGGTCTTGATCTCCTGACCTTGTGATCCGCCTGTCTCGGCCTCCCAAAGTGCTGGGATTACAGGCTTGAGCCACCGCGCCCGGCTGGTTTTTGCTTTTCAAATAATTTTTCTAATTTAGTGGTTAACAGTTTAATTGTTAATTTATATCTCTCTAATTGCTAATAGGGATGAAAAAATTTCCATATGTTTGATTTCTGTTTTGAATTGTATGTTTATATTTTTACCTGGTTTCTTTTTGGGTGTGTATTTTTTTCTTTTTTTTTTTCTTTGAGACAGAGTCTTACTCTGTCGCCCAGGCTGAAGTACAGTGGCACAATCTTGGCTCACTGCAACCTCTGCCTCCCAGGTTCAAGTGATTCTTATGCCTTAGCCTCCCGGGTAGCTGGGGTGGCGTGCGCCACCACACCTGGCTAATTTTTGTATTTTTGGTAGAGATGGAGTTTCGCCATGATGGCCAAACTGGTCTTGAACTCCTGACCTCAAGTGATCCTCCTGCCTTGGCCTCCCAAAGTGCTAGGATTACAGGTGTGAGCCACTGCACCTGGCCAATTTTTGTGTCTTTTGTGGAAATGGGGTTTTGTCATGTTGCCCAGGGTGATTGCAAACTCCTGAGCTCAAGCAGTCCATTGGGTATTGATAGTTTTCTTATCATTTTTTTCAGGTCTCCCTCCCAATATTAAACATACAGAATAGTTGAAAGAGCGGTACAGTAAACACCCATGATCCCTTACCCTAGATTTAGCAGTTAGCATTTTGTCATACATTTTACATACGGATTTTTTTTTTTTTTTGCTGAACCATTGGCAAATCAGTCGCAGACATCCTGACGCTTCTGAATACCTCAGCATGTGTATGTGCTTTTAGTGTGGTGACCCCTTAACCACTTATTTTTCCCATGTTTGCTGTAAATATTTTTCCTAGTCTGTTGCTTATGTCCGAATCTGTTTTCTTATGTTTTTCAGAGGGTGACATGCCGTGCCGTGCCAACATCCTGGTCACAGAGTTGTTTGACACAGAGCTGATCGGGGAGGGGGCGCTGCCCTCCTATGAGCACGCACACAGGCATCTTGTAGAGGTAGTGGACAGAGGGCTCCCTCAGACGTGTCTGTGGTCTCAGCCAGCTCACACAGCACTCACTCATGCACCGTGCTCCACACAGTCCAAGCCGTCAGCACCTCTCATGCACCTGGGACACCCCTCTATTCCTGGGGAGCTGTGGTTCTCCTCACTTGTGACTTTCGTGTCCCTTGAATGCCAAATCTTAATAGGTTAGAGTTGAAAAGCCAGAAACTATTTTCAAATTCAGTTCAGTTCAGCAAATATTCTCAGGAAGGCGATGCTTGAGCTGTCAATCCTGAGAAGTGATCAGGTGTTGGCCTGGCAGATGGAATATTTCTGGTAGAGGAGAGAGAGCAGCATGCGCTAGACGTGAGACTGAATCGGTGTGGTGGCTCCGGAGCCTGCTTTGGATTTTGTGCTGTGTGGGAGGCAGGAGAGATGGGCTTAGCAACTGAGGTTAGAGAACTGGGCAGGGGCTAGATGGAGCGGGGCTTGGGGGCCATGCCCAGAGGGTAGCTGTCATCTAGAAGGTGGGGTGGCGTCGTAGGAGGATTTAAAGCAGAGGATTGATAGCAGATTTATGCAGGCAGACATGTGCAGGGCATTTGGGGTATAGGGCTGGAGGTTGCAGGTGGATTAAAAGGCTGTGGAGTCGTCCAGACGCTGTGTGCAGTGGGCCTCAGCCAAGGGCCTGATAGGTGGTCCCAGGAGTTGGTGGTCCCTTAGGTGTAGGAGGTATTGATGCCAGGGTTTGGGCACCTCGGAGCACAGGAAGAGGGGTAGCCTTGGGAAGGTTGGAAAGTGGTGAGGGCGATTCTTCTGGTTTAGACAGTTTGAGCTCTCTAAAGGTCAACCAAGTAGAGAGGCCCAAGAGGCCCAGAGATGCATGGATTTAGTCAGTGAAGAGGGTGTGGTTGAGGTCACTCTGGAGAGTATGGAGGGAGAAGGTCTGGACCAGGGAGTCCCCTTGTGAGGTGGGGCAAAGGAAGCACAGCCTGGGGAATGAGGCGGGAGCGAGTCCAGTTACAGTGGCATTTCTCTACCAGAGCAAGGTTGGGAGACGCCTCGCGGGGAGGCCATTTGTGCTGCTAACCTTTTACCATGTCCGGAACAACCGCCACAACAGAATCATTTGGTCCAAGAGGCTAGTGGTATCATGGTGGTGAAAGCCACGTGGGTAGCAGCTGTGAGTGTGTTCTTGTCGGATCCCTGTTGCCTGGTGCATGGAGGATGTGGAGTGGTTGCATGAGCTAGGAGGAAAGCTGGACAAGGAGCCGGAGCCGCAGCCTGGGGGCTGAGTGCGCAGCAATGCCCAGCGGCGCCAGAAGGCTGGGCAGCTGAGTGGGCACCATGGTCCATAGGGCTTTGCCAAAGGAGGCTCTTGTTTTGGTGCTGGGCAAGAGCGGCACTGAAGGGATGCTGAGCCCAGAGCCAGGATCACTGGCCAGCAGCAGGACTTGAAGCATTTAAGAGTGCCAGGTAGCCAGGAACTTAGCTGACATAAGTCATTTTAGGCACAGTGTGTATTCTTTTTGAAATCTAGTGCCTTTTTTTTTTCCCCTTTTCCAAGGGCATAGGGCTGAAAACAGTTCACTATCCTAATAGTATAAGGTGTTGGACATTACTGAACCAACCTCATGTTAAGGAATAAACCTCTTTTGATCAGTGGGGATTACTGTGGTTCTGAGCACCTGATTTTTGTTTGGTTTTTTTTTTAATATAAACTTAGGAAAATTGTGAGGCCGTGCCCCACAGAGCCACCGTCTATGCACAGCTGGTGGAGTCCAGGAGGATGTGGTCGTGGAACAAGCTGTTTCCCATCCGCGTGCAGACCAGCCTCGGAGAGCAGGTTATCGTCCCTCCTGTGGACCTGGAGAACTGCCCTGGCGCACCCTCTGTCTGTGACATTCAGCTGAACCAGGTGTCACCAGCCGACTTTACAGTCCTCAGCGATGTGCTGCCCATGTTCAGGTACCAAGGAGCCACCATAGGTGATGGCACTTTAAGACATTTGATGGAAGTTTGGTCTTAGGAAGTTCTTTTTGCGTGGGAAGGAAACCTAGCTGCTATCACCTGCCTCGAAGGCAAGAGTCTTTGCAGCCAAATGTCATTGCCAGTGAGGTCACTGTAAAAGCTTAAAAAATGGGAGTGTGTGAGGGTGAGGTTAAACTCTGCTTACATTCTTGAATATTATTCCTCAGCATAGACTTCAGCAAGCAAGTCAGTAGCTCAGCAGCCTGCCATAGCAGGCAATTTGAACCTCTGACATCTGGCCGAGCTCAGGTGGTTCTCTCGTGGTGGGACATTGAAATGGACCCTGAGGGGAAGATCAGGTGCACCACGGCCCCCTTCTGGGCACACTCAGACCCAGAGGAGATGCAGGTAAGAGGCAGCAGCCGAGCATGTGCCCTGTCAGGAAACTTGTTCACTGCTGTTCATGGGAAAGTAGCAGTTGAACCTTAGACCCATGAGAATTTAGAGACAGGAGGACTGTGTCAGAATCAAAGACAAAAGTTTTTAAAACACAAGCAAAGGCTAGCTATAGTGAGGTAGCCTTTCCAGGGTGAGCTCATGGTCAGCACCCTTGGACACAGTGGGCAACAGAGAAGGTGGCTTTCCTGTCCCCCTCATCATGATGCAGCTCTCCTTAGATGACCACCGCTCATCCCCTGAGTCATCCCAGGGGGCTCCCATCAGCTTGGAATAGAGAACTACAGCCTCACCTTCTGTGGCCTCGAAATCTACTTTCTCCACCCCGATAGAAAGTAGGCAGAGGACATGAAAGACAGAAAAGGAAATACAGATGACGGGGATAGTTGCCCACTCTCCCTCATAATAAGAGAAATGCAGTATTAGCTGTTCACAGCACCTGTGCTCCCAGCCTCTCAGGAGACTGAGACAGGAGGATTGCTTGAACCCAGAAAGTCGAGGCTGCAGTGAGTCGTGATTGCATTACTGCACTCCAGCCTGGGCAATAGATGAGACCCTGTCTCAAAAGAGAGAAATGCAACTTTCAACTGCAATGATATATCATTTTCACCTATTAGTGAATAAAGTTTAAACAGTTTGCAAGCACACTGTTGGTGAAGCTCAGGGAAAAAGCAGGAAAGCGAGTCATCAGAATGTCTCAGGTAGAAAGCAATGCTGCTTCCAGATGTGGGGCTGTGGCTGGATTTGCGTCTGTGCAGAATAGTTGTGTCCAGCCCTGGTTTAGTAGAAAAAGGCCAACCTAAAGGCCACTAGCAGGGATCAAGTCCGTTATCCTTTTAGTGGGTGAGGTAGCTCTCTGTGCACTGATGTGGGGGCAAGCTTCAGGGTGGATTATTACCTGACACAAAAATAAAGGTGCAGAATGGTGTGTCATGTGGCAGCACTGGTGTTAGTAAAAATAGGAATATGTGTGTTTATGAGTGGATAGTTGTCTGGTGTACATATAAGGATATCTTTGGAAGAATTCCCAGAAATTGGTAAAACTGACTGCATCTGGGAATGGGGACTGGAGGTTAGGGGTGGAAAGGAAACATTTTTCACTATGTGTCCTTGTGTATCTTTTGAATTTTCTGTTATGTGCTTGTGTTATTTACACCCCCATCCACCCTCCCTCACTGTCACACTCAGAGGAAAAGAAAGTGGGAAAGGTTTGTCGTAATTGCCTAATGGGTTCTTCCCACCCACTGCTAGACAAAACCAATTCGCTGACACCATGGCTTTGCAATAAAGAGTTTAACTGATATAAAGCCAGCCACACCACGTGGAAGACAGAGTTATTGCTCAAATCAGTCTCCCTGAAAATTCACAGGCTAGAGTTTTTTGTTCGTTTTGAGACGGAGTTTCGTTCTTGTTGCCCAGGCTGGAGTGCAGTGGCGCGATAGCTCACTGCAACCTCCACCTCCTGGGTTCAAGCAATTCTCTTGCCTCAGCCTCCCAAGTAGGTGGGATTACAGGCATGCGCCACCACGCCTGCCTAATTTTGTATTTTTAGTAGAGATGGGGTTTCTCCATGTTGGCCAGGCTGGTCTCAAACTCCTGACCTCAGGTGATCCACTCCCCTGGCCTCCCAAGGTCCTGGGATTACAGGTGTGAGCCACCGCGCCTGGCCCAGGCTAGGATTTTTCAAGGATAGCTTGGAAGGCCAGGGAGTCCACTTCTGGGTGGAGTCATCAGACAGAAATGTAAAAACCCAAAAAGACATTTCAAAGGGTCAATCTTAGGTTCTACAAGGGTGGTGGTATCTGCAGGAGGAGTCAGGGAAGGTTGCAGATCTTATGACCTAATAATGGCTTCACCCTAGCAGAATTCAGCCTCCTCTCATCCTTGTAACCTGATGATCTTTCATTAAGTTTAAGTTTAATTTTGGGGAAGGGCGGTTATCATTTAAAATATTAATCGACTGGGCTCGGTGGCTGACGCTGGTAATCCCAACACTTTGGGAGGCCCAGATGGTTGGATCATTTGAGGTCAGGAGTTTGAGACCATCCTGACCAACATGGAGAAACCCCACTTCTACTAAAAATACAAAAATTAGCCGGATGTGATGGTGCATGCCTATAATCCCAGCTACTCAGGAGGCTGAGGCAGGAGAATTGCTTGAACCCATGAGATGGGAGGTTGAAGTGAGCTGAGATCATGCCACTGCACTCAAACCTGGGTGGCAGAGTGAGACGAATAAAAAATAAACTATTAACCAAATGTCTCCCAAAGTTAGCTTGGCCCAGACCCAGGAATGATTAAGGGCAGTTTAGACGTTAAAGCGAGATGGGGTTGGTAAGTTGAGATCTCTTTCACTGTCGTAATTCTCTCACTGTGTTTTGCAAAGGCAGTTTTGGTTTCAGGGCCAAGAAATAGAACCTGTCTCTACCCAGGAGCACCTTAGGCACCATCCTTTGTTCATGGTCCAGCCTGCCTGGCCTTAACCACTGGCTTTGTTTTAAATGCTCACCTGCTGGTTCTAGGTGGCCATAACATTGACTTCCTGGAAGGCTTTAGCAGCTTCCCCTACTCCATTCCCAGAATTACTGTGTAGGCCGAAGGGTCGTGACTGCTGGGGGATTGCTGTCAATCAGCGTATCCGTACCGACAGCAGCATGTGAGACTAAGAAGTATGTGAGCTTTAGAAGTATGTGAGCTTCTTAGCCTCCCCTCCACCTTCCAGGTGCCTGGCCCCGGGTGGGTGTGTGTCCAGCCAGCCGTGCCAGCTTCCCTCTGCAGGCTGTGTGTGTGTGTCACTCTGAATTCACCCACAGAGTTGAGATTGGCATTGCACCACATTCTTCCTAAGACTGTGTTGCAGAATTAGCATAAGAATAGTGTTAAAATGTTAGGACTTTTGGCCGGTGGCTTGCTCCTGTAATCCCAGCACTTTGGGAGGCCAAGGCGGGTGGATCATCTGAGGTCAGGAGTTCAAGACCAGTCTGGCCAACATGGTGAAACCCCGTCTGTACTAAAAATACAAAAAAATTAGTTGGGCATGGTGACAGGCACCTGTAATCCCAGCTACTTGGGAGTCTGAGGCAGGAGAATCGCTTGAACCCGGGAGGTGGAGGTTGCAGTGAGCCGAGACTGCACCATTGCACTCCAGCCTGGGCAACAAGAGCGAAACTCCGTCTCAAAAAAAAAAAAAAAAAGTTAGTACTTTTAATTTGCATGTCTTCAGAGCACTACTATGTATTTTTTCTCCTTGAATCCTCTTAGTAGACAAACCAGGTAACCACAACCGTAGCCAACCCGGGACCCAGCAGGCTCCAGGGATTAGAGCAGGGCCTTGTGTCCAGGAGCAGTAGAATGGGTCCTGCCCCTGGTCTCTTGACTATGGGTCTTGTGTTGTTTCTCTACCAGCGTTGACTTTTGGATTGGAAATTGAAAGCTGCTAATGAATCTCCCTCATGAATTCATCAAACTGCTTTGATCCTAAGTATATTTAGCCTGTCCCACCTTGGCACAGTGGGTTCTGTCACCAGCTGTTCGGCGTTAGGACCTAGGAAGTCCCTGTGGTGGGAACATGGGAAGGATATGATGACAGTGCAGTGCCATGGGACCCTAGGAGGGGTTGGGAAAGAGTTCTCCTGTCTTCTTCACATACATTTGCATAGTGTGGGAATGAATAAAAGGTTTAAAAGAACCTGTATTATTCCTGTTACTGTTTATTTTTCCAGAACATATCTGGTCAGATTTTCATTTTCTAGTTTTTATGTTCAAGTAGGCGTCTTAAATGTGTGGGAATGTCATTCGCTGCCTTTTTGTTAAATTCAAGACCAGGCAGGTGGGCACATTCCTTACCTGTGCTCTTGGAGTCCCACAGGGCAAAGTTTTTCTTAGTTCCTGAAGGTGACGGAATGAGCGGGCAGTTGTCTCATCAGAGTTGAGCCAGGCATCTCCTGTTTTTGTTCGTTAGAGACAGGGTCTTTATTGCTCAGGTTGGATTGTAGTGGCACCTCTTAGCTCACTGCAGCTGTCAACTCCTGGGCACAAGCGATCCTCCCACCTCAGCCTCCTGAGTAGCTGGGACTACAGGCATGTGCCACCATGTCTGGCTAATTTTGTGTTTTTTGTCGAAATAGGGGTCACTGGTATGTTACCCAGGCTGGTCCCATACGCCTGGCCTCAAGCGATTCGCCAGTCTTGGCCTCCCAAATTGTTGGATTTACAGGCGTGAGCCACCGTGTCCAGCTGGCATCTACTTTTTAGGACAGTTCTTCCTTTTTCAAAAAGAAGCTTAACAATTATGAGAGAAATAAACCTCATTATATAAAATAAAAATATCACTCATGGTCCTCCCTTTCACTCAAAATAGCTCCCTTTCTTTGGTCCCTCTCCAAATGCGTGGGCGTGGTCGGTGCTCCTCTCTGTTCCAGGCCTTCAGCAGCAGCGTTTAAGATGTCTGTCCGTATTCTGCACAAGGGCTTATATCCCGTTCTGAGCCCTGGCCATTTGCGTGGGTTCCAGTTTTTGCTGGTATAAATAATTCTGTGATTTGCATTTTTATGGGAATATAACTCTTTTCTTTTTTTTTTTTTTTTTTTGTTTGGGTTTTCTTAGGATAAAATCCTGTATGTGGGCTTTGTAGTAAGGACTAGCACAGCCTATTAAAAATTGACTCTGGATCATTGTCAACCATGTTTCGCAATTTAGAATCTTCGGTTATTTAAATACTTTAATTCAAAGAATAAGCCAAAACCTTTTTGTATTTTCCCAATTTTTTATTTTGAAAAATTATCAATCTACAGAATAAGTGAAAATGAACACTGATAGTCCCTTTATTAATTTAAATTTACCAGTTAACGTTTGCCACACCTGCTTTGTCTTTGTCTTCTGCCTCTCCCTGCATCTCTCTACACACACAGACACACACACATGCACACGCACACAGACACACACACGCACACACACATGCACACGCACACGCTCGTGCAGTTTTTTGCAAAATCATTTGAAAATAAGTTGCAGACATCTGACACTTTACTTTTAAATACCTCAACACATATCTCCCAAGAATGAAAACAGTCTGCAACATAAACGAACCACATGATCACACCTAAGAAAAACAGTGGTTCCATAGTATCATCTAACATATGGTTCAAAATAAAATTTCTCTGTCTCCAAAAGTCCTTGATAGCTTTTGTTTCCTCAGTCTACGATCCAGTTAGGTGTAGTGCATTGCATTTGACTGTGCTGTAAATTCCGAGTATGTTAAAGCCTTTGGAGTGTGCGCCATGGGACTATTCCGAAAAGGTTCCCCTCAAACCACGAGGTTTAAACCATTGTTTTTTCCTTCAAATGAAACATTTGGCACAGCCCTGCATGTTGAAGAGAGAGCTTTGGTGCTCCTCTGATGGGATGGGGACTGGAGCCTGCACTTGTCCCTTCCCCTGAGCCACTCTGGCAGATTGCTGCCCTTGGCCACATTATGTCTTCCTAAAGCCAGCAGGGTTCCCACAAAGTTTTGGGCCACTGGCCTCTGAGTTTAGAGTTTGTTTCTTTATCTCCTTGGCCACAGTAGCCAGCTGCAGTCTACATTGTGGATGCCTGAAAACTTGCAGTTCTCTGGCATTTGGCTCCTGGATTTGCTCATGCTGCAGCATGTTGACAGCTGACTCTGTTCCCTGTTTCAGTGGCGGGACCACTGGATGCAGTGTGTGTACTTCCTGCCACAAGAGGAGCCTGTGGTGCAGGGCTCAGCGCTCTGCCTGGTAGCCCACCATGATGACTACTGCGTGTGGTACAGCCTGCAGAGGACCAGGTGCGCCGAGCCTCGTTGGGGTGGAGGATGAGCCTCTGAAACTTGTATGTAAATTCCCCATTTACAGACCCTCTGGAGGCGCCAGTGGGTTGATTTGTGTCTGGACAGAATAATATAAGAACAAAGATTTGTGACCAGTGTGTCAGTGCCCATTCGGGTGTGCCCAGGAGAGGCTGTCCTGGGTTGCTGGAATCTGTTTAGAGCAGATGCGTAGGAAAAGTCTGGAATTAGCGGGTGCTATAACCTCTCATGCCTACTGGAGACCAGTGTCCAGATTCCTGCCCTCTAGAGACCTATGGAGGCGCTCACAGCCCATGTCTGTTTGTTAATCTCCTGGCCTAGTCCTGAAAAGAATGAGAGAGTCCACCAGATGCGCCCCGTGTGCGACTGCCAGGCTCACCTGCTCTGGAACCGGCCTCGGTTTGGAGAGATCAATGATCAGGACAGAACTGATCGATACATCCAGGCTCTGAGCACCGTAAGTGTCCAGCCCCTTGGCTGGTTGTGGGGGATAAGGGAAAAAGAAGTTTGTCCATGAGCCCCAGCACTCTGCTTATGATTTGCTAAGTTTCTTTCCTGTGTCCTCTTGTCTCTGAATGGCTTCAGCGAGCGCCTTCTGGGGTGGGCACTGCAGCAGAAAGCTGGAGAGCCTAGGGCTACTCTCTGCTGTACTGGGAGAGCCTCTGGCTGGGCTCCTGCTGGACGCCTTCGCCTTGTCAGGCACAGTCGTTACTGTGGGTGGTCGCAGTGGATTCGGCCACCCCTCTCCTCTTTTCATGTGTTACTACATTTCTCCAATTTTCTAAAGTGTAGATCTGATCATGTGACTCCCCTGCCTGAAAATCTTTGCTCCCTGCAGGACTCGGCCTGGGGATTACAGATGGGGCTTAGAGGGAGGGTCTCTTGAGGCCCTTGGGGGTGTGTACAGAAATAAGTGTGCACGTGTGCATTCTGGAGGATGGGGGAGGATCCAAGCCATCCTGAGTTTCTCTCAGGAATCTGTCACCCAGAAAGGCATCCCTGCCTTTGGGGAGTCAGTTGTGAACCCTCGAGCCTTGGAGGCTCTTAGCTGTCCGTGCTGTCACCAGACAGGGAAGAAGCCTGTTGTCATGGACTGGGAGGTGGCCTGCACGTGGGGCAGGCCTTCAGTGGGGCCTCTAGGCTGGGTTGAGGAGTGTCTTTTCTGACAGTGGGGACAAGTGGGGAGACGTGAGCGAGGCGGGCGTGTTTGAGGCTGGGGGTGGTTACTGCATGAGGATGCAGGGGCATGGTCCAAGGTCTGGGCAAGTGGGGTGAGAAGGGAAACATTTCTGACAGCTTGCCAGCAGGAATCTTCTGGCAAACTGGAGGAAGCCCTGTGCTGAGGTTGCCTGTTCCCCGCAGGTGCTGAAGCCAGACAGCGTGTGCCTGTGTGTCAGCGATGGCAGCCTGCTCTCCGTGCTGGCCCATCACCTGGGGGTGGAGCAGGTACAGACGTGCACCCTTGTCAGCCTCCTGAGGTGGGCTCGTGAGTTAGGGCGTTGTGTGGTCCGGGTGCACAATTCTGTGTTCAAGGCTGTTTGCAAGGGCCACTGTCGTGGGTGCAGCATGCTCGGGTCAGGGGCTGGGGTTTATTGCCTGTGTGTGCAGGCAGGCGTCAGGCTGCTGAGCTGGTGCTCAGACTGCCCCAGGGAGGGAATGAGTGCAGGGAGGGTTGTTCAGGTGTGTCCTCTGCCTTGGGATGGTCTTGTCGCATTTTAATCTTTAATTTCTTCTCTGTTAAGTGAATATCTTACAACTAATAGCGTGGTGTTCCCTTTAGGTATTTACAGTCGAGAGCTCAGCAGCTTCTCACAAACTGTTGAGAAAAGTAAGTGAGAATTGTTGCTGCAATAGGAGAGGACCTGTGGGATCTGGGTTGATGGCTTTGAAGTGGCATTGGCCCGGGGGAACGAAGGAGTGGCAGCTCACTTGCACCCCTGTGTTGTCTTGGCTGCTGCCTGGAGAGCAGCCGAAGGCCTTGGGGGCTGTCACTGAAATAGAGGCAGGCATTTGCACTCTGCTTTGTTTTTTTGTGTCTGAAGTTGAGGCTTTTCTCCTCACTTCACATAAAGCTCCTGTTGCCGTAGAACTGAGTGTAGGGTGTGTTTCTGGGACATCCGTGCCGAGGGAGCCAGTGCTCACAGCCTGATGGGAGATGCCATTTCTCTCCCTGGCCAGTAACTGGTTTCATTTCCTCTCCAAAGGGGAACCCCCTTCACCAGAACTACAGGCCCGCACTGAGTCCTGGTGTGCGCCGGCGGGAGAAATTTCTTCTGCTTTCATCACATTCTGCTCCTGATCTCATCCGTGGTCTATAGGATGCCCCCCAAGGAGAGAATTTCCACAAAGCAGATAAAAGTGGTGCTCCAGAACTATTTGCCAGAAAATTCAAAGCGGAGAATGCAACTTTGAGAGATTTTTTTTCCTGACAAAAACAATAGTATGAATACAGTAATTTTATGGCTTTCTTTCTAAGATCTTCAAGGCTAACCACTTGGAAGATAAAATTAACCTCATAGAAAAACGGCCGGAATTATTAACAAGTGAGGACCTGAAGGACAGAAAGGTGAGTAGCGGGAGCCTTTTGGCCGCGCTGGGCTGTGTTAGGGTAGGCAGCACGGCACTGAGGTAGCCCAGGCCCCACCCCATCCTTGGGGTCTCACAGTGGGTCCTCCACGTAACCTTACCTCCTAGGAGCTCCCACTGTCGAGGCTTTCATGGAGCTGCCTGGTGAGCAGATGGTTGCACTGCTCTTTTTTTTTGGAAAACGGGGTCTCGCACTATCGCCCAGGCTGGAGTGCAGTGGCACGATCTTGGCTCACTGCAGCCTCGACCTTCCAGCCTCAAGCGATCCTCCCACCTCTCCCGAGAAGCTGGGACTATAGGCATATGCCATTACGCCCGGCTAATCTTTGTATTTTTTGTAGAGTCAGGGTTTCATTATGTGGCCCAGGCTGATCTTAAACTCCTGGGCTCATGCGATCTGCCAGCCTCAGCATCCCAAAGTGCTGGGATTACAGGCGTGAGCCACCACACCTGGCTGTACTGCTCTTAGCTCACCCTCATCTCTGCTCCTTCAGGTCAGGACAGAGCCTCTCTCTTAGCTTTCCTAGGAGCAGAGCGTGTCCTTTCCTCTCCACTGCACTCCTGTCTTCACTCCCCGTCCACGGCTTCCTGCTGCAGTCAGGCTTCCAGGCCCTGAAACTGCTTCTACCAGCAACCTCGTCGTTACTCCCATGGTCTCCCTGCAGGCTTCATCTACTCTAGCCGCTTGTCCTTGTGACCTGGGACTTCTTCCTGTGCTGGGGAAGTCTCTTTCCGCTCACCTTCCTGACTGTCCTTCCCTCGCGCTGCTCTGTGGCAGTCTCCCCGTGTCCCCCGCTTCCCCCTACTGCATCCTCTCTGGTAATCCTGTTCCTTCTCATGTGTGAGTCAGTGACCATCAGAGCCGGCCTTCCCTCGTTGCAGTTTTGGATTCAAATCTCATGTCCAGCTGCTACCCTGTCACTTTTCCTTGGATGTCCCACAAACCAGACTCATCTAAAGCAGAGCTGTCATCTTTCATCCTTCCTGCCAGTCTTTTTTTTAAATAACAGGTTTATTGAGATGTAGTTGACATACCACAAAATTAATGCATTTCAAGTATACAGTTCAGTGATTTTTTAAGTAAATGTATGGAGTTAAACAACCATCACCCAGTCTCATTTAGAACATTTCCAGGCCAGGCATGGTGGCACATGCCTGTAATCCCAGAACTTTGGGAGGCCAAGGTGGGAGGATCGCTTGGACCCGGGAGTTCAAGACCAATCTGGGCAACATAGGGAGACCCTGTCTCTGTAAAAAAAAAGAAAAAAGAAAAAAAAAGAAAAATTAACCCAGAGTGGTGGCATGTGCCTGTAGTCCCAGGAGGCTGAGGCGGGTGAGGTGGGATGATCGCCTGAGCCCAGGAGTTGGAGGCTGCAGTGAGCCATTCTTATGGCAGAGCACTATATCGTGGCTGACAGAGTGATATCTTGTCTCTAAAAAAAAATTGGAATGAAAAGAGAACATTTCTGTTACCTCCCAAATTCCCGGGAGCCTGTTGATAGTCAGCATGCTCATGCCCCAGGCCTGGCAGCCACTGGTCTGGTTTCTGTCTCCAGTGTGTGCCTCTTCTGGCTTTGCTGAAAAGTGAGGTACGCAGTGTGTGGTCTTGCGAGTCTGCCTCCTTTCACTGAGCATAATGTCTTTGAGGTTCACCCATTTCGTTCTCTTTTAAGGCTGCATAGCCTTCCGCGGTGTGGCTGTCCATTCACCTGCTTATCGACAGTTGGATTGTGTCCAGTTTCTGGCCACTTTGAATAAGGCTTCTGTGAACATGGGTTCACCGGTCTTAGTGAGGATATGGGTCCTCAGTTCTCTTACGCAGATGCCTTGGTGTGGATTGCTGGGTCGTGTGGTAGTTATGGTCAACTTTTTAAGCAGCTGCTGAACTGTTGTTCGAAGTGGCTGTCCATTTGACATCCCCATCGGTAACATCTGAGGGTCCAGGTTCTCAGATCCTCACCAGCACTTGGCATTGGCTTGTTTCAGCATAACCATTTTAGTGGGAGTGTGGTGATGTCTCCGCATAGTTTTAATTTGTATTTGCCTAATGACTGATGATGGTGAGCATCATTTCGTGTGCTTATGTCTTGCTTGGTGAAATGTCTATTCAAGCCTTTTGCCCATTTTAAAAATAACAGTTTTATTGAGATATAATTCACATACCTTACGATTCACTCAGTGATTTTTGTGTATTCATAAGGTTGTGTAACCATCGCCACATCAGTTTAAGAACCCTTTCGTTACCCATTGGCAGTCACGCACCATTTGTCTGCAGTCCCCCAGCCCAGGGCACCTGCTCTCCTCCTTTCTGTCTTTAGCTTGCCCATTCTGGGCGTCTCGTGTGAATGGAATCAGACAGTGTGTGGTCTTCCGTGGCTGGCCTCTCATATGGCTTCATGTTTTCAGGGCTTATCCATGTCGTAGCCTGAATCAATACCTCATTTCTCTTTCTTGCTCAATAAGATTCCATTGTGTGGATAGAACCTGTTATTTATCTGTTCATCAGCTGATGGACATTTGGGTGGCTCCTACTTTGAGGCTGTTGTGAGTAATGCTGCTATAAATATTCATCCACAAGTCACCCTTTTTCTCCCTCATAGATGAGGGCATAGGAGATGATTCTGAAAGCCATTGTGTGGTGTACCGGTAGACCGGGTCATGTTGAATTGGAGTGGTGGGAGTGGGTGTTCTTGCCTTGTTCCTGATGCTGTGGTGGGGAGAGGCCAGGAAGCACTCAGGGCAGCCCTTTCTGTCTCCCAGCATTTCCCGCTGCATCTCCATCATCTCTGACTGGCCCCACTTTGGTGCCTGTTTGCTTGGGTCTGCCTGGGGTCAGCTGCCTCACCCTCTGCCACCCCTTCCTCTCCTCCCACCCCTCCCACCCTGCAGTCTCCATTTCTTGCCTGGACTGTTTCTGCACTCTCCCAGGTCGCCTCCGTCCCGAGCACCTACAGATTCCCTTCCACACTTCATGGTCCTCAGCAGGATCTTCTAAATCACATTCCTTCTGATTTTGAACCCCTCATGAAAGCTTTTAGTGACACCCACCACCCCCGCCGCTGCCGCCTCCGGGATGAGTCCAGCCCCTTATCCTGTCCTGGCTCCTGTCCAGCTCCACACCCTCACCTTGGGGGATCTTGCTGTCTCCTGGCCTCACTCTTGCCCCTGCTGCTCCTCCCTTGGCCGTTCAGGCTCCTTGCCATGCGTTTGTTCATTTACTCACAAATGTTCACAGAACGTCTGGTCATGGCACTGGCCCACTGTTGGGGATGCTGGGCCGCCAGTCCCTGCTCTTGTGGTGCTCAGAGCCTGGGGAGGGAGACGGAGTAAGTCCTGAGATAAAGTGTCCAGTGAGGGTTGACAGGATGCCACTCCGGAAGCCCCCTCTGGCACATTTATTTCTGGGGTCCCACCATGACCCCCTTCCTTGCTTTTTTCTGTCACATGGGGTCAGCTGCACTTTGTCTGCTTCCCTCTTCCACTCTGCTCTCCTGAGCAGGGGACTCATATCTGGTTGTATTCTTTAAAGCCTCCAGGGCAGGTACAGAGCGCCTTGCTGCCTTGCTTTTTGACTGAGGGAGAGAGGGACTGAGGAGGGAGGGAGGGAGGGAATGAGTGACTGAATGAGTGAGTGACTGAGGGAGGGCGGGAGGGAGTGACTTGAGTGACTGAGTGGCCTATTGCTCCCTGTTCCTGTGAACGCTCCTGACACCTCCTGACACATGGGGCCCTGCTTCTCGCCCTGCTCACCAGGTCTCTCTCCTCCTGGGCGAGCCGTTCTTCACTACCAGCCTGCTGCCCTGGCACAACCTCTACTTCTGGTACGTGCGGACCGCTGTGGACCGGCACCTGGGGCCAGGCGCCGTGGTGATGCCCCAGGCGGCCTCGCTGCACGCTGTCGTTGTGGAGTTCAGGGTAGGCCACCCGGGGGTGTTGCAGAAAAAAGCAGAGGAGGCAGGTGGGGAACCTTGTTTTCTTGCAGGAACCTTGGGCGCCTGTAGAGCAACTCTGGCCTTGATGATTGGAGCTTGTGTTTTCTTTCTGTGTCAGCACACTGTCGGGTTGAATAGAAGATGCTTGCCTTTTTAAAAATGCGATAATTTGACATATGAAATGTAAATGGCTGAGTGTTGTCATTTTACAATTGTGGCTTATCAGAATAATTAAAAAATATAAATTAAACATTTCAGAAGCCATGCCGTGTGGCCTGCTCTGCTCTCATTAAGAGCTGAGGCTTTAGTTGTTAAAAGCATTTTGAGATGGGAGAGTCAGCTGCTTTATGCAAGAAAAAATGGAAAAGCTTCCCTTTTTTTTTTTTTTTTTTTTTTTT
>NW_016814762.1:367783-383516 GCF_001698545.2 Rhinopithecus bieti | reverse complement strand
GTGTTAGCCAGGATGGTCTCGATCTCCTGACCTCGTGATCCGCCCGTCTCGGCCTCCCAAAGTGCTGGGATTACAGGCTTGAGCCACCGCGCCCGGCCAAAGCTTCCTTTTAATTTTCTCATCAAAGCAGAACCACAGTCACAAAGTCATTTTGGGAAGGGCAGTTTTATTAAAAGGATTTCGAAAAGCTTTACCCTGGATGGAGAGCGTATCTCGTTTGATGAGAGTGGTTTTCTCTCTTAGCTTAGTGGCTCCATCACAAATTCTGGGCATTTCTCCTGTGTTACTTGTTTACCTAATAAGATTTCCACATGAATACTGGTTTTCATGGCCAAAGAGGGGATGTCATGATCCATGCATGTGACCAGGAGGAAGGGAGGGAAGGCCGTGTGGCCTGAGTGTCCTCTGGATTCCTCTTGGCAGGGCCTTTTTCTTTCCCTGGCATCCTCGTGAACTGGAGATGATGCTGGGGAGAGAATTGGCTTACAGATTTCTTCCTGAAGAAATGGTGTTCAGGATGGCCCAGGTAGGAGTGTGCAGTCCCCAGCCTGGTAGCTTTGGCTGACTGTCCCTTAAAGGAGAGGACTCAGGTGTCATGTCGGAGCTTGCAGGTTCCCACCCAACCCAGTCTGTTACAGAATCCGCTGTGGATCTTTGTTCTCTCTGAGCCCCTTCATGCTTGGGGGTCTCTTTCACGTGTGCAGGGAACAGCAAGATGTGCCTCTTGTTCTTGCTGCCGCACTTCCCTGTGCCTTGGCAGGCGGGTGTGGACGGGGCTGCTCCTTCCTCACAGGACCTGTGGCGGATCCGGAGCCCCTGTGGTGACTGCGAAGGCTTCGATGTGCACGTCATGGACGACATGATTAAGGTAAGCAGGGCCACACTGCGCAGTCCCACCCACCTGCTCCTGTGGCACAGGCCTCTGACAGGGTCCTGGCTTGGGCAGCACGGGCTCTTCTGTTGGGGGCAGTGAGGTCAGGTGCTGCCATTTTGTGTGGTTCACCATGAGCATTGCTTGGTACCAGCCCTGTTCTTGGCTCCGTGCTGTCACCCTGAGTCAGAATCTCCACTGGGCCCGCACGTCCTGTCATTGGAACTACCCCCGCCAGTGCCAGCAGCTTGTTTCCTGTTGGGGCAGCCTTTCCAAAAACAGTCTAGGAACCTTCTTAGGCAGTCATTTCCACGGTGGGGGCTCCATTCCCAGGGAGGGGTACCTGAGGAGTGTCCCACAGGTTATTTACATGGTGTAGGGGTTGGCAGCGCCCTGAACAGTAGTAACTGGGCCTACGTTCCCCAGAATCATGGGCCGTCCTGACAGTGCCAGTGGTTCTTGGATTCATGGGGACTGAAGCTGAGAGTCCTGTTCCATCCATGTGAGAGGGGCAGGGTGAGGAGCATGGGCCGTGCTGTGTATTAAGGAAATGCACGTGGCTCCTGCTTGTCATCCCAGCACTCTGGGAAGCTGAGGCAGGTGGATTGCTTGAGCCCAGAAGTTCAAGACCAGCCTGGGCAATATAGCAAGACCCTGTGTCTACAAAAAAGCCAGGCATGGTAGTGCACGCCTGTATTCAGAGCTACTCAAGAGGCTAAGGTGGGAGGATGGCTTTAGCCTGGGAGGTCGAGGCTGCAGTGAGCTGCGTTTGTGCCACTGCCTCCAGGCTGGGTGAGAGAGGAAGACCCTGTCTCAAAAAAAAGAAATCTCATAGACTCCGGAGGAGCAGGAAGCAGCGGCGGCCCCGCAGCAGCAGCTGTGCATGGGGAGGTGGGGCTTTGCTGCTGCTGCTCACCTTTCTATGCACATTTTCCCACAGTGAACATGGATTGCCTGTGTGTGAACACTTTTAAGTAAATTAAACCTAGTGGATATTTTCAGTTTGCATCTTGCCTGCCCCTTACAGCAGATCACTGACTGTTCCATGCTTCTAGAAATCTCCTTCGTGCTGAGCTCTACATGCTCTGGATCCATGTGCTGTATTCCTCCCTTGGGCCCCTGCTCTTGGCCTGCCCAGGCTGGCTGTCCGTGTCCCCTCTTGGTGATACGGTTCTGCCACTCTGGTCCTGGGTCAGTGTCTGTCTCTTGTGTGCTCAGGCAGATGGCTGAGAGTGGTGCGTATCCCACAGTGGGGCGCCAGGCATTTTTTTATGCTTTCCAAATCCACCTGCCCTTCCCCACCCTCAGCCTGGCCCTTCCAGTGCCCTGTCTTAGACCTGGCGCCACTTCACACGACCACCCAGGCCCAGGGCCCTGGGCATCCTCCCTCGCGAGTCCTCCCGTACCCTGCCATTGGTCTTCGTGCTCCCGGTGAGCCTCCAACCCAGGCTGTCCCCTGACTGCTGCCGTCCTGGTTTGGGCCCCTCCTGCTCTGGCCGTCCTCCACAAAGAGCCCAACATGAACTTGTAGATCTGAGTCTGGCCACATCCCCACTGCAGGAATGCCCTGGATAGCTCCCCCACGCCACCCCTGCAGAGTGGCCTAGCTGGCCTGGATGCCCTGGCCTGCTCTCGTGGCTTAGCTCTATCCTCAAGGGCCCCCTCTGGCCCTTCTGCCGGCTCCCATTTGACTGTCGGCTCCCCTCCTCCAGGCAGCTTTCTGCATCCCTCCTGGATGCAGGTGCCCCCAACCTGCCACCAGGCACCGAGGCTGTACTGTAACACATTTATCCCTCCCCATGGCCTGGGCCCCACCTGTCAGGGCCACACAGCTGTGGTGGTCACCAAGTTTCTAGGTGCTGGGTGTTCTGACCAGTGATGTAGACATGTGGTCCTCAGAACAGCTTGAGACAGGCGCACCGCCCCATCTTAAAAATCCGGAGAGCGGGCCGGGCGCGGTGGCTCAAGCCTGTAATCCCAGCACTTTCGGAGGCCGAGACGGGCGGATCATGAGGTCAGGAGATCGAGACCATCCTGGCTAACACGGTGAAACCCCGTCTCTACTAAAACATACAAAAAACTAGCTGGGCGAGGTGGCGGGCGCCTGTAGTCCCAGCTACTCGGGAGGCTGAGGCAGGAGAATGGCGAAAGCCCAGGAGGCGGAGCTTGCAGTGAGCTGAGATCCGGCCACTGCACTCCAGCCTGGGCGACAGACCAAGACTCCGTCTCAAAAAAAAAAAAAATCCGGAGAGCGAGGGCTCAGAGCCAGAGGTGCCTGGGGAGCCACTGATGAGACAGGAGTGGCAGAGACAGGGAGCCGCTGGTCTGCTGGGCGCTCAGCATCTTTATGGGAGAACACACACCCCTTGTGACTGCAGTCAGTGGGAGCCAAGCCGGGGAGGGGTCCCTCTGTCTGGCTGCCGGCCTGTCTCTGCAGCCCCCAGGCCCCTTTCTGTTCGCAGCGTGCCCTGGACTTCAGGGAGAGCAGGGAGGCTGAGCCCCACCCACTGTGGGAGTACCCGTGCCGCAGCCTCTCCGAGCCCCGGCAGATCCTGGCCTTTGACTTCCGGCAGCTGGTGCCCCCACGGCTCCTGTGTGCCGAGGGCACCATGGAGCTCAGGAGGTGGGTGTAGGGAGGGCCCGGGGGGCAGGGAGGGGCTGCTGCTTGCCCTTGGAGTTCTCACCACCATGGTGAGCACAGCTGGCCTGGGAGATGCTGACACGTGGATGGGGTATTCGTCCTTCCCACGACCTTGCCCTTCCCTGTCAGAGTGGTCCTACGTGTGTGGTGGTTCCCACGGTCCCATGTGTGCCAGTCGGCGGGGGGAGCCAGGGAGGGCTCTGCTCACTCCCCACAGCTGAGGCTCCCTTATTGGATCACACCTCAGAAAGATGGGAGCTTAGTTCCTGTGGTCACCGATGCACCGTTTTCCTGCACCCTCCTGGGAGCTGAAGCAGGTCAGGGAGTGCTGCTGGCGTCCAGGCACGGGCAGCCCTGTCCCACTCCGGCCCTCACCCCACTCTCGCCCGAGGAGTGACTTCCCCGGAAGCACCTCCCAACTCGGGACAGGGCGGGCGCCGCCACCTGAGCTCCCAGGGTTGCTGTCTGGGCTATCAGAGGGGCTTTCCAGCCTTCAGTGCCAGGCTGTGCCTCAAGCCCCCTGGACCCTGCAACCACACTGGCCCTGCCCTGTGTGTGGCCCGGCTGCAGGGCTCGGGTTGGCTCAGGTAGGGGCTCAGCTGCGGCTGTTCTGGCTGGGGTTTTTCTGAGGAACATTCAGTTGGATGTGGCACTAGGAGCTCCCGGAGGGGCAGGAAGGAAATGGGGAAGACCACAGGTTTCTGGAAAGCAGCAGGAACTGCAGCCATGCCCCCCTGCCTCTTGTGTGACTGCTTCTGCTGGGCCCCCCCTCTCCTTGGCAGGCCTGGGAGGAGCCACGCAGCAGTGCTGTGGATGGAGTACCACCTGACACCGGAGTGCACGCTCAGCACTGGCCTCCTGGAGCCTGCAGACCCCGAGGTAGTGCCTGCGCGCCGAGCCCAGTGTGTGTGCAGACCCTGAGAGCAGGCGCCGCCTGGGGAGGCCTCCCTGCCCCTGTGCTCTGGGTGTCTCACACAAGTTCTTCGGGCCAGATGATGACCCCCCGGTGGTCCTGGGACATCTGGCCCCTGCGCAGCTTCTCTCTGCTGCGAGCTGCTTGGGCTGGAGGCTGGCCAGGAAGGAGGCTCAGGTGCCAGGGAGCTCTCACCATCGTCCTGCTCTTCATCCTACAGGGAGGCTGCTGCTGGAACCCCCACTGCAAGCAGGCTGTCTACTTCTTCAGCCCTGTCCTGGATCCCAGAGCACCGCTGGGCGGCCCACAGACGGTCAGCTATGCAGTGGAGTTTCACCCCGACACAGGCGACATCACCATGGAGTTCAGGCTTGCAGACACCCCAGACTCACCACTCCTAAGCAATAAAGTGGCCTGAGGGCTGTGGGTTCTGAGTGGCTCATGGCTTTCTAGTGGGGAAGGCTGAAGGCTCTCCTCTCCTCTCCGGGAGCTGCTCGGCCTCGGGGATGGGAAAGACTGCGCCACGTTGTATCTTTGCACTGCTGGCCTCTGGCTCCAGCTGTGGCAGGGAGTATGAGAGGGTGACTGAATTTGGAGCCCTGGAGGGGCGGGGGAGCCCCCTCTGCTTGTGCTTTTGAGGTGCTGAGAAAGCTCCAGCGTGGAGACATCTCTCCCCAGCTGGGGAGGAAGTGGGACCACGGGGGGCTTGTGGGGCTGGCGGGTGGGGTTGTCCACGCCACCCTTGGCAAGCAGTCCCCATGGCAGGAGCGTGTCCTGCCCGTCCCACTCGGGGATCTCCGGGTCCCTGCTCTTCTGGCTTCTGCTAGGAGGGTGGAGACACTGAGTATGGCTGGGTCTCTGGGGCTTGAAGACCCTGGCTGGGCCTGGGTTCTGGCCCTTTCACCTGCCGGGTAACTTGAAGCCACATCCATAGGTGTTTGGCCTCAGTGCTGCACCAGCTGGTAGCCTGCCAGGACCTGAGACTGGACACAAGGCAGCTGTCCCAGAGCAGTTACTGAGATGCAGACCCAGGAAAGTGGCTATCAGGGGAGCCGGGAGGCAGCCCTGTTCCCTGCACCACCCTCGGATTAGAAAGCCCCTCCTGCAGGTGGGGTACAGCAGGGAGCAGCCCCGCTTCACTAGAGAGGCCAGAGGCGCTGTGGCCTTGCTTCTCTCACACGCTAACCCCCTTTGGTTATGTCCCAGCTCTCAGGTAACAGCAGACACCAAGTGAGAACCCAGTGGCTTCTGGCTCACAGCTCAGAAGGTGAGGCTTGTGCCAGGCCAACCGAGCTGCCTGTATGAGCAGAGTTCCGGTGTCCTCGGATTTAGGCAGACTTGGGCAGCTCCTGTCCTGCAGTTGGAGGCAGGAACTCCATCCCCTGCCCCAGGCGTGCCCCTGAGGCCTGGCCCCAGCTTGTCGCTGAAATAAGTAGAGAACACCAGCCTTGAGCCTCACAGTTTTATTTTCTCCTCGTTATCCATCCTTCCTTTCAGCACCAATAAGGAAAAAGAACACCTCTCTTCTCAAAATATTTTATCAGGTGTCAAGATTTTTCTTCTAGGGAAGAACCGTCTGGATATATATTTGATAATGTTACCAAAACCGTAGGTGTGCTTACCATAGAAAACCCCTAATGTCCCGTGAAGATACAATACAGAAAAAATACAGAAATTAAAAAAGTTTTTTTATAACAGTATTTCTAAATCTCAGCAAGTTAAAAGCAATAGTTAAAAGCATCAAGATTAATATACTTAAAACTTAAGGTGGTTATGGACAAATGAAAATGAACATTTCCTTCCTTAGCGGCCCCCGCGCCTCGTGGCTTCCTTCGAGACTGGGCCTAGGGCAGGCACAGAGCCTTGGTGTGGGCCTCGGGTGACCCGTGTGCCCACCCCTGCTAGGCCTTAGATGCCACAGAATCTGAGATTCAGCAATGTTTCACTTTTAAAAATCAGTGGAAGGGCCTGGCCTGTACACAAGGCCCGGGAATCCACAGGCAGCCACTATGAGACACGTGGGTAGGGGATCCCGGCCTTGGCGCTGAGGGAGGTGTGCAGGGGCCTGGGGGCCGCACGTCCTTACTCTGGACGCCAGGACCTGACTAGGCAGAGGCAACCTTGTGATGACAGAAAATGACTTGCCTAAGGCTGCCTGTGAGGTGGGAGGGGAGGAGCGTGCGGCCCTGACTCCCACGCCTGCTGCCCCGGGAAGGGGGTGCCTGGGTGGGGAAGCTATGCTGGGGTCTGGTGTGAGGGCCCTGCCTGGGCCTCAGCTGCTCTCTGTGTGCAAGCAGCCAGCACGGGCTCGGGGTCTACGGGTCCAGGGCCAGCCCAGTCGCTTGTGTGAGCAGAGTCCCAGCTGCTTCTGGGAGTGGGGGGGGCCTCCACAGCATGAAGCCCAGTCAAGGCTCACAGGCCAGACCCTTGGAGGGGCGGGCCGAGCAGAGAGCCCAGCAGGACGCTCGCCCTCAGCAGCCCCTTCCTGGCTCTGGACTCTAGGGGGCAGGGCTTGGACCCAGGCACAGACGGTGCTTCCCAGGCCAGGTGAGTTCAGACAGGCCAGTGTCACAAGGATGCACGTCCTAGCGCCAGGCTCCCCGGGCTCTGCAGCGTTGTCTGCCCCAGCAGAGGGCTGGGCGTCTGGCTGGCTGCGTGGCCTCCTCTTGGTCCCTCTTGCAGCTCAATGGGTGACAAGGCACAGCATCAGGGCACCAGCACCAGGAGGGGCTGATAGCAGACAGCAGGTCCTGGTGCTCCCTCCAGCCTCGCCAGGCAAAGCCAGCCCTGGGCCAGGCTAGGTACAGGGCCAGGGCACCACGAGGAGCGGAGGTCAGCGGGTATTGTCAAAAAGTCCCTCGAGTCTCAAACTTTGAAACAGACAAAACCTTCGCGGCATGACAGGAGCAGCCCTGGCGTCTGTTAAAGGCAGGTGGGCAGAGGCAGTGCTGCCGAAGGGGCCTGAGGGCTGGAGGCAGATCGGGGACCACAGGCTGTTGGCCAGCCCTGCCATGCTGAACCTGGGTGCCAGTACCACACCCTGCCCTGGGCATGCGGCAACTGTCAGCCTTGCTGCCCCAGCCTGTGCACTGGTGAGGGCCAGGCTGCTGTCTGCACCTTGGCTTCCTGCCTCCTAGGCCGGGGTCCTCTTGTGGCCTTGGTGTTGGCTGGGGTAGCTGTTGAGGATGGACCTGGGAGACCAGAGCCGCAGACCCAGGGGGCAGGCAGGGGTTCCTGAGCTCAGCCGGCACACAGGTGGAGCATGTCCCCAGGGAGGGATTGGTCCCGAACCAGAGAGGTGTCCGGAGGGGAGAGAGGATTGGCAGAAAGAAGAGGATGTGGTGGCTTTGATAGAAGAGAAGCTACAAATAGGTTATTTTCAAAATCAGGATCCCCCCACCCCCCTTTATGCTGAGTCCCTTCTTCCTGTTAAAAAAAAAAAAATAGTGGATGCTGTCTTCTCGGATTCCCCGTTTATGGCTCCACTGCCCAGATGGGAGGCTCCCGGAGGAAGCCCGGGGCGCCAGAGCCTGCTGGACCCTGTTGTGCCTGGGCTGGTGAAGGGACCCTGTCTTGGGAAGAGCAAAGTTCTGTGAGTGACTTACAGACCCTGTGAAGTGAGGGTTGGTTTTGTGATTAACCTTTATCTGTTTTTCTTTTTAAAATGTAATCGCCCTTGAATGGGAGACCCTGGGAAGAGCCCTGGGCTGGCGGGTAGAGATGCAGCCCTCGGACCCTGCGGGAGCCGGCCCACACTGGAGGCGGGAGAGCTGGTGGCCATGCCCAGGAAGTGCTTCTTTGGCTGGTTCTGATTGTGTTTGGAGTTTGGCCTTGGGTGAGGCCCGAGCAAGGGGTCTGTGGCTACGGCGTGGCACGTGGCATGCGGGCAGCGTGCATGCGAGGGTGCAGGCATGCGAGACGACATTGGCAGCAGACAAAAATAAAGAACCCTGGACGAAGCTTAAGAAGAGATACAGAGAGTACATGAACCCGGTCCTCATACTAACCCACGGGTTACAAACTCGGTTGTGCTGTAGATTTGTAGAAAATCACGTTGTGAAAGAATGGCACTGGTTAGGCAGCCGGAGGCTCCCGGGGCGGGCCTGACTCCTCTGTCTGTCTGCAGTGAGGCCCAGAGGCGCAGAGCAGCGCAGCTTCCAGGTTCCCGGGCACTGACTGTGGCTCCCTCCCTGTCCCTGTCCTCCTCCCCCAAGCACCGGGAGCTCGATAGAGGGGACACGGCCCAGGGATGGGCTGCGGCTCCAAGGGCTGGCAGAGGCCCCACTGCTCCAGATGGTCTATGCCTCCTCCTCCCCTGAAGACACGGTCAGTCGCATGGCTACCGGCAGGTGGTCCGTCAGGCCGGACAGCTGGGTGATAAAACTGAATTCTTCCACCTCCTGGGGTGAGTGGGAGAGGGGAGAAACAGCCTTGGTCAGATTCCAAGGGCATCCTGCAGGGAGCGGGCTGGGGATCCCGGAAGTGAAGCTCCTGGCTGGGGTGGGCTGGGACCTGGGGCCCTAAGGGTTTGAGGGAGTGACGGGGCGTGGGGTCTCAGGGAGTCAGCCGTCGAGAGCTGCAGGGCCCAGGCCCCACTCTCTCTTTGCATGGGCCCGCCCGACTCACGGCCTTCCAGTCCGGGCACAGCCCCTCCTCTGCGTGCAGCATGTAGTCGATGCGCCGGCCGTTGCCCTTCAGCAGCTCCTTCCGCCCCTTCTGGCCCGAGCTTTTGCTGGTGGGAAACGCCAGGTACTCCCTGCGGCCCTCCTCGCTCTCCAGGACCCTGTCCACACATGCAGGAGGCAGGTGAGCCCCCATGCCCGCTCCTGGGCCTGGCAGGAGCTGTGTGTGGAGCCACGGTCTCCCCCCAGTGCGGGAGCGGGTGGTGGCACCAAAGCTCTGGGTTTAAGATCTGTCTCTCCTGCGGGCCCAAAAAGGGCCTCAGCTGGGGGCAGGCCCAGTCGCCTGTGGGTTCCTGGCTGAATCGGGGCTCCGGAGCCTGTCGAGGTGTCCTGTCCACGCCAGCATGGCCAGCACTCCCTTTCCCTTTCTGAACTCGGACAGAACTGATCCCACCCATTCCCCAGAATGGGCTTCTGCCCTGAGCCAACAGGGGGCTGTTTTGGGGAGCTTGGTCTTTGCCGTGAGTCTTGGGGACCCCTGTGACTGTTGTTCCCAGGTTGACGGGGCTGAGGGAACCAGGAAAGCACCTCCGAGGAGTCTCATGTGGGGCTGTCCCTACGTGGCTGTGTGACTCTGCTTATGTCACCGAGCCTCCAAGCCTCTGTCTCCTCCTCTGAAACGAGAGTGGTTGCTGTGGGCCCCAAGACACTTCAGGGAACAGGCTGTCATCCAGCTTCTGAGTGAGGAAACCCATGATGGTGCTAGGGATCCACAGGGAGGGCAGGACGCTGGAGTGGGGGGATGTGACATCTGGAATCCCTTTCTGGCACTGTTGCCCTGAGACAAGCAGTGTGCCTGTCCCCTTCCTGTCAGCCTGTCCCCTGGGGCCTCAGCACCACTGGGCCGGAGGCTTAGGAGCCCCTCCTGGGAGCCCCCACTGCAGAGGGCAGGCTTGGGCCAGGGCCTGGGATGGGAAGTGCAGTGGTGAGAGACCCTGCACAGGCCGCCAGGTCAGTGAGTGCCTGGACGGATGGAAAAGGGGCAGCCAGTGAGGCAGGGCCTGCAAACATGGGCTTCCACAAGGTTTTCATCAGCCTTAAGATAAATACACTAATGACATTCAGAACATTGTTACAGCTCAGAAATGGAATCCATCACTGTCCTTTGCCTTTGATAATTAATTCCAGCATCAATGATCTGAGAGTTACTGGTAGTCATTTTTTAATCATCATCTCATAAAAAGAATTTTCTCAGCATAGGATGATGTTTCAAATTTAGTCTATAATCTAATTAATTGGCTCAAATTAGCTGCAAGGAACCATCGCCGTGACTGCAGTCTCAGGCTGTGAATTATAAATTGGTTCTGCTGTTGGCCTCTCAGATGTGTTCTTTATGGACATCTCACTGGGCACAAGAATGAATGTTGGCTGGGATGGAACTGTGTCTACTTTGAAAATGGTCGGCTGTGTTATTGCTGCTGGTGTCTGTATTTGCCTGATTGGGACTGCAAGCTACCAGGCTGCCTGCAGCAGGCGCCATACCCAGCAACTCTTTCACAGGGGTCGACCTGTGGCCTGGGCCTGGGCAATTCCAGGCCCTTTCCTGTACCCAGCAGGCAGGGGCCAGCTCCTGAAAACAGGTTTAGGAAACACCCCTAGAGATTTAGCAAGGCCAGTCCCCCTGGGCGTAAGGGCCTGACGTCTACCTGCCTGGCCCAGCTCCCAGCTCTCAAAAGCTCTCAAAGGTGGGATGAGGGACAGGTTTCCGCCAAACAAAAGCCCTCATGAGCCCAAGCTGAGCTCTCCCGTGTGGGTCCCGCCCAGTCCCTGTCTCCACCTGAGTCAGGGCCTCAGTGCCTTGTCCCCAGCCTGGGAGTGCAGTGCTTACTTCTGCAGGTTGTCGGGGGTGCACACGTCCTCATCATACAGGCCATTCGTGTCCAGCAGAGTACCTGCGGGGGAAAATGGGACGACAGCGGGCGCTGCAGGTGGGGCCCAGGCAGCCTCTAGGGGGTGGTCTCTGTGGGCACAGGCTAGCCAGGGGCAGCAGTGGGGCCCTTCCCCAGCAGTGGGGTCTTGGGGGCAGGTCCTAGTGGTCTTTGAGGGAAGCCTGTGGGGAGCCCAGTCCCCATCCTCCTCCCCCAGCCCCAGCTCACCGATGGCCCACGGCTTCTCCTCCCCGGGCCCCAGGCGGCAGGGGTCCCTGTAGTGGGTGAACAGAGAGTGCTGCTGCTCCAGTTTGTCGTCTGTGCGGGGAGGGAGGAAACGCTGAGGCATTAGCGGGCTTTGCTGTCCCACACGACCTGCGCCCCTGCTTCCCATCAGTTACTCCCCACGTGCTGCCAGGTCCCTGTCCTTTAGGCCACTGCCCCTCGGTGGGATCTCGGTCCCAGTCAGGTGCCCCCATGCTTCATTTGTCACTGCTTTTCTGTGTTCTTGAGAACACCTCCCCAGCACACGCCCTGGTCTTCAGCCTTCCCTCTGAGGACAGTTACAGTGACCACTGTCCTTGGACAGAGGAAAGAAGGTCCCCACAAGGTCTGTATGGTCATTGGATCCACAGATCAGTTATTTACAGCAAGTGTTTGCTCTTTTACCCTAATGGTTTAAGGCGCAATTCCCAGGGTTCAGATCCCTGTGCAATCACTGCCTGGCTGTGTGACCTTGGGCTGGTTCTGCACCCTCTCTGAGTCTCAGCTTCCTCCACCACACCACGTGGAGACATGCAATGCTTCCCTCTCAGGGTTGTTAAGAGACTTAAGTGAAACAGCAATTAGAATGGCAGCTGGCTCAAAGTGAGAGCGCGGCACCCCGTTGATGAGTGTTACTAGTGGACTCGTCCTGCGTCTGCTTCAGAGGCCCCCAGCCTTCCTTGTCAGAGGTTCATTTTTAGGGCATCCCTGTCTCCAGCTTTCTAGGCAGAGCGTGGGCTCTTCCTGTTCTAGGATTTCCAGGGGGCAGAGAAATCAGTCTTGCTAAATACCCCACCCACACGCTCTCGAGGAGCAGGAATTCTCTGAGCTGGTAACGAAGTCTGTCTAGCTGTGACTGAGCCCACAGCCTCCCCAGAGCTGGAGACCCGAGTGGGGAGGAGCCCAGCCTCACCAGAGGAGCAGTTGTCAAAGTTGAAATCTCCGCAGACGACATCAAATGCCACCAGCTCCTCGGGGTTGGCTGCGCTGGACGAGGAGGTAGATTTTCGGAAATCAGCCAGCCAGTCCTGAAGCAGGTCCAGCTGCCCACACCGGATGGCGCTGTCCTCTGCAGGGCAGAAGTACAGAGACTGGATGATGAAGCTCGCCCCAGACCCCAGCTAGGCCCCAGGCACTGATCCCATCCCTAGAAAATCACAGGTGGGTGGCAGCCCTACCTTGCGGGGCGTGCAGGTGTGTGCAGGCGATGTACCCAACGATTCTTTGGTCCTGAGGTGTGCTTCCCACCTGCACCTGGGGGAGGAGGGAGTCAGTGCTGCCACCTGCCAGTTGCCATGCCCCGGAGAGCACAGGACACTGGCAGTGCCCACCCACGAGGTCAGACCCTCACAAGCCAGGCTCCTGGCTAGATTCTGGGGCCCGAGTAAGGACAGGACGCGTCCTGCTTCTAGGAGCTTACGGATCTGGGCCGGAGGCAGATGCTGAAAGAAACTCTCGGCCTGTGGCGTGGGGAGTGCCGGCGGCCATCTGTGCAAAGTGTGGGGGAAGTGCCGAACCGCACCAAGGCTCCCCCGAGGCCCAGGCCCTGCCATCTCCCAGTGACCAGCATGGCCACGCCTCTCAATTCCTTGTCCACTCCTGCCTGTGGCTCTTTCCTCCCTCCCTCAGTCACACCCTGGTGCTCTCTCCCTCTGAAATCTCAGGGGGTTGCCCCTGTGCCATGGTGTGGCCTCAGAGCCCACCCCACATGGTAAGAGGCCCAGACCCTGCCCCTCCTGGCCTCGTCACCTTCTGGCTGCATGGTGAGTCATCTGCTTTACAGGCCGTGGTCCCGTCGTCCCCAGTCCCCAGGGTTGAGAGCTCCCTGGTCCGTGTCCTAGGCCGGCCCCTGAACACCCCTGGCTCCATCCTGAGCCCACTATGGCGGCAGCCTCTTCAGGCCTCCCCTCTGCCCCAACCTCCTGCTTACCTCCTTTACCCAAGACAGAGCCTTCCACCCGCCAGGTGGCTGGTGACCCTGGCAGGCCCCCAAAGACTGGCTTAATACAAATGGGCATCTCCACTGTACCCCACAGGCAACTCATAACTGCCCTACCCCAGGTGGGGGGCGAGATGGGACCCTTGTCAGTGCCCGGCCCAGGAGAGGTGAGGGATGGTCATGGAGACACCCTGCACAGAGAGGTTGCTCGCCGGCTCCTCATCCCCTGCCCCTGGGATTCCCTCCCTCTTGTGCCTCTGTGCCCTCCCCAAGCTGTGCAAATCCATTCCAGACTGGGTTTCCCAAGATGAGGAGACCCCAGACCCAAAAAGCACTCCAGGGAGGTGGCTGGGCAGGACACGCCGCCTGTCCCAGTTGTTAGCTGAGGGCTGAGGGCTGAACGGTGGGTGCCTTGCATCTGTGGAGCTCACAGCAGCACGAACATCACAGCCTATCTGCTCCGACAGCCTCGGTCGGCTCTGTCCTTCCTTTGCTGCTGCGGTCAGTCGGGCTGGTATTATCTCCTCTCTCTGGAGGTCCTCAGCAACAGGTGCTCCTGGCCTTCTACAGCTCTTCATCGCCTTCCCAGCCCTAACATGCACAGCCTTCCTTCCCTGGCACCCAGGGGTATGGAACGTCTGGCTGTTCGGCCCCATAGGTTCACCATTCACTTCTTGCTCACAGACACAAACCTTAGCCTAACAGCATCCCTGCCCCCAGAATGGCTGTGAGAGCACACAGCATTGATGGTTCTGCTGCAAAAACAAAATATTTATGAAGCTGCCCTGCTCAAAAGCCCATATGAGGCTGGGCACGGTGGCTCACGCCTGTAATCCCAGTACTTTGGGAGACCGAGGTGGGCGGATCACCTGAGTTGAGGAGTTCGAGACCAGCCTGGCCAACATGGTGAAACCCCATCTTTACTAAGAATACAAAAATTAGCAGGCGTGCCAGGCACAGTGGTTCACACCTGTAATCCCAGCACTTTGGGAGGCCAAGGCGGGCAGATCACAGGGTCAGGAGTTCGAGACCAGCCTGACCAACATGGCGAAACCCTCTCTCTACTAAAAATACAAAAATTAGCCAGGCATGGTGGTACATGCCTGTAATCCCAGCTACTCAGGAGGGTGAGGCAGGAGAATCACTTGAACCTGGGAGGCGGAGGTCACAGTGAGCCAAGATCATACCACTGCACTCCAGCCTGGGCGACGGAGCAAGACTCTTGTCTCAAAAAAAAAAAAAAAAAAAAAAAATTAGCTGGGCGTGCATGCCTGTAATCCCAGCTATCCGGGAGGCTGAGGCAGGAGAATCTCTTGGACCTGGGGGGCTGAGGTTGCAGTGAGCCAAGATCCCCCATTGGACCACTCTGGCCTGGGGGACAGAACCAGACTCTAAATAAATAAATAAATGGCCACACGGGGGCGCCATCTTCAGGCAACTACTGCTCCTCCTCTGTGAGGATCATCTCAGGCCGGGCGTGCTTGTGCTGGGTTGGGGAGGCACATGGACATTACTTTGCTGGGTCCTTATAACCGCTCAGGCACGTGGTAAAGTGATGCCACTTTTACCATTGAACACACTGAGGCCAGAAGTGGAGTCGTGGGCCGGGGTCACAGGCTCACGTGGTCTAGGCAGCTTCCAGTGGGGTCTGTTTGTCGGAGCTGCTCTGCGCTGCTTTCTGAGGGACTGGTGTCTGCCAGGTGTCTCCTCAGCAGCCCGTTTGTCGGTCTTAAGGCGTAAGCCTCTCACTCACCCAGCACTTGGTGTCACCTGCCCCATGCTGCGGCCCGGGCAGGGTCGGACACCCGCAGGGAGGCCTCAGACTTGGCCTGCACGACAAGAACCCACTGGAGGGAGGAGTGGTGAGGCCCTGCTGCCTCCCGCCCCGCTTCTCCCTCCTCATCGGCTGTGTGATCTTGCCAAGACCCACTTGATTATTTGCTGGGCCTTATTGATTCCTGGCTCGCGGCCTTGGGAGCCACAGAGCCTTGTGTTTCTCTTGCAAAAACAAACAATCATACGAGAGGCTGTGCCTTTGAGTCCTGGCGGGCAAAGACTGTCAACAGAAGAGGCGTCCAGAATGAGGCTCTATTGTAGGTGAGGAAAAAGGATTCCAGTCCCTTCCTTCACAGAGCCACATCTCCCTGAAGGCTCTGAAGTCCCACACGGGAAACCACGAGGGCCTTCTGGGGAGGAGAGGACCGCTGGCTTCTGCAGCGAGTCCCTCCGGCATCCCGGCCCCTCTCCGGCTGGGCCTCTCCCTGAGGCAGCCCCACATACTTCACTTCGCTGCGCTGGGGTCGCGTGTGCCGGGCACGCCACAGCTCTGCTGTCCTGGTGCTCTGTCTGATGGACAGACAAGACCCTGGGCACGAGGGCAGAGGAGCCCATGAAGGGAAGAGTGGATTGTGCGGGCGGCCGCTGAGGGAGCTCTATGAGGTGGTGTGGCCACATCCAGTATGGGACCAAGACAGGCAGGGGCAAGGGGTGCAGGGGCCTCTCGTGGGGTTTGTGGCTGGGGCAGGGCTGGAGCTAAGGGTGGCGGGGGGGGGTGG
>NW_016814762.1:360385-367472 GCF_001698545.2 Rhinopithecus bieti | reverse complement strand
TGGCGGGGGGGGGTGGGCGGCGGGGAGGCGGTACAAAGTGAAGGTCAGACTTTTCCCGAGGCAGTAGAGGGCATAAGAGGAGTCACACCTGGCCTTGGACAAGGAGGAGGGGGGACAGCTGGAGTGGGAGGGTGACCGAAACCACAGCAGGCCTGATGCAGAAGAGGGGGCCTGGGCTAAGGGAGCTGGAGATGTGGGGTGCACCCAGGGCCATCTGGAAAGTGAGCTAGGGGCCAGGGATGGATGGGTCGGACACAGGACAGAGCAGCCAAGGTGGTCCTTCTGGCTTCAGGATGGCAGAACCCAGAAAAGGAGCAGCCTGGGGCAGAGGCTGAGTCTGGTTTGCGAGTGAATGGGGGTGTGTCCTGGAGGCAGCCAAATGCAGGGCTGGGGGCTTGGGGGAGAGATCTGGCCCAGTTCAAAGCAGAGGGGCCTCAGAAAGGACAGAAATGGAAGCTGCAGAGTCCCACTCCCAGGCAGGTACCATGGTGGTCGCTGGGAAACCCCACTGCACAGCAGCCAAACACGGCTCCAGCTCACTGCAGCCACATGGGGTGTGGAATGTGGCAGGCCTGGGGCTGCTGAGAGAACCTGCAAAGTCTGTGAAATATCTTGATTTTAAAATATTGGTCAAGGTTGGGTGTGGTGGAAAATGCCTGTAATCCCAGCACTTTGGAAGGCCGAGGTGGGTGGATCACCTGAGGTCGAGAGTTTGAGACCAGCCTGACCAACATGGTGAAACCCCGTCTCTACTAAAATACAAAATTAGCCTGGCATGGTGGTACATGCCTGTAATCCCAGCTACTTGGGAGGCTGAGGCAGGAGAATCACTTGAACCTGGGAGGCGGAGGCTGTGGTGAGCCGAGATTGTGCCATTGCACTCCAGCCTGGGTAATGAGAGTGAAACTCCATCTCAAAAAAAAAAAAAAAAAAGGTCAATACAAAAAATTTTTTGAATGTCATAGATCAGGTTACAATTTGAGACCCAGGAGGTACAGGAAGATGAAAAGAACTTTCAGGACAGAACCTGGGAGGAGGGGCTGTCCCAGGGAGACATTGTTGACCTCGGTGGGAACTGTGAGGTTGCCCCATGGAGGAGGGAAGTGGGAGGTGGGGAGAGGATGTGTGGATTGATCTGTGCAGAAGTGGGCTGGGGTAGGGGGCGGGGGAGGCCCCAGCCTCTGAGCCACCTGTAGTAGGGTGGGAGTAAGGAGTGGGAGTGAGGGGCACACCCTCCCACCCTGGGCCTGACAACACATCCCCTTCTTCCCCAGAAAGTCACTCTAGCTGCTGAGACAAAAATATATCCAGAGAACAGAACACCAACGAACCATATGCCAAAATGGGAACGCTGGATCTATCTGTCAGGAGTTGCTTCAATTTCAGCATCCCTTGCAGTTAATGAAGAGCAGAGGACCCAAACTCTGGGCCTGGCACAGCCACACAAGAGCCATCGAGGAACCAGAAGTGGGGGCCAGGGCCCTTGCTGTCTGCCCTGGCTCCCGTGGGGCTTGGAGACAAGCATCGCCACTCCTGGCAGGCACCAGGTCGTGCACCAGTGTTTCCCTGGGCAGGCAGAGCGTGGTTGCTTCTGGAGGGGAACTGCGAAGTGAGGAAACCCGCCCTGGGCAGGCCTCGGAGCCACAGCCCTCCCTGCAGAGCTGCCACTTTTTCATGTCTCACCCTAAAGGGACAGAACCCACATCTGAAGCAGCTGCTGCCTCTTGGGGCAGAAAGCCCTGTGCTACATCCACTGGCCAAATGATGCTTCAGAAAACTCTGGAAGCACCATGAGCGGCTTTTGGATAGAGAACAAAAGTCGACACTCTGAGCATCTCAGGCGCAGTAGAAGATAATGTATAATGACCAAATTACCACGGCCTAAAAACTCCTCCAATCGAATCCAAATTAGCAGAAATAATTATGATTCACTTTAATTAGTGACTATGGAAGCGAAACCACGGCTGGTGGGCAGACAGCCTTGCAGGGCAGCTGCACGACAGCCAAGAGGGAGGGGTGTCCAGGCCAGGGAAGCTAGTGACCTCAGTGAGCCAGGCGGTGTCAGGGCCTGGAGACTTGAGGGTCCCATCTGCCTGCCTGGTACGCTTGGTCTGGGTTGGTCTCTCTGCCTCGTATGAACGGACAGGGGCCCTGCCTCCTGCTCTTCCTCGCTTTATCACTGCCACCATCTCCACGACCACCATCGCCACTCTTGCGCCAGCTTGGAACCCTTCCCAGGTCTTACTGCTCTGGTCCACTCCCACCGTCTCCTCACTTTACAGTTGGGGAAATGGTGGCTCAGAGATCTGAGGAACAGGCCCAGGATCGCCCAGATGGGTCTTTCTGAGCCCAGAGCCTCAGTGCTCATCCCTGCATTCTTGTTGACTGTGTCCCCGAGCCAGGGCCCTGTTGTTCAGCTCCAGGAAAGACTGCGTCTGCCTCCCACTCCAACCTCCCACTCCAGCCCCCACAATGATGACTCCCCACTGCAGCCCCCCTGCCCACGTGGCTCTAGGACCGGCGGGCACGTGGTCCTCGGGCTGGGCCGAGGCCTCCTACCTTGAGAAACAGAGCTCCCTTAGAGGCCAGGGCGTCGTCATTACACTTGTTGGGGTAACAGTGATAGGCCACGTCCATGATGGGGTAGCGGCTGGCAAAGAGGAGGCCGCTGTTGAGACACTTGAAGCTGCAGCAGCCCTGGCAGCCGTAGACCCCGACGTCGTACAGGATGTACTCGAAGTAGCCGTGCAGCTGCTCTTTCAATTTGGTGGCTGCCCGCTTGTCAAACACCTCCTGCAGGCACAGGAAGTCCAGGTTGGCGGGGAAGAAGGCAGAGACCTCATGGTCGAAGGCCTCGTCGGGGTGCCGCCTCCTACGCGCGGCCGCCTTCTTCACCACTGAGGCCTTGTACAGGAGCTTGCTGTTGGCACCTGGTTCCCCGCTGGCACTGGTGTCTGACCCAGCTCGCCCCTTCACCAGGGACTCCCTGGAGGCCGAGGGGCTGCCCAGGCTCCCTGAATCCCCGTCCTGCTGATTGTGATTGGGCGTCTGGCCCCTTGAGCCCCCGCCAGCTCCATTCCTGGCCTGGCCCCCGGGCGCAGGGTCATCAGCTTCGGGTGGCCGGCTGCCCTCCTCGCCACCGATGCGCACGATGCAGGCATCCTCCGGGCTGCTGCCGTCGACAGGGTCCCCAGAGGCTGGGCCGTTGGCAGCCTCATCACCGGGGTGCCGCCCGCCGTCACCCTTGTACTCCACAGAGGCTGTCCTCTTAATGCTCCCGGGGACGGCCCGGGCCACCCCATCGCCGCCCTGTGGTGACACCAGGCTGCTGAAGCTAGCGGCGCTGATAGAGGTGTTGGTGGGGGAGTCAATGTAGATTTTGATCTGGGGCCGGGCGGCCCCATTGCGGATTCTCTGCCCGATCTCCTTGGCCCGCGCTTGGGTGTTAAAAAGGTTGTTGATCCTGGCGAGTGAGTCGGGCAGGAGGCAGACGTTGGCAGTGGCGAAGCAGAAGCTTTTTCCAGGCCCTGTGCCCTTCCATTCACTGAGCAGGGCTGCCCCACCGGCCAGGCCCTTGTCTTCCAGCCGTGAATAGACGTAGGGCCGGCGGGCCGACTGCAGCGGGGACCAGAAGAGGAAGCCGAGAAACGCAAAGGGCAGTGAGGCCACCAGGAGGGCCAGGTAGATGGGTGTGAAGAGGGCGATGCAGAGCAGCTGCAGGCAGCACGGGTCGTCCGCCCGCTGGCGCTTCTCGTAGGTGGTGGGTATGAAGGAGGCAGCAAGCCGGTCCACCAGCCAGTAGCATGGGAAGATGAGGGCCCAGGACACACAGTGCAGGGCGGACAGACAGCTGTTAGGAAAGGGGGTCGTGTACAAAACCATCGCAGCTCACTGGGCGCCGCAGCCGGCCCTACTACATGGTGTCCGTGGCAGCCGCGGGCACTTTCCTGGGCGAGGGTGGGCAAGGAGTTGGGGGCAGCTGGAGGAGGGGTCACCTCCTGGCGAGATGCAACTCTGGCTGGTCAATGGTGAGTACTGGCCGGTGGGTCATGGTTCACCTCTGTGGGCCATGCCGAGGCCTACTGCAGACCCTGCAGAAACAGAAAGTAGGGGGACTGCTTTTAGTGATCTTAAGGGAGCGGGTCAGATATGGAGCCGTCGCCCCAGCTCATCGCACTCCTGCTTCCCCTGGTGTGAGCAGGACAGTTCTGAGAACCAGGCTGGAGGTGGCAGGCTCAGCAGGTGGCTGGGAGACAGCCCCTGCACACCACTTCCTCCATGCATGCTGTTCTCTTGGAGTGAATAGCTTGGTGACATGACTGCCCCTAACTAATCTTCTTGACCTTGTAACCCAATTGCTTGAAAATAGCCCTGGTTTCCAGAGAGGAACAGATCTGTGGGTGCAAAGGGAGCAGGCAGGGCATCCTAGAGGACGTCTGGGCCCACCCTGGCCGGGGGCCGCTGGAAGCCCTTCAGGAGCCAGGGCGGTTTTTAGAATGGGAGAGCAGTAACCCTGGGTCAGAGGAGCCACAAACATGGCCACTTGTCATGGAGTGTCTGCCAGGTAAGGACAGATCAGGAACAAACAGCAGAGCAAAGGGGCCAGAGACTCCTGGAGCAGAGGGCAGTATGGTTGGCAGGGCCACAGGGAAGGGCGGTCCCCCTCCGTGCACAATCAGGCTCTCACTGTGGCCCCAGCCTGCAGGATCACACCAAGCCTGGTGCTTCCACTCCACTGACCATGGGAGAAACCCCCCAGCAATGAGGATCCCAGCACAGCCTGGGTCTTACCAACTTCTAGAACCATCAGAGTTCCCCTGACAGTCCCTGTGACTTTTGGAGAAGTTCCTTGGGGCTGTATGGGTCTGGCCCAAGCATTAACCGCTGTCCCTCATGTCCTCCAAAATGCAGCCCAGTCGAGACCCACAGCCACCTGAATAAGCCCACCCTGGGTCCCCTGTGGGAGCCACATTGGGTCTCGGAGCAGACTCAGAGCTCTGCCTGGGCAAGGCTGCCAGGTGCATCTATTGTGCTGAATGTAAAATCAATAAAGACAAGCATCTGGAGTGTTTGCCCAGCCTCCAGGGACCCACGTGTCATCACCCTGTCGGGGAGACTGTAGAAGTGTAACCCAGACTTTTCATAACTGGGGCAGTTGGGCCACTCTTCCTCCACCCACTCTCTTGCTGACTCAGCCCAGCTCCTGCTCTGGCACTTTGGGGGGTCTGAGCCCACGGTGCCATCTGTCCTGGCCCCACACCGTCTCCTCCTCCTGAATCCATGGTCACCCAAGCCAGGGACCTAGGTGTCACCAGACTCTGCCCTCCTTCAGTCCCCATCAGTCCCTGCCACTCCTGCTGAACCCCCTGTGCCGGCCCAGGACTGCATCACGGTTCCCCAACTTTATCAGCCTCCACAAGGGCTGCAGGGACGCTCTCCGTGTAGTCCACTGTGTCACAGCTGCCTCACACCTACTGGAGCTCCCTCGGCCCTTAGTGGGGAGCCCAGCCCCTCCGTCAGGCCTGCGGTTCTCTGCAGCCCCCTCCCCTGGACGCCTGCCTCTCACTCGTGTCCCGTCCCTGCCTGCCATTCCCCATCCCTCCGCCCCTCGCCTCGCTCACCCTTTCTCTTTTAAGACTCAACTTAGAAATTCCCTGCCTAGAAGACCTTTGGACCCCTTGCCCTGGTGGGTTAGGTGTCTCCACTAGTGGCTCCCATCCCCACCACGTGTGGCCCAGTCTCTGCAGTTCTATATCACAAATGCTATGGGGATGTGGCCACCTGCCCAGCAGACCGCAAGCTTCAGGAAAGAATAGGCTGCACAGGGGTGCCCTAGAGTCCCAGGCTTGCCCCAGCAGGTATGCAGGAGATGGGGGATGAGTGGAGGTTCACCTGGATGCCTCCAGCCAGAGGGGGAGCAGCTGTTTTCCCACCAGCCCGAGGTGTGCGGAGGGGTTTCTGTGGGGCATGTTAGCCCAGGACAAGCCTGCAGCCACCATCTCCAGGGCTTAGCGTCTAAAGGTGAACTTGAGCTGGATCTGTATCTGGTTCTGATAAGCAGCTTCACAAGGCTGTCACTCTCCTCAGGGGAAATGCCTTTGAAGCCAACACTGGAAGGTGCAGTTCGGTACAGCACGTGTCTATGCAGACCACAGCCGGGCAACCCGGAGCCTTGGGAAACCAGCTCTGCGTTGGGCCTCAGTGAAATCTGGGACATGGGCATCTCACTCTGCGGCCAGTGCTTGTGGCTCAGTGCTCAGCGGGACTGGTGGGTGTCCAGGTCCGCCCCCGCCTGCCATCTGGCTTGGGAGACTCCAGGACGTACTCCCTCATTCTTTCTTTAAAATCCCAGCAATTGCTGCAAGATGAATCAAACCTGCAGAGGGCGCGCCAGCCCACTCACTCTCCCTCACCAAGCTGGAGGGTCCCCCCCTGCAAACCTGCAGCCCTCATTGTGTGGAGCTGGCTGCCTTCACACTGGCTGGACTGACAGCCACAGGAGGGGACACGGAGTCACCCACAGGCACCTGTCTCTGTTGGACCAGCTGGGGCCGGAGGGAGAGCTTGCAGGTCCTGTCTCTGGGGACAATGGGGGTAGGATGGAGTCTCCCAAGGCTCTCCAGCCACCAGTAGTCCCTGTAGTTGGCACTAAGGCCTCAGGGTAGGGGTCCAGCCCAGATTCTTGGGGCCACCTGGAAGTTGCCCCAGTGTCATGAAGCAGGGCCATTCCCGAGTCTCCCTCATCTCTGTGACCTGAAGTCACCAGCCCAGCCTGGCCAGCACCATCCTCACCTGAGCTCCTGCCCCACCCTGGCACTGTCCTGCTGCCCTCAGCCTCAGCCACAGCCCCAAGCCCACCACCAGTGTGCAGAAGGTCTTCCTAGACACAGCTGATCCTCTGTCTACCCTTGGTGGTCTCATTGTCTTGGGGGACAAAGTCCAGTCTCCCAGTCTCTGTTTAGGGGCCCTTTATGCTTCTGCCCCCACCAGCTCTTCCCTCATCCACCCCCACCCTGGGCTCCACCAGCAGGAAGGGCTGTGCAGGCTGAGCCCTGGCATGAGGACACTTTTTTTTTTTTTTTTTTTT
>NW_016814762.1:302604-360242 GCF_001698545.2 Rhinopithecus bieti | reverse complement strand
AGATGGGGTTTCACCGTGTTAGCCAGGATGGTCTCGAACTCCTGACCTCGTGATCCGCCCATCTCAGCCTCCCAAAGTGCTGGGATTACAGGCTTGAGCTACCGCACCCAGCCGAGGACACTTTTGCAGAAGGATTTGGGAGGAGAAGGTCTATCCTGTCTGCACCATGCTGCCCTCCTGGCAGAACTGGCTGGTATTCCACAGTGTGGCCAGAGCTCCCTTATGGGTCAGAGGAGGGTGCAGACTCCATCAAAGGGTTCCTAAGGGAATTCCACAAACCTGCTCTCCCGTGTGGTGCATCCCTGACACTGGTCCATCAGGGTTGGGATCTGCTAGTGGCTGAGATGGGGCTATGGAGTGTGTAGAAGAGACAGACTCTCTCCTCAGCTGCCCTGGGCCCCCCTTTCTCCTGCTGTGACCCCAGAAACCCTCTGGGCAAGCTCCCCACGGCCCTGCCAGCAATGGTAGTGAGTGGCCAGTCCTGATCTTTATGCTTCTCCTGGGCTGGCCAGAGGAATGCCTTTGGTCCTTATTCAGGAATTGATGGGATTTGAGGTGACTGGCAGCTGGTGGGCAGGAATGGCCCAAGAGCATTCCTCTAGGAAGTGGCAGACCCAAGCACATCAGCCCTTCCTGCTGCCCTTCCAGGCCCCTTCTAGTGACTCCAGGTCCCCCATCCACAGCCCCTCGCAGCCTCCCAGCTGCTTCCCCCTGCCCTGCTCCTGTGTGCAGCCCCTGCCTCTGCACAGAAGCTGCTGGTGCAGGAGACACAAAAGGGATTGCCACCCTGGAGCTGGTTTCTAAGGCTCTGTGGTTAATTATCTTGTCTCAGGGAAATGAAAGGAGGGTAAATAAGCAACAACACATTAATTAGTCTGATCTACACTTTCCCATGAAAGAGGAGAACTAGAGTTAAACGTTAGAGGCTGGTAACTTTTCAGAGAAACCCCGAGTCCTCAGAGAGGTGGCCAAGGCAGGACGTGCTCCCTGGCCCGAGCCCACTGTGTGGTGGTGCTCAGCCGCACCAGTGCCTGTCCCCTCCCTGTTGCCTGCACTCCTTTGGCCTAGTTGGGCCACAGAGTGGACCCAGTGCAGGTTCTGTCTTCAGGTGGGGGACTCCGTGCCCCCGCTCTCTGCTTCCATGTCCCTGGACTGGCAACTTTGCCAAGCAGAGTTCACTGTGGACCCCTCTGAGGGGACTGGCAGGACCCCCAAAGGCCTTGTGGGCTGAGTTTTTGCAGCTTAACCTCAGACTGCATTGTTCCCCCAGGGCTCCTTATTTTGAAGTCCACAGTCATCTGTGGGTTTGTCCCCTTTGTGAATCCTGCTGTGTGGCTTCCGAGATTGTCCAGAATGACATCCCCGACACCATGCTCTACAGGCCTGAGTTGGAGTCCCGATGCCTCCAGGTCGTCATGGGTCCTGGCAGGCTCCATAGTCACTCCTGAGCCCTGGGGTCAGTGTGGGAGGCCACACGGCACCCCAAGGCCGGGCTCCTGGGAGTCAGCCCTGACCTAGAAAAGGATACTTTAGACCTGCCCCTGGCCCTCAGCCTCACTGCCCACTGCTTAGCTTGGGCTTGGGACTCAGGGTGACCTGAGTGCAACCCTGCACTAGTCAGGACTTCCCACCTCCCAGGACAATCATGAGGACAGAAAGGGACCAGGCTGGTGACCTGGCCAGGCCCTGCTTCCTTCCCTGCCTGCTGTGCCCCTCCTGGTAGGACCTCCCAACCACTCCTCCCCTGAGGTCGGCTCCTGTGTGCCCTGTTTGCTCTCCCCAGTCTGTGGTCCTGGGCACGGTTCTGGGGGTCACTGGAGCCCACCCACAGAACTCTCAGGACCCTAACTGTCCCAGAGCGCCTTCAGGAGCCTCAGAGACATCAGTCACACTGCTTAGGCTGGAGCTGCTGGACTTCACTAGCTTGTTGCTGTTCCCTGCAGTGGGGACTGGACTGGGCCTGACTGTGACAAGGGGACTGGGCTGCAGGGAGCACAGAACTCCATGGTTTGCAGGTTGACCCAAGTAGGAGGGGAACTTGCCCTGGGAGTTTGGGAGCCCAGACAACCCCAAGTCCATATGTGAGGGGAAGAAGTGAACAAGTCCTGGGCAGGACCCAAGAGGCCACAGCCACTCCTGGTGGGTGCATGGCATTGACAGCAGGCAGCCACACACCGTGGCTGCTCCTGTGAGTGACTGATGATCTGCAGTCAGTCTGCAGCCCTGAGACCCCTGTTGCTGACATGTGAGCTGAGGCATCACGGCATGAACAGTGGGAGACTATGGCTGCTCAGAGGCCTGTACTGAGCCAGAGCCCCTCTCCTTAGATGCTGGCCTGAGGGCTCAGGGGGCAGCTGATCTGCCATCACCAGCGAAGGGTGATCCCAGGAATAAGGCCTGGCCAGGCTGGTCCCATCTGGACAAGCCATGGTGGCTCCTGGACGTCAAATACCACCAGCACCAAGACAGCCATCCTGTTCGCCAGCTCCCTGACAAACAGACTTGCAGGTGTAATGGCACACAGGCTCTGCCTGCACAGTGGTGCAAAGGGTCCTAGGTGGATCCTGGCTTTGAATTTGAATTTCTCTGGTGGTGGGAAAGTGAACAAACCAGACCAGTTCTGCTGGTAAGGCAAGCCCTGGCCTCTATGAGGAAGCCTACATCATTTTCTAGGGATCTCTGAGTCTGGGGGCTTCTGGAAAATTGAGGAGGTTTGGGAGTTGCCCCACCTTCATGCTAGGGTGAGGCCTGTCTCCCCTCCACTGCCCTTTCCTCTGGCTCGTATGCTTGCTGACACCGCTCTTCCCGGCAGCAGGGCTGGGAGTCCCAGAGCAGACAGGCCTCCTCTGGGTCCCTGTTGTGTCCACAAGCTCATGTCTAAACAGGAGCTGCGCCAAGCCCCTGGTTTCCGCAGGAAAAGCCACGTGGATTGCTCCAATCCAATTACCCAAGGTGCCTGCATCCGCCTGCGGCACTGAGCTCAGGCCAGGCCATTTCTGCCTGGATGTCTGCTGCAGAGGAGTTGGCATGGCAACATGAGCTCTGAGCTGCTGAAACTTAAGTCAACTCATGGCTGGGAGGACAGAAAGACAGAAGCGGATGCCTTTCTGAGTGATGCAGGTCGGACACATCCACGCTAATTCCCGAAAGCCACATCCCAGGCGGAATTGGGATCTGTGGTCCGGCAAGAACACGTGTGCTGTGGCAGCGGCTCCTACAGACACAGGTGTGCCAGGTAAATGCCTGTTCATCCATCTAGATCCAAAGCACCTGCCTCCTTCTCCCTGAAGTCCTCCCTGACCTGCACACCCCACGCACGTGCACACACCCATGCCCCCACCCCCAACGTCTGTCACTGGATGGAACTCCAAGTCTTGGCACCACCACAAGTCCAAAGCCCACCCTGCTGCACTCCACAGTGAGGGCAGTGAGCCAGCCAGGTCACTCAGCACCAGCCCTCCTGACCTGGAAGGTCACAAAACCCAGCTAGACTACCCTAAGCTCTCCCTGAAACTCTTATTGGGCCCTTTAGGAAAGAGGCCTGCATTTTATCTGAGATGGAAGGCTAGGAACCTGAAGCTTCTGGAACCTTCTTTGAGAAGGAATCTAGTTCAGAGGAAAACAGACCTTAGGGCTGGAAGGAAAGAGACCAAGTCCTAGAGACATCATTGAGCTCTGATCTCCCTGCACCCGAAGCCAGCACAACCCGCAGACTTTCCAATGAATGATTTAGCAGTTCCCCTTTTCTTTGCTCTAGTCCCTTTGAGTTGGTTTCTGGCATTTCCCACCGAAGGGATCCTGTCTCAGATATGCCAGCTCTGTGATCTTTCTAAAATGCGATTCTATCAGCTCCTCTCCTGTGCAAACCTCCTGTGGCTCCCCCTTGACGTCCCACTGGGCAAAGTGGAGGCTCCCCTGAGTCCTGGGAGGCCCTGCAGAACCTGGTGCCTCTGGCCTGTGCCTTATCAGCATCCCTTGGGACACCACAGCGGAGCAGACACTGGGAGCACAAACTCTGGTGTTGGACATGAGGGGCCAGGTCGTCCTCCTGGATATTGGACAGGCTGCTCAACTGACTGTGCCTTAGTTTCCTCACATGTTAAGCCTTGGTAATAACCATCCCTCAGGGTAGTTGCAGATGGTGCACATGCAGCACCGAGTGTGGTGCCTGCCTCATCTCTAGGATGCTTATTTTTATCATTTTGCTAACACTGTTAATTCCCTTGCTGCAAAGGACTGAAGATACAGCCGGAGCCTTCAAAGTCTCCTCCTCGTGAGGCTGGTTTGCCTTACAAAGAGGGTTCTCTGCTTTCCCAGGTACATGGCGAGGACAGTACAGGGGACGACGTCAGGGCCTCCATCTCCTCGCAGGAGGTGATCAGAGCTATCTGTTGTGGGCTGCTTGTGCAAGCCCGAGGCACAGGCGTCTGCAGAAGCCAGGTGCAGGCAAAGGGGCCATACAATTTTCAAAAGGAAACTTCCCACAGGAGGTATTACTGCACTGTGTGATTTCTGAGAATAGGAACAGGCTGTGAGCAGCTCTGGGGCCCTCCTTCAATCAGCCAGCCTCGGCATTTCCCTGGTGAAGTCAGAAAGCCCAGATGAAGCCAACTCGGGCATGATTGGAAAGCAAATCTCAAGCCAGGTGAGCGGTGCATGCCCTAGAGGCACAACAGCCAACGTGATGATTCAAACAGCAGGACCCCTGGGTCCAGGACCTTGTGCCACAGTGACATGGGCAGTTGCCCTGAAGGCATGGACCCCATCCTAGGGAGACAGCTGAGTTTGAAGACATGACTGCCCACTCTCTACCACCTGCCACTCCAAAGTCATCTATTGGTGACCACAAAGGGTGCCAGCAAGGAGATGACTGGATGGAGGCTGACACCTAGACCCACATCTGAGCCACACCAGCCAGCACCTCCTCTCATTCCTGTGTTCTGCTCACGAACCTGCCTGGCGACCAGACTTATCTGCCAGCGTTTGCAAGGGCAGAAGCCCGCGGGGCTCCCACCAGTCCTATGCCCTCATGGAGGCTGAGCCCAAGACAGAGAGGAGGCCAGGGGCAAAGGCTTGCTTCAGGATGAAGATGGGGAACCTCCTTCAACTGGGGCAGCTCCAGGGCTGAACTAGAGCAGTCCTGAGTCAGGAGGCTGCAGGCCACAGCTGAGCATCTAGCCAGGCAAGGCCTCCAACCTCAAGTGCTCTGGGCCTGCCTGAGTGCTGAGGCCTGTGCCTGGGCTGGGCCTTGCAAGTCGCCAAAGCAAAGGATTCTGGAATACCAAAGCAGGTCACGTCACCTGTTCCTGGCTGACCAGCACCACCTCCATCCTCAGGAGGCCCTCTGCCCTCAGCGCCACCTCTGCCCTTCACAGGAAGGAGACCAGGAGGGCCTTGCTTCTCTCAGGTTCTGCTGTTGAAGTTTCTGTCCCAGTCAAGTCCCTACTTCCCTGACACAAAGGCTGATGTTAATGGTTCATGAGCCAAACAAGGCTTGGAATATACTTAAGAGGGGATGACAGCATACTTTCTGTGGGAGTAGAATTTTTAACACAAGTCCACACAAATGCTAGGATTTAGGTAGACCCTGTGTCGGCTGCATTTCAAGTACAGCATTTCCTTCTGGAACGGATTGGCCGACTGCACGATGTGTAGGCATTTCAAGGCACCAGAGAACACAGATTAAGACGACAAACCTTCCTAAAACAGAACAGACGGGCTAACATTCTTCGGAACGGAATCATTTCACATTCAGCCTAAAGTTTTCTATGCAAAGAACATTTAACAAACTGAGTCCTAGAAGAAAATTTATGCCGAGCTTAAAAAGCAAGTGAGTGAGAATGAGTAAATAAAATCAGGTGTTAGCATTTCACTCACCCTCCCAGGCGGCTGGGCTTTCCGAACTGAGGCGAGGCCTCACTGCTGAGGGTTGAGGCCCCATCCTGAGCCCTTTTGGAGACCTCTGACCCCAGGCCACTGCTCTACACATGGCACCATGAAAGACCCTCCCTCTGCACACGGCACCATGAAAGCCCTTAGCTCCAAGACAACCAGCCAGAACACTCTCCCCTTTGAGAGAGGATGCCCCAGCTTAGGCCCAACCAAGGGCTGCTGTACATCTGAAAGGGGAGACCACAGCTCTTTTCTCTTTAGTTTACCTGTACTTCCAAGCCGGGGACGGGACTCTTGCCTCACTTTCTCTGGCCCCTGGAGCACCTGGAACCTGATGTCCAGCCAAGAGGTAGGACTGCACTTCCTGGTCCCCTGGCGGTTGGGTGGGATCATGTGATGAGTTCTGACCAATGAGCTGTGAGTGAAAGTGATATCGGGTATTGCTGCGCTTAAGTACTTAAACAGTAGAAGTGGAAACTTCCAGAGCTCTCTCCCTCTGCCACATTGACCTGCAGTGTTGGAGATGGTGGCTGCTCTGTCAGCCTCAGTCCAGGGTGAAGAGACATGGAACAGGGCCCTAGCTAACCCACATGTAATGTGGGCAAGAAGAAAACCTTTGATTATAACCACCGCATGACCCATCCCATCCTGACCAACAGAGGACAGCTTCTGATTGGCTGTGTAATTAGTCCATTTACTTGATGCTGAAAACAAGCCTCATTATGGAGAGCTCGCAGTTTCCCAAGAATGCAGCCAGATCTACCCTCCAATCCAATCCAACTCTTCCTGCTCTCAAGGATAATGAAGCAATAATGATGTTCCTTTGTCCTGAATCCAGGCCAGGCAGAACACTCACTCCACACCCCCTCAATGTGGCCTAAAAAAGTCCATTCCTACCTACCCAAGTTCCTCTAGCACCACGAAGCATCAGGTGAGCTGAGTCTTAATCTTTTAATTTGTAGTGGAAACTGTTTCTGCTCAGAGAAGCGGTTGCTTTGGTGACACAGGTAGCACAGTAAATCCATAGACGTGGAGAAGTAAATCCACCAGAAACCTCTGCCAGGGGTCAGGGTATGGGTTGGTCACAGGGGCCAAGTGAGCCCTGCAGGGAAGGGGCAGGAGGCAGCACTGGGGGTCCTTTGAGGTGGGCTCAGATAGTGTCAGAGCCCAGAGGCCCAGCTTGGCCAGACACTGCCAGGTCTGACTGGCTGACAGTGTACCCAGGGCTGGCAGGGGCAGTGCTGGGCAGCAGCTGGTAAGCAGGGAGGCTGGGAACACTGGGCGAGTCAGGTGCAGCACAGTGGCTGCTCAGGGTATTGCACGGAAAGGGCCTAGGGTTTCTGGCAGCAGAGACTTTGCCTATTAGATGTATATAGTTGAGGGTGGGGTGTCCCCTAGGGAAGGTGTGGAGATAGGAAGGTGGTGGGTATTGGGTGGAGCAAGCCACGCGCAAAGGAGAAACAGGTGTGGTGGTGGGACAGCCAGGGAACTGAGGGTGGATTCATGGAAGTGGAGCCACTTAGGGAATCCTGCCTTGCCGGGGCCATGCCTTTGAGGACTGTAATCACTACCAGATCACTGACTGCAGACAAGGAGGCGTCCTCCAGGAGGGGCAGCTGGGGAACATGGGCCCGAGGGGAGGATCCCCTGCATTCACTTAGTTTGCCCCCAGTTAGGTTTTTTGGTTTTGGTTTTGTTTTTTTGTTTTGTTTTTTGTTTTGGAGAGGGAGTCTTGCTCTGTCGCCCAGGCTGGAGTGCAATGGTGCAATCTCTGCTCACTGCAACCTCTGCCTCCCGGGCTCAAGCGATTCTCCTGCCTCAGCCTCCCAAGTATCTGCGATTACAGGCATGTGTCAGCTAATTTTTGTTTGTTTGTATTTTTAGTAGAGATGAGGTTTCACCATGTTGGTTAGGCTGGTCTCGAATTCCTGACCTCAGGTGATCCACCTGCCTCAGCCTCCCAAAGTGCTGGGATTACAGGCTTGAGCCACTGTGCCCAGCCAGGTTTGTTTAACTTAAATGCTTAGCCTGTCCGGATAGTATCCTACCTACACCGTGCAGAGCAAGCTGGCTCAAGTCATCCCTTCTGCTCAGAGCATGCCGGCTGCATCTGTATCCTGCACTCCAGAAGGGCTGGATATGTCCCCGCACCATGGGACTGCTCCCTCTCAGGGCCCTTGGAGGATCCCTCAGAGCCCCTCCCCTGCCCACTCCTTAGGGGCTGGACTTTCTCTTGCCTCTTCCCTCCCTTCTTGGCTGATCCCTTGTGGGTCACCTCTTTCCAGGGGACAGCCAGCCCAGGTATCTCCTGATCTCTGACCACATGTATTTGATTGACAACTCTACATCTTCCTCTAGAAGTATATTACTCCTCCTCCCCCCACTTCCCCACATACAGTTCTGTCTCCCAAGTAGTTCTGGGCCCTGGATCTCCTCCATAGCCTATCTCCTCTTCCCAGCTTACAACTCTGCCCTCTAGTCCCCTGGATCCATTCCCACAGCCATATCCCAGGTCAGGCCTCGCCCTCTTCAACCTAGACACTGCAACAGATTCCACCTGATCTCCCTCGTCTGGCCTACCCGGCAGCTGGTGGGGTCTTTCTAAACTACACATCATACCACACTGCTTCCTTATGGCCATTCAGTAGTGCCTGCTGACTCCAGGAGGTTCCCCAGGTACCGAGGCAGGGAAGGGCAGGCGGCCTGATTGCTCTGTCTCCTCTTGCTCCTGGAGCTCCAGGGGCCCTGACGCGAGCAGTCCCCAACTCTGCCCTTCCAGGCCTCCACACTTCTGTTGGGGCTGTTCCCTGACAGCTGTCATCTGTGTGAAGGAATGTGGACTCAGCAGAGGAGCTCAGGGTTCAAGATTCACAGAGATGATCCCTTTGTCAAAACTCAGCCAGCCATTCCATGGCCCCTGGGATGACTAGAGGACCTTAGGCTGAGGTCAAACAGGCCCTTTCTGTCTTGATAGCTGAGTGTTTCTGAGAATGTATTGCTCAAGCTTGCAGTCTGCATACTAGAAAGGTAGGTAACCAGCCCCTGATAGATCTGACACCTTCAGATCTATCAAGCTAGAAACAGAACTGAGAGACAGGAGGCTCAAGCTATGTCAGCAAATTCCATCCTTCAAAGCAGAAGGAGGGACGGCCTTGTGTGTGTGGCTCTGTGGGTTGTCTCTACAGGACCAGGGACCCTGCCCGTGTGGAGCCCTGGGGTTGGAGGGTGAGGTGCTTGCCCACCCATCCCAACTTCCAGTCCCAGCAAATGAGGGTTCTGTTTTCTAACTCTGAGGCCAGATGAGGAGAACAAAGCTTGTGCCCCCTACTCCCCCCGCAAGCACTCAGTATTTTATTCCACCACCTGACCCTAGCTGTGTGTAGAGTAGGCAGATAATAGGAACCCCTGCCAACTGAGAACAAGTGGCAGCCCTGCCCCCTGCTGACCTGGAGCTGCAGCCAGTATGGGCTCATCTGAGGCCACCTGGGGCCTGCTTGGGACCTCAAACTCATTCCCTCCCTCCCTTCCTTTCTCTTTCCCTGCTGTAGCGGGAAAGAGACGCAGCTATGAACCAGTCCATGGCAAAAAGACAAGAGGGAGATTAGACATGAGCATCAGAAAGGCAGGAGTAACGGAGCTGCCTCTTGGGGACATCGGAGAAGGCGTTGCCCAGCACACACCTCAGAGAATATGTTTTTCACACTGGGGGTTCAGCTACACTGCACAACGACCCCAAATGGGTACAGCTGGCCCCACTTACAGATAAGGAAATGGAGACTCAGAGAGGTAAATGGCAGTCCCTGAGAGGTGCAGCCAAGTCACCTGACTCCAATTTCCTTTTTCTCCCTACTTTTCTTGCCAAGGCTGAATATAAGAGATATGCAAACATACCCAGAAATATGTAAATGAGCAGCATCAAGCACCACCCTTACTTCCAGGACAAGTTCTGGGGGAAGAGTAACATTCCCTACACTGTCTTTGTCCTTCCCCCTCAATTCCCACAAAACAAGACCTTTGCCTCTTTTTTCAGTCCCCTGAAGGTTACATTTGTCACCCACCCCCATTGAGCCATTGGTGAAAACTCCAATGATCTTCCTCCCTCCCTGCGAGCTGCTGGTCTCATCTATTTCCGCTTTTTTTTCTTCCATCCAGTCACCACCACCTTGGATCCCCAAATCTCCCTGCCCTCAGCCTGGTGACCACCCTGGCAACCCTGAAAACACTTAATTTGTCAATATTTGGGAAAGCGTGGGTTCTTACAGTGGTCTTGTTTTGACTCCTAGTCTGAGGTTCCTGACTGTCAGGGGTCACTAGTTTCTGCTTTTATTCCTGAGAATGGTCCAGTAGTCTGAATTACTTCTTTGGGATGGATTCAAGAGTAGAATTACTCAGTAAATTTTAAAGCTTCTGATACATATTGCCAAACTGCTTTCTACCAAGATTCTGTCAATTTGCTGATTGTTTGAGAATATGTGTTTCACAATATCCTTACCAACTCTGGGTTTTAACATTAAAAAATGTGATTTTGGCCGGGCACAGTGGCTCATGCCTGTAATCCTAGCACATTGGGAGGCCAAGGTGGGCAGATTGCTTGAGCCCAGGAGTTGGAGACCAGCTAAGGCAACATGGCGAAACCCAGTCTCTGCAAAAAACACAAAAATTAGCCAGGTGTGGTGGCATGTACTTGTAATTCCAGCTAATCAGGAGGCTAAGGTGAGAGGAACACTTGAGCCCAGGAAGTAGAGGCTGCAGTGAGCTGAGATCGCACCACTGCACTCCAGCCCCAGAGAGAGTGAGACAGGTCTCAAAAAAAAAAAAAAAAAAAAAGGTTTTGATAGTTTAGTGGGCAGTGATATCTGGTTACATTTTTCAGGATGCTTAATTTGTATTCCTTTTATGAAGTGCTGCTTCAAATCCTTTTCCCATATATTGAAGGAGTTAGTATTTTCTCCATCGATTGGGTGCACTCCACTTGAGTCAGGTTCGGGTGGGACCCAGACGGTCAGCTCCAAATCGCTTACCCCAGAGTGGTGGTTTTCAAACATTTTAAAAAGCAGGAGAGCCTTTTCTTAATCTCACACAGCATCTCTTTATAAAAACACTAACAAATAGCCCATGAGGAAAGGCTTGGAGCCCTCCCTTGCCCACCCCCACCCCACCCCTCTGGTTCCAGAAGCCTTGGTTTTACCTGAGGAGGGGCCACTGGGACCTCGTTGTCCTTCTCTCTGAAGAAGAGCTGTCACCGCAGACCTGAAAGGAGATGAGCAGTTCACAGGGGTGCCCGGAACAATCTCCAGAGCTCCCCTAACAGCCACCAAGCAGCCCAGAACAGGTGAGCCAGGTACAAAGACCAAGGGGCCCCACCTGCGGCCAGAGGCACTGCCACACCCTCCACGTCGCCAGGGCGCGGGTGTGTGCCCGGCAGTTCCAGTGGACGAAGTGCAGCCCCAGTGGGTGGGGCCTGAGGTTTGTGTGACGGATTTTCAGGGAGGACGGTTGCCAAGAGGAGAGGACTCTGAGGGTGGGATGGATGAGCCCTCCACGTGGACACCGGGACCCAGGCCAGGCCCAGGGGTTGCAGAGGTGAAGGTGGAGGGTGGGGAAGAGGTGAATTCAAAAGCTCCAGCCGCAGGGCCCAGGTTTAATCTGATAGGAGAACCAGAACAATCAGAGTTTTGGGAACTTTGTGCAATCTCTGCTTCCCTAAGATACTGAGGGTAGGGGACAGCTGAACCCAGGTCAGGGAAGAGGGACAGTGGCCACTGGGATGGGGTGGATTAGGGGAGGAAGAGCAAAACGGAGAGGAACCAGAGGGATTTGGTGGCAGATAAGGAGGAGCAGATCAGTGGAAGGGAGGCTCAGGGGGACACTTGGTGAACCCAGAGGGGTCTTTGAAGGGGACAGCTAGGAGGGAACTCATGTGACCCTAGGGCTTTGGACATGATGTCACTGGCTCCCTGCACCCCTTGCTGACTGAGGTGAGGGATCCTGGCACTATGCTCTGGGGACGCTGCCCTCCACACTTGGGCCCCAGTCCCAGTTCGTAGTCCCCGCCCTTGCCCGCTAGTCCCGCCCCTGATCCCTGGCCCGCTGGCCCAGTTCCAGGCCTCATTCCTACTAACCTGCGGAATCCTTGGCTCCAGGGCCTGCCGCTTCTCAGGCCCAGTCTCTACTTTCAAGTTCAGCACCCCCGGCCCAACGCCTAGTGCAGCCAGGGCTGTCCTTGTGCGCTCCACCTTCTTAAGCCAGTCCCATGGCCCGGCCCAAAGCCCTCTTACCACCCCTCCATCCAGAGTAGGGTGACCCATTACTCTTCACACCCCATCCTTTATGTACACTTATTTTGCAAATCACCCAAACTGAGTGTTTCAGAAGAATCTGAAAGCCGAGGCCCCGTCCATTCTCTGTCCCCTAGCCGAAGATGTTGCAGTAGTGCTGGCAGGAGCGTCTCCTCCATGGCAAACAGTTGGCTCCCTTCTGACTAGGAATTTGCGCAGAAAAGCCTTCGGCTCCAATGAGACCCGGTTCTGGTCTAGGCCATTGGTCTTGGGCAAGTCATTTAACCTCTAAGCCCCAGAGGCTCCCTCCTCTGTAACATTAGGGGCCACTACAAGATCTTGGATGGCCATGGCCAGAACCAAATGAGCACCAGCACTTGATGCTGCCAGATCAGAGTGGGAAGAAGGAAGCCAGAGCCCCCCAGGTCTATGCTCTGCATGTGGTGACCTGGCTTCCCCAGGAGATCTTATGTTCGTGTGGACACCCTGGCTTTTGCCTTCAGAGCCAAGTACCTGGCAGGATCCCTCCCCACCCATAGCCTGGGGAGTCCAGCCTGCCGGGAAGCGGAGGCTGACCTGCTGTCCCAGTCTGTCTTCTGTCCCTGGGACTCCTGCCTCGTCACCCACAGTTGGCTGACAACCTGCATGCACCTCTGTCCTTCACCCTTTTGCTGGACTGACCTGACCCAGGTCACAGGCTTGCAAGCATCTGGCATTAGACATAAAGGAGGCAGGCCACTCCTGAGCCATTTGGGCCCGTGTGACTCCCAGCCCCCACTGCCCTCTCTCTAAGTGGGGAGGAGCTTACCTCTCATCCCTGAGTGAGAAGTTTGTCAAGCAGGATCTTTGGCCTCCGACATTTCCCAAACTGTCCCCCACCAGCTGCACAGCTGCACAGTCCCTCCCCACTCTCCACCCCCCTCCCATGCCCTACCAACTCTTCTGAAAAATCCCTGCATGTTTTTTTTCAAAATAGAATTAAATAACAAGAACTGACTATTTAGGGAGGGGTTCCTGAGGGGAAATGGAGTCTCGACAACCTTGAAATTATAGGCCCTTCTCTTTTCTCAAAGAAAAGAGAAACATGTCAGATCATTGATATTCTGAGCCAAGCCTTGTTTTGAAATATGCTCTCCCCTATCCTTTCACGAACCACAGACTTTTCCCTCTTTGAAAATAAGATCACATCAAGGTAGGGATTAGAAATGGGAAAAATTCAATCAGAGCCTCCCTCAGCCAACTACCCATCTCAGTATACTCCCAGGCAAGCAGAATCAGCTCCTGCTCCAAACCTGCTCAGCATCATCATTCAAAACGCACCGGTAGGAAATGGTGAAACAGAAGAACCTTTCATCCCGGCTAAGCAGGGCCTGCAGTGCTGCTCTCCTGGCTCTGACAGCTGGCTTGTGCCTGGGCCGAGTCAGGCCTCTGATTTAAATAGGCAGTGGGAGCAGAGCAGGGAGGGCCTAGGGGGTGGGTGTGGAAAGTGGGCTGTTTACCTAGCACAGCAAGGCAGTGTCTGGAGCCAGCAGTGGTCCCAAGCACGCGCCTGCCTGCCTGCCCGTCCACCAGGAGGCCTCAAGCCCACAGGCCCCAAGACCGCAGACCAGCACCTGGGGTGACCCCTGATGGATGTGCAGCTCCAAGGGATACATCCCTAGATGCACTGAGTTTGGTCGGGTTCCTGGATACTTCCACCTCTCCTTTGTAGCAGAACCAGCTGTGGAGATGGATGGACCTGTTCCCCAGGGCCTCTCTCCAAGCCTCAGTTTCTGCCTTCTTAAAATGAGGATAACACTGACTTCACAGGTCCAGAAATAATGTTTGCAAAGGGCCTGGCACCTAGGAGGTTGATTTATTTACTCACATGGTGATACTAGGGCCAGGTACCTTCAATGAGGCTGGAGCCTAGAGGTTTAGTAATGCACCCAAAGTCACACAGCCTTCCATCTGACTGTCAGTGTCAGACCTCATGCAGACCTGGGGCCTCCCAGCCTCATGCTACAGTTGAAGTTTGGGGTGAGTGAGGGAGAAGAGCAGCTGCTCACTTTGGGGAAAAATCTTGACTGAACCCTAGTGAAGGGGTTACCTTTAAGCCCCCAGTGTTACGGGAAGAGGGTCCTGATCCAGACCTCAAGAAAGGGCTCTGGGACCTCGCACAGGAAAGAGTTCAGGGTGAGTCCACACAGTAAAGTGAAAGCAAATTCATTAGAGAAGAAACAAAAGAATGGCTACTTCATAGAGCAGCCCTGAGGGTGCTGGCTGGCTATTTTTATGGTTATTTCTTGATAGTGTGTTAAACGAGGGGTGGATTATTTATGAGTTTTCCAGGAAAGGGGTGGGCAGTTCCTGAAACTGAGGGTTCCTCTCCTTTTTAGACCATATAAAACCAAGTATGACTTCTGGAACATTGCCCTGGCATTTGTAAACTGTCATGGCGCTGGTGGGAGTCTCTTTTGCCATGCTAATGCATTATAATTAGCATATAATGAGCAGTGAGGACAACCAGAGGTGGTTTTGGTCACAATCTTGCTTTGGCAGGTTTTGGCTGGCTTCTTTACTGCATCCTGTTTTATCAGCAGAGTCTTTGTGACCTGTATCTTGTGCTGACCTCCTATCTCATCCTGTGACTAAGAATGCCTAACCTAGGCTGGATGTGGTGGCTGACGCCTGTAATCACAGCACTTTGGAGGCTTAGGCAGGCAGATCTCTTGAGCTCAGGAGTTTGAGACCAGCCCGGGCAACACGGTGCAACTCTGTTTCTAAAAAATATACAAAAACTAGCTGGGTGTGGTGGTGAGTGCCCATAGTCACAGCTACTTGCATTGCTGAAGTGGGAAGATCGCTGGAGCCCAGGAGTTCGAGGCTGCAGTGAGCTGTGATGGCGCCAGTGCACTCCAGCCTGGGTGACAAAGTGAGACCCTATCTCAAAATAAACAAAGAATAAGAATTCCTAACCTTCTGGGAATGCAGCCCAGTACGTCTCAGCCTCATTTTACCCAGCACCTATTCAAGATGGAGTTGTCCTGGTTCAAACACCTCTGATGCCAACACCAAGGCAAGGGGGGTGGCATGGGTGAACAGGCATGGTCAGGCATCCTGTCTGCATTTGGGTGAGACCCTGGGGGAGAGGTGCAGAAGTATCCCAGAGTAGCTGCTAGGGATGGTTGGTGAGAGGAGCTGCCCTTCAAACCTCCTAGGTCTCTGAGTAACACTCTAGGGTGGTAAGTGTCTCACCTGTTTGTTCAACTTGATCTTCCAGTGAGTGGGACAGTGCCCCCACCTCAGTGAACAAAGATTAGGACATAAGCTAATGGGGAATTAAGACAAAGCAGTAGTTTGTCATTTTATGCTTGAAAAAGTTCTGCCCTTAACAGTGCAAATAAATCTGCTAGTAAATAATTGAAGTCACATGAGGGAGCTGTCTTTAACAGGAAGAGTACACATTTTCATTTTGATTAACAAAATGTTAACTCCTCATTTCCCCTAAAGAAGCAGCAAAACAGAGGACCTGGATCTCTGTTAGTTGGACTCAGTAGGGAGATCAGCTTGCCTATAAATACTGAAGAAGATGAAGTTGAAGTTATGATTACATATGAAGCCCATTCATCTGCCAGTCATTAATTGTTATGTATATTGTGGACATGACACCCTTTCAGAAGTTTGGATTACAAAGGTGAGAGACACACTTGGAAAGACTGCGCACTTCAGAGACCCACCTAGGTTCAAACCTGGCCCTGGGCAACACTGGGCCTTCACTTAGTCTCTATGAGCCTTGGGTTTCTACTACTTTGCAAGGCTGTTGGGAGAATTAGATGAGATGATACTGGTGACAACTCTTTGTAAGCATTCAGTGATCAGTTATCCATTTGGAAAGATAATTCTACAGGGAGCATGGGGCAGGCAGGAGGGGAGACAAGCAGGAAGGCCAGTGCAGTAGGCAAAGCAGGGAGATGGAAGGGCCAAGGCAGTGGGAAGAGAGAAGGGTCACATATCTGGGGGACATCTAAGAGGATAGAATGGTGTTATGGACTGAATGTTTGTGTCCCCAACAAATTTATATGTTGAAGCCCTAAACCCACTGCATGGCTGCATTTGCAGATGGAGGCTTTAAGGAAGTATAGATGGTCTCTGACTTAAGATGGTGTGACTTAAGAAATTTTCAACTTTTCTGGCCAGGCGCCGCGTGGCTCAGCCTGTAATCCTAGCACTTTGGCGAGGGCCGAGACGGGCGGGATCACAAGTCAGGAGATTGAGACCATCCTCGCCTAATATGGTGAACCCGGTCTCTACTAAAAAATTTTTACAAAAAACTAGCTGGGTGAAGGTGGCGGGGCGCCTGTTAGTCCCAGGGGCTTTTGGGAGGCTGGAGGCAGGTGAGAATGGCGCTAAACCCGAGGGGGCGGGAGCTTGCAGTGGAGCTGAGATCCTGCCACTGCCCACTCCAGCCTGTGGCTGACAGAGCAAGACTCCCGTCTCAAAAAAAAAAAAAAAAAAAAAAAAAAGAATTTTCAACTTTTCTTTTTTTCTTTTATGAGACAGAGTCTCACTCTGTTACCCATACTGGAGTGCAGTGGTGCCATCCTGGCTCACTGCAACCTCCACCTCCCGGATTCAAGCGATTCTCGTGCCTTAGCCTCCCAAGTAGCTGGGATTACAGGTGCCCACCACCACATCCAGTTAGTTTTTGTATTTTTAGTAGAGACAGGGTTTCACCATGTGGTCCAGGCTGGACTCAAACTTCTGACCTCAGGTGATCTGCCCACCTTGGCCTTCCAGAGTGCTGGGATTACAAACATAAGCCACTGTGCCTGGCCAAGATATTTCAACTTTTCAATGGTGCAAAAGTAAGAGACATTCCATAGAAATTGTACTTTGAATTTTGACCTTTTCTTTTTATTATTTTAATTTTTTATTATAAAATGTTAGTTATTATTATAAAATAGACTTTGTTGGATGATTTTGCCCAACCGTAAGCTAATGTGAGTGTTTTGAACATGTTTAATATAGGCTAGGTTAAGCTATGTTTTCTAGTTTAGGTGTATTAAATGCATTTTCAAGGAACTGTATTTTCAACAAAAGATGGGTGTATAGGGATGTAACCCCATGATAAGTTGAGGAGTATTTGTAATTAAGTTTGAAAGTGGTCATAAGGATGGGCCCCTGATCTGATAAGATTAGTGTTCTTATAAGAAGAGATGCCAGGCCAGGTGCGGTGGCTCACACCTGTAATCCTAGCACTTTGGGAGGCCAAAGTAGGAGGATCACTTGAGGCCAAGAGTTAGAGACCAGCCTGGCCAACATACGAAACCCTGTCTCTACTAAAAAGACAAAAATTAGCTGGGTATGGTGGTATGCGCCTGTAGTCCCAGTTACTTGGGAGGCTGATGCATGCTTGAACACGGGAGGCGGAGGTTGCAGTGAGCTCAGATTGTGTGACAGAATGAGATGCTGTCTGGAAAAAAAACAAAAAAAAAAGAGAGAGATGCCAAAGTGCTCACACGAACCAAGGAAAAGCCATATGTGGACTTAGTGAGAAGGCGGCTGTCTACAAGCCCAGAAGAGAGCCCTTACTAGAAACTGAATCAACCAGAACATTGAACTCAGATTTCTAGCCTCTAACCTGTAAGAAACTAAATTTCAGTTGTTTAACCCACCCAGTCTGTGGTATTTTGTTATGGTAGCCCAAGCAGACTTATACAAATGGATGGGGACGGAGGGGTACCTGGGTAACATGAAAATGGACCAGGAGGCTGGGCATGGTGGCTCATACTTGTAATCCCAGAACTTTGGGAGGCCGAGGCAGGCAGATCACTTGAGGTCAGGAGTTCAAGACCAGCGTGGCCAACATGGTAAAACCCCATCTCTAGTAAAAATACAGAAATTAGCTGGGTGTGGTGGTATGACCCTGTAGTCCCAGCTACTCAGGAGGCAAAGCCAGGGGAATTGCTTGAACCCAGGAGGTCAAGGTTGCAGTGAGCTGAGATGGTACCACTGCACTCCAGCCTGGGCGATGGAGCGTGAGACTGTGTCTCAAATAAACAAAAAAAAAAAAAAAAGAAAAGAAAAAGAAAATGAACTAGGAATTTATTCTGAGGTCTCCTGGTTCAGGTAACTGTATGGCTGGTGAAGTTGTTTGCTGGCAGTGGAGGTGGGTGAATGGGCGAAGGCAGGGTTTGTAGTGTTGAATGACATTTGCATAGACATATCCAGACAGAAGTGGAATATTCAGACCCAGAACTCAGAGTTGAGGTCCGGATTGGAGCAGGTTTGAGAATTATTCGCGTGTAGGTGGACTCTTGGGAGTGACTACATTTTGTCAGATCACTTACGCTTTCTTTCTTCTTCAATTGGTCCATTCTAATTCTAATTTCTTGTTATGTAAGATAGCTTTTGTCTTTTATATTTTTGTAAAAATCAGATATTCTCCTTTGCTTTAAAAAAGCACAGTTGTGCACAACTTTCCCCAATTTTTACATGACTTTGTTTTCCCCTACTTGTAGAGAACAAGTCTTGTTTAGGAGCATAACTGATGCGGTTAGAATCTACTTGTGCGGTTAGAATTGCACAATTTTTTGAGACTCATTTTGTCTTCAATATTTGTGATGTCAGTTCTCCTGTCATTCTTACACAATATCAGAAGAACATATCTCCCTTCACTTCAGCTTATTGGATAATTTATAATTCAAAATTTAAACTAGCAAATGCTTATTTCTTTCCCTCAGAGTTGAACTTGAAAGGCACAGTGTGTTTTCTTTAGTTCTAGGCTGAGCTGTTTTTTCATTTCTGGAAACTTTTCTTATATTATTTCTTTCCTGATGTCTCCTTTATGTGTTCCTCATCCATTCATCTCTCTCTTCTAGGACTACTTTAGGGCTGTGATACAATTTTTCCATTTTCCAAATCAGTTACTTGGTCCTCTGTTTTCTTTGTCTACATTTTAGGTTTCATGTCTTACCTTATCCTCAACATCAGTAATTTCTTTGTTCTATTTGTTTCTGTTAATGCCAATTACTACTTCCAGGTGTTTTCCAATTCTTTTATCATTTTCACCATGGAATTAAGGCTATTGTTTTTTCTGATCTGTTTCTGTTAGTATTTTGTTGTTGTTGTTGTCATTTATTTCTTTCAAAGTAGTCATAATCCAGTTCATCTTCCTTGTTCCTTAGATTCCATCATTTAAAAAACAAATTAATTGACATTTATTGGGTGCCTACTGCATGCAGACACTGCTGCTCATCATTTAGTACTTGTAACTGTCTGCTTTCCTTCTAAGTTTAGTACAGCAGGATTCAGAATTCTTCAGTCACATCTGCTTTGGGCAGGTTCATGATTAATTAATTCATTTATTTTCTCTTGTTCCCCAAAAGATTTAAGATAACTTAAACTGTATCCTATGTACAGTATGAGACTTTGTTTGTTTGTTTGTTTAAATAGGGAATTAGAGCTAAGGGAAAACAGAAAAAACAAGAGGCAGTCAGGCAGAGCTAGAGATGCAGAAAGAGTGAGTGAGGTGAAGTCTCAGTCCAATGGTGGCCTCAGGTAGGCACAGAGATGTGTTTTATGACTGAGGCTTATCCTATTGAATTTTGTTGGTGGTGTTGAATGACACTTTGTTTTAAATTCTTGCTTGAATGGCTGCAGTGCAGAAGAGGCCCCCATGGCATCACTCCCTTGGCTAGCCCCCCTGGGTGGGAAATGCTTATATATATATCTTTCCCAAGGGGGACGGAATTGAAAAGAAAAGAAAAAATAAAAAGAGGCAGGATTATAGGTCATATGTGGGCTGGGGGCACATAAACAGTGTAACAGTGAACCCCAACCTCATGGTTCACCTTCCAAAACTCAGTATTGATTGAGCTACTCATTAGTTGTGTATTTCCTGCGCTCAGAATCAGAGATTTTCCCTGTGTTGGGTGGCAACTGTAATCTGGTCGAGAGGAAGGCTTTTCAGGGGCTCTCTGTTCCCACAGAACTCGAGAGTGGCCTCATTTCACACTTCTTGGGAACTAGTTTTTCAAGTGACAGATTGATTGGTGTATGGGTGGTTACCAAAAAAGATTCTATTTTATTAGCTGTTTGTCTTGCAAAGTTAAATAGTTTTTAAAACTTTATCAAACTGTCATCATCTCCAGGGTTTAAAGTGTGCCCTCTGGCTTTGAGGGAAGATCTCAGTCCCATAGGTGAGTCCCATAGCCGTCATGTCCCAGTTTACCTCAAGTCATTGAGCAATGAGCCTGAGATGGGGCAGGTGAGCTCAGGCCTGTGGCTGCCCTAGTCTGGGCCCACTTAGGGGGTGACCCTGAGTGGCAGCTAGCTGAGCACCAAGGTGACAGACAGCTCTAAATTTCATCCCGGTGCCTAAACTGTCTTAAAAAAATACATCAAAGGAAAAGTAAAATCTAGACATTCCTATACATGAGAGACTATGTATATAGGTAATATTGCTTTTCTGTTGAGAAGGAAATAGAAAACATTTCACTTACTCTTTTTTTTTAAATTAAAAATGAGGAATATATCAAACAATGAAAAAGACCTTGGTTTCCTATTGTGGCAGTTAAAGAAGAGAGACAAACAGACTGAAAGTGGTTGAGGGAAGGCAGGGAGCAGAGTCCTGTCCAATGGGTGCCTCAGCTCAGCGTGCCTGGCCTGGGCAGCCCAGCCCTGCCCTTTCAGCCTCAGTGGGTGCAGCCCCTAGTTGTCTACTCTGTCCTTGGCCCCTCCCTTAGCCCCAAGTGTCCTGTCCAGAGTCAAGGCCAATTACTCCTAGCTCCTGAGTCCATTTCTGGTCCCTGCTCCCAACCTTTCCCTGGCTGTCATCTCCACCAGGGCCTCCTCCTGTCTTGCCTGCATTGAGCCCCTTCCCTCCCAATCGGGCTGAAGTCCGTGATCCCTACCACCAGCAGCTCTGAGCTCATTCTGCCCTTGTCGAGCATCTCCAGATCTCCCTCTATCCCCAGGATCAATCCTACCTGGCCTGGCTTGAGGGCCCCCAGTGACCAGGCCCCACCCTCCCCAGCCTCATTTGTGCCCCTCCCTTTCTCCCACTGATTTGGTCTGATGGCCCCGACCTCTAGCATTCACTGTTCCTGGAACATACCATGCTCTTTCACGCCTCCATGCCTTTGCACATGCTGTACCCTGTGTCTGGAACACCCTGGTGGTCCAGCTCCTCCAAGGCTTAGCATTAAAGCTTCCAACCCCCTCCCCTCAGTCTCACACCCCAGGGCTTTGTACTCCAGGCAGCCTAGAGCCCCCTCAGCTCCAAGCACAGGGCCCAGTCCCTGATAGAGGCCTTCTGGGAACCTTGGTGGAATCAATAAAGTGATTTCTAGCCAGGCGGGCACGTCTATCACCAGAAGGTTCAATTCCCTTTGTACACACCAGGGGGCACAGCAGGAGCTGTGAGAACTACTCCCAATTGTTTGAATTAGTGCCTCAATGAGGCTACTTTCTCGTAAAACAAAAGAAAACAAAGCAAAAATGCAACATGGAGACTTGAAATCTAAAAACTGTGTGAACTCACGTGTATGTCGTGAGTGCCTATAGCTTACTGGAATCATCATCTTCATCAACATGATTATATCAAAAATGTTTTGGGGCACCCACTGTGTGCCAGGCACTGTGTTCAGAGCATTCCATGCACAATGTCTTGTTTCATCCCCTAAGCAGCCTGAGGAGGGTAGGTATTATTGATCCCGTACTCAGAGATGAAAATAGGCTCGGAGGGGCATAAGTGACTTGCTCAGTCACACAGCTAGAGGGTGGCACAGATTCTGTGAGCAAGACTTATCTATGGCTCCATCCTGGTTAGCATTTTGACCGATGGGGCTCTCGAATACATTGGAGCACCCATAGGTAAGGGAGGAACACCCCAGGGGTTGGGAAGTCTTGCTAGCCACCGCCTTCCCCTCTTACCTGCCTCCTCCTCTGTCCCAGAGGGATTCAAGGTGGATGCTGCCATGATTTGTTCTTAACACTTGAGTGTGAATTCATCCATCAACTGTTGTCCTGGACATCTGAATGGTCAGAGAGTTGGTGGGGATTGGGAGGTATAAACCCAGCAGGAACCAGGTAGAGTTCTGCTGTGGGGCTGAGGGATGATGGGGAACACCCGGTCAAGCCCATTGTCTCTCCCTGGTGTCCTTCAGCCTTATGCTCTCCATACAGAAGCCAGAGTGATCTTTCTAGGTACATATCTGGGCACCCTCCCAGCTGAGAACTCTTTCATGGGCCCCAGGATAAAATCCATGCCCCATGCCTGCCTCCTCTCCTGTCGCACTTCTTGCCAAGCTTGTCCTCAGAGCTCTCCTCTTTCCTCCTTGGTCCCAGTCTCTCTCCAGCAGGGCCTTTCCCCAGACTGGAATTCCACACCTCGTCTGGTTGGCTCCTCCTCATCTTCTTGCCTTTTGCGGGGGGGGGTCTCTTCAGGAAGCCTTCCCCCCTCCCCTGGTGGCAGTGCTTCATCTTAGAGCCTCCTACAGTGAGCCCCCGTTGCTCCTGGCACCACCCCAGAGGTGGCCTCTAGAGGGTCTGGGACCTGGGTCACATGTCAAACAGTCCTGGCCTCCTGCAGACAGGCAAGGCCAGGGGATGACAACCACAGGGAGGAATATGCCCCAAAGGCAGCCTTCCAGAGGGAGATGCAGAATCTGGTTCTGGGATGTTGGGGCTTCATCAGGGAGGAAGAGAGTCCAAGAGGTGAGTGGGCGTCCGGAACGTGCTAGGGCTGTGACCACCTGGGCCCCTGCTGGAGCTGCAGCTGTGGATGTTCTCAGGGAGAACAGGCGGAGGGAAAAAGGGGGTCAAGGACAGAAGCTTGGGGCTCATCCCATTTTTGGCTTGGTGAGGAAAGAAGAGCCAAAAGAGCACTTGGGAAAAGAGGAAGATCACAGAAAAGGTGGTTAAAATATAGCACTGTTTTATTTAGTTCTCAAATAATCTTACTTTTCTTTTCACTTAGAATAGCTGGAAAAGGAGGGCCCTACGTGGCAGTCCCTGGGATGAGAAAACCATGTGTCAGAAAGCTGGTGCCGAATCCCTCGCGCTATTTTTACCTTCCTGACACTACCTCTTTGAGCCCCGAGGAGGATCCTGGCCTGAGGTGGCCGAGCTGGAGTCTTCCAGGCTGATGTGGCCAACCTTCACCTTGTTCTCCAGAAACCACCAAAAAGCTGGCTATTCACTTTTCTTGACCAGAAATAAATGCATCAGAGAAATGTTCTCAAGTAATCTTGAGGGATATGAACACAAAATTATCCCATAAATTGCTTTTGTTTCCTTTCCTCAGTTCAAAGTTGGTTTTTGGTTTGCATTAGTTACATTAAAATTGGACAGTAATTCATGCTCTTAAAATAGAATCTCCATATTCCCAAGTTTAGAAAGAAAAGCCACCTAGGAATGAGAAAAACGTGGACCTACGTGAAATGCCATTTCATTAGCCACAGAATCTCTTATGGGCCTTGGTGGGAGCACCCATCAGGTGGGATTTGTGGCAGAGCACACCGAAGCAGAGAGTATCTGTGGCCACTTTTCATTCTGCTCCCCACTCTGGGTCAAGGAAGCCTTTGACATCGTGGCCAGGAGCTCTGGGAGCTCACTAACCTCTAATTACATTTCTTATTTAAAATAGTGATAAACAGTCCCTCTGTTGATTCAAACTTTTAAAAACACTGAGCCTGTAGTTATTGGCTCTGAACAAAGAGAGCAAATCCTCCCGGCCTCCTCAGGCCCGCCCAGCCTCCGCCTACACCTCTGGGTTCTCAGACTCTCATTCAAATGCTGAAGCCAGAAAATGTCCCTCTGGGTGGGCTTGAGGGGAGGTCACTTCAGGATTCAAAATCAGGACTGGCTAGGCTGTGCAGTGAGGCCCCATTTTCCTCACATGGGGACTTCTGGCTTCTCCGATTACCTGGCTCCTGTTCTGGGTTCAAGGTGAAGGTCAGGAGGTGAGAATCTTACCCCACTGCCCCATGGTCTGGTGCCCCATAGCATGTCCACTCACCACTATCCTTCATTTATGAATGTCAGCCCCTGGTCCCACAGGCCTTGGATGTAAAGAGAAAAACTCTGCTGTCCCCATGCCCCCAGTGCATTTGCTGCCTGGAATGGAGGGAAGTAGGGACCCCTTCTAGGCCTGTGGGGTCCCCTTTAGGAGTCAAGTGCCATCCATCCCATCTTGTAGACACCCACAAAGAAGGAACCTTGAGGCCCAGGCTACCTAGAGGCAGCTGATGCAATGTAGGCGCGGGTGGGTGGGGAGGAAGGAAGAATGATGGTCAGACCCCCACTGGCCATTCTTCCTGGATGACTTAGAACCCAATCAGCTGCTGCTTGCCTAGACTGCCAGTTTGCCTTGTCCTCATCATTTGGAAGACTGCACCAGTGGCCAGGTATGGACTTTGCTTTGTAGTGACCATGTCCAGAGAGGAGCCCCTTGTTATAAACACAGTACATCAGTGACATCCACGATAAACCCAAAGCCCTGCCTTGTCTCAGGGCTAAGGCCAAGTTGGCCTAGGCCCAGCTTCTCTCCATAGCCTCATGCCTCCCCAGGCACCAGTGTGGATGTCACCACACCTCGCCACTCTACGCCATAGCAGGGTAGCTACTATTGTAGTCCCCATTTTACAGATGATGAAACTGAGGCCCAGAGGGGTAAAGCATGCTACCAAGATCACAGTGGAGGAGCTGGGATTTGAACCCAGGTCTGTCTGACTCTAAAACCAGTGCTCTTCTCAATCCACCCTGCCACAGAACCTCCTAGTCCCACTTCTTGCCTCTGCCAAGTGGCCTCTAGAAGGAACCACCCTCAAATACGTGTCAGGGGTGATGTGGTCCTGGGTAAGGGTCAAGGGCTTTGTGGAGGTGCTGGAAAGTCCAGCCCAGCTCTGCTAGGGTGTCCCCCTGACCTTGCCAGCATGACCCATTTGGGCTGTAATTTTAAACGATAATTATGGATTAGCTTGGTGACCATCAGGCCCTTCTGCTACATCCCAGGAAATGGACCTAACCCTGTTACAGGGCAAATCAGATATAATCAGCTCCTAATTCAATATGGTTGTTCTAAGTCACATTTATCAAGGGACAGAAGCTGGCCCATGGGTTAGACTACAGTAGTGGTTGGATTAGATTCAGACAAGAATCATCATCTTGCACTTTCTGACAGTTTTCTAAAAATTAAGTGGAAGAGATGAACTTTTTCAGTACCATATGCTATAAGTACACAGACTTGTATGTCCCACACACAGATGGGGGCATCTTTCAGATTGGCCATGTGTCCCTGCAGTCTTGATCTGCCATGGTTGTGCCTCTCAAGCACCGACAAAGGTGCCTAGACACCTGGAACACTGCTCTGTTCAAAACCAAACCTGGGCAATCACCCAGTGTGCAGGGCTGGCCATACCAGCCCCGTCTCTGGCTGAGGAGTGTAACTGGGTTCAGGTACACGGCAACTTCTGGCCAGCTCTGAGTGAGAGAGGATTTCTCTTCTAAGTGGTGGTTTGTGGGATCACAGAGGCCAAATAATAATCAGATTATTGGATGCTTGTGATTGGATCTGTTAGTTTTGCACTGGATTGAACTTTTTTCTCCCGACCCCCACCCATCGCCTTCAGAGTACTGCCAGTGCCACCCTCTGTGAGGTGCTGGCCTCAGAACTCAGACAGTGAAACAAGTACAGAGTCTTGAATGAACTACCCAGGCCAGCATCAGTGAGTGTCAGAACTGGGACTTGAGCTCCAATTTGTCATGCTCCAAAGTCTGGGCATTTTTCACAGCATCCCTGGATCTCACCCTTTTTCTGTCCCAGTCCACCTGAGGGAAAAACAGGGGCTGAGGGGAGCGGCATGCCATATCCTGTTGCAGGGAGCACTTCAACATGTAGCTGACACATTTGGACCTGATGTCACTGGCAGTGGTGGTTTTTTGAGCCAATTTTTTAGGTTTTTGCCGCCCGGCTCAGTGGTGTTATCCAGGAGGGAGTAGAAAATGCAATACTTGAGTTTGGGCAGTTGGGGCTGGAAGTGGAATTGGGGGTGATGGCATATAGGAGGCAGCGGGGGCTGGGGCATAAGTGGGATGTTACGGGGGGTGAGTTTGAAGACAGGGCCCTGTCTTTGGAGCATGCTTTAGAGTCAGGGTGGAGGTGGGACAGGGCATCTGTCCAAGAATCTCCCTGATCCTGGCCTCACCTAAATGGTAATTGTCTGAGATCCCCACTCCAGTAGCCTGGTGCCAGGAACTTCAGTCTTCTTATTGTAAGGGGAAGTTTCAGGGCAGTGTGCTGGCCGGGACAGGAGACTTTCATAGGTACAAGGCAGGCTGTCATACCAGGTTTTCTGGAAGCCTTCTTTTTTTTTTTTTTTTGAGACAGAGTCTCGCTCTGTCCCCAGGCTGGAGTGCAGTGGCGGGATCTCGGCTCACTGCAAGCTCCACCTCCTGGGTTCACACCATTCTCCTGCCTCAGCCTCCCGAGTAGCTGGGACTACAGGCGCCCGCCACCACGCCTGGCTAATTTTTTTGTATTTTAGTAGAGATGGGGTTTCACCGTGTTAGCCAGGATGGTCTCGATCTCCCAACCTCTTGATCCACCCGCCTCGGCCTCCCAAAGTGCTGGGATTACAGGCGTGAGCCACCGCGCCCGGCCTGGAAGCCTTCTTAAAGCACCTAGGACCTTATAAATGCCTTCCTCGCAGATCTTTAGAATCCCAGCAAGGCAAACATGCCAAATGGCTAAGAGGACAGCAGCTTCCAGTTTATCCTCACTTGTCATGGCTTTGTGTTCAGCTCTCCTTCCCGCCTGCCAGCCTAGATGACCAACAGCGACCCCAGGCCCACACCAGACAATTCTCTGAAAACTCAAAGAGGCGGTAGCCACAAAGAGGCAACAAGGTGCTACAAAATCCTACCCAGCCTTCCTTAGCAGGACCTCCCTGCAAGCGCTGACTCTCCTTCACCCACGCCACAGCTGGCTAGTGACCTTCCTCTGAGTCACATCTCTCTCCCTTTTAGACCGTCATTTCCCTGACTCTGCCTACAATTAATAAGGTCTAATTCTTAGAATAAATCTCTGATTCCATTATACTTGTAGTATTCTGCCTCCCTGATTGAACCCTGAGTGATACAGCACCTCACCTCTGCAGGCCTCCATTTCTCTCCTCTATAAAACGGAGATGGTATGTGACATGTGACATACCACCCTAGGAAGGGGGCTGCATCTGGGTGCTGAGGGCCAGGAGGCAGGGATTGATTCTGTGTGCACATTTGTCATAATCTGGGGACAAGCAATAAGCCAGAGTCATGGCTTAACTCAGTGTGGCTTTTCATCTTGCACAAGCTGTAGGAGTCCCACAGACCAGGGCCCCCATGAGGTCAGTGGGTACATTTATGCTGGTGGTGGAGGGTGTGGTGACTCCTTCCAGAGATCTGTTCGGTAGTGATTGGTTATATAGCATGGGGAGTGCTATGCCTGAGTGTTCAAGGTGACGGCAGGTCAGTGCCTTTTCTGATTGGATGCTGGAATGCATTCAATAGTTAGGAATTCTTAGGAATGCAACCTCCAACTGGAATGTCATTCCCCTGGAAAACCAGTGTATGCTGAGTTAGGAGACTTCCAGGAAGATGCTGAGAAGGGCTTGTTGGGCCTGAGATGTGCTCTGCTGACTTGCTGGAGGGGAAGCTTTGTTTCTATAATGATGATGAGCTAGTCTTGCCTCTGGAGTATGTAGAATGGATTTGGAGACACTGTGTCAGGGTGCAGCACAGAGTGTCATGCTCCCTCTGGCCCCAGGGCCTTTGTTCCTACAGCTCTGATTTTAGATGTGATGTGGCTCCCTCCTACACTTTGTTCAGGTCTCTGTTTCAAACATCACCCCCTTGGGATAGCTTTCTCTGACCATCCCGGACAAATAATGCCTCCTGTCCCCCTCCCCTCTATTCCCTTCCCTGCTTCATTTTCTTTCAAAAACATCACCACTTAACTCATTATGCATTTCTAAGTTTTCTTTCTTCTTCCACTGAAACACGAGCTCCCTGAGGACAGGGATTCTGTCTGTTGTGTTCACTGTTGGATCTGTGACACCCAGAACAGTGCCAGGCTCAGAGTAGATGCCAATACAAATTTGTTACAGGTCAGAACTGACCTTTGCGTAAAGAGAAGTGGCCTGACCTGGCCTCACCTCTATTTCTGCCTTCATTCATGCCTGAAAACAACAAATACGGTTTTCCTGGTCCTGGAAAAGGCTACTTCTTGATGTCAGGAAGGCTGGTTTGACCAATTCAGTACCAAACATGAGTTCTCTATATCCAGGGATTTTTATTCTTTTTTTGTAATCATTACTCTTGATCCTGGGATCTGTAACCATTTTAGAAGTGGATTTGATGTGATTAAATTCTTTCCTAGCCTAATCCTTTATGGAAAACAAAAGTTTTAAATGAAATGAATTAGAATGGATTTGCTGAGGTTTGATTGTTTGCACAATAATTTTACCCCAGCTCATTTAAAAACCAGGGCTGGGCCTCATGCCTTGAAGGATACCCTGACAAATATTCCATAATGAAGGGGAACAGCTCCCCACTCTTGTGTGACAGCACTTACTGAGTGCCTGTGACTAGAGGGGTGACCACACACACAGGAGTCAGAGGGGCCAGCTGTCAGAAGTCCCATGCACTTTCTTTTGCAGGAACGCCAGGTCCCAAGGAGGCTGAGGTGCAGCTGGGATGCTGGGCAGGATGACAACCCTGCCACTGTTTCTCTGTTTTCTTTTTTGTTTTGTTTGTTTGTTTGTTTGTTTGTTTTTTTCTGACAGGGTCTCATTCTCTGAAGTGGTACCATCATGGCTCACTGCAGCCTCTGCCTCTTGGGCTCAAGCGATCCTCCCACCTCAGCCTCCTGAGTAGCTGGGACTACTCTGTGCACACCATCACGCCCAGCTAACTTTTTTTTTTTTTTTTGAGATGGAGTTTCACTCTTATTGCCCAGGCTGGCGTGCAATGGCACGATGTCAGCTCACCACAACCTCCACCTCCCGGGTTCAAGCAATTCTCCTGTCTCAGCCTCCTGAGTAGCTGAGATTACAGGCAAGTGCCACCATGCCCGGCTAATTTTGTATTTTAGTAGAGATGGGGTTTCTCCATGTTGGTCAGGCTGGTCTTGAACTCCCGACCTCAAGTGATCTGCCCACCTCAGCCTCCCAAAGTGCTGGGATTATTGGCGTGAGCCTCCACGCCCGGCCCAGCTAACGTTTGTATTTTTTGTAGGGACAGGGTTTCACCGCGTTGCCCGGGCTGGTCTTGAACTCCTGGACTCAAGGGATTCTCGTTTGCCTTGGCCTCCCAGGCCATGAGCCACCACACCCAGCTGTTTTCTCTCTTTTCTCCTGGAATCTCCATGGGCCTCAGCTTAGCAATTGTGAGAGTGGGAGTGCAGGGGTGGGGCTTGAGGACGGGCTGGCAAGCAACCTTTAGAAGCAGGTCTGAAGGGACTTGTCAGGGGTTCACCAGGTAGGAAATGGGGGTTACCTGTGCCCCCAGCCCACCTGCCATTGAGGTGCTAGACCCGAGAGGCTGTCATCTTTGTATAGATGCTGGGAGCATCAGGACAACCTGAAACACAGGCTGAAACACAGGAGCACAGCATAGAAAAGAAGTCTTTCCATCCAAATTGGAAATGAAAAGCCCCTGGTACTTGACAGATCTACTCCAGTGACTTGCAACACTGTGTGGGAGACTCGTCCTTGGCAGCAGCAGAAATGGGGCGGTTCTGAACTTTCTCTCTGTAACCCCAGGCACATATGTACAGACTTGCCAGGCCCTGTGGGCCAAGTAGATGTAGGACCTGGCTCTTATCTGGGAATTTGATAACTCGAGGAAAATGAACTTTTCCTCTTCTGCTGCTTTTGTTTTTAACTTTGGGGCCTTGCCATTTGTGGCATCTGCCCTCTAGGACCTATAGCTTTTGGGACTGCTTGTAGACACCTATTCTACCAGCAGAGCTTCTTCCCCTAAGGCAGGTGTTTTGATGAGGACTTGGGGTCACAGCCTCAGGACTCATGGCTGCTCTGTATCTTCCATCCTGCTGGCCTGGACCACACGGTGCTGTTACTTTGCCAGCTTCCTTGGCAGGTTTCATTAAGAGAGATGCACAGGCCGGACGCAGGCTTCCTTGGCAGGTTTCATTAAGAGATATGCACAGGCCGGACGTGGTGGCTCACACCTATAATCCCAGCAGTTTGGGAGGCTGAAGCAGTCAGATCTCTTGAGCTCAGGAGTTCGAGACCAGCCTGGGCAACATGGCAAAACCCCATCTCTACAAAATATTCAAAAATTAGCCCATGTGGTGGCACACACCTGTGGTCCCAGCTACTCAGGAGGCTGAGGTAGGAGGATAGCTTGAGCCCTAAGGGTTGAGGCTGCAGAAAGCCATGATAGTGCCCCTGCACTCCAGCCTGGGTGATAGAGCAAGACCCTGTCTCAAAAAAAAAAAAAAAAAAAAAAAAAAAAAAAAAAAAGACAAAGAAAAGGCAAAGAGAGAATAATTTTGGCTGGGAGGCCTTGTGTTCTGCCCCCATCATGGGCCTAACTATACTCAGATGAAAATGGTGACTTCTTGGTGTAAAAGTCTCAGCCTGAAAGTCCTTTTCCTCTTTCAGTAATGTCAGTTAACATAGCTTGGGCCCTGAAGAAATGCCTGCCTGGCCACAGGATGGCATGCCACAGTTACTGCCTCTTCACAGTGAAGCCCCATCCTCACTGAGTACAATTCAGAGACAGATGTGGGTGCATGCACCTCTCAGCTGGGCCTGAGCCCTGGAGTGGAAATCCAGAGCTGTCGTCTGCCTTCAACCCCAGATTTAGTACCAGCTAACACACGTGGAGCACATTCTTGATGCTGAACAGTGTCAAGTGGTTTATCTCACTTGATCATCAACCTTGTCCCCTCTGAGACACCCTTAGTACTCCCTACTTTTGCCCTTGGTCAACAGCAGGGCGGGGAGTTGAACCCCCAAGGGTCTGATGCTAGAGCCTATGCTCTTAACCAGTCTGCCAGTCTTTCCCGTGGGGCTGTTTGATGATTCATTTTATTCTCCACCCAGAGACAATGAGGCATAAACCAGAATAAAAGGGGGCTATTATGATATCACTATTTGCCATTTATCTAAATTAGATAATAAATCATGAAGCTACTTGAAATAATATACATGTCAACCTTCTGAACATTTAGTTATCACTTAGTACCATTTGATGGTGTCTGTGGTATAATTAACACTTTCTTGTAGAAAATATGATATTTCTGTGAAATAAAAAAGTGAATGAAAAAATCAAATTAACCTGGCCGTCCTCTTCCTTGGGGATGGGGCAGCAGATCTTGTGGCAGTGGTTGGTTGGGATGGCTGGGGCTGGTGGTGGATGAGCAGAAGTTCCCAGCCCTTTGAAGGCCAGGATGGTGCCTGGAAAGAGGGAAGCCTGTCGCCCTCAGTACCAGCAGGTCCAGCTGAGGATTGCTGCTGAGCCCCAGATAGCTCCATGCCCATTCATCAGACTCAGCATAATTGGGCATCTGCCACTGGCATCTCCAGATGTTTGCCTTTATCAGACGCCGATGTGGTTCAGAGTTTTCACTGAGAGCTCGTAAAAGCTCTAGCTGGTTGGGGACGCTTATTGTTCATTTTATTTGAGTTCTTTATCATGTGCAAAATGTTCCAGGCACCATTAGGAGACACAAAAGACTCAGAAAACACAGTTTCAGGAGGCGGAAGCTCACCGTAGCGTGGAGGAGACACAGCCACAGACATTTACAAACATTTGCTGAACACAATCAGCTGGCAGGAATGAAAAATCCGCTCTCAGCAGCACATCAGGGCATGGCAGTAGGGCAGTAGAGACTGAGGATTTAATGCTTGCCTGGGGGAGTCTTGTAAAATCAGATGGCTGTTCTGGGCTGTTTGCTCATTAATGTGGTCTTTAGATTCCTGCCCAGTAAGATTGGGACGTGGGGGCCAGAAATAGGACAGAAACTTGATCAGGAGAATATTGAAGGGAGATTCGTCTTGCCTGAGGTGAACATTTGAGGGCTCTGTCCAGGCACACTATAATTACTGCTTAACCATAAGTGTAGCTTGGCAAGATGCGTGGATTTATACATAGGTTGCTAAGGGCATTTAGGGAAAACCAAACGTAGGCGAGGAGAACTGTCTCCGTCAATTTATAACATTCATGTCTGAGACAGCATCATGGAAGGGCAGACAACCCTGCTCTTAGGCATAAATTAAAGCTATCTTTCCTGGAAAAGAATAAATTAAATGATCAGTAACCTCTTTTGAAATACTATTTTAAGAGTATTTTTTTGTTTTATGTAATTTAAAATTCCTGATTGGTAGGTATTCAAAATAACATTCAACTTTAATGTTTGACTTTCGAGTCTATTGTTGTATTTTTAATTTTTAATTTTTTTTAAGAGACGGGGTCTTTGCTATGTTGGCCATGTTGGTCTCAAACTCCAGCCCTCAAAGGATCCTCCTGCCTCAGCCTCCCAAAGTGCTGGGATTATAGGTGTGAACTACTACAGGAGCCTTTTGTTGTATTTTTTTAAATTGTTTTAAATTTTTATTCTAAAATCTTTGTTATCACCTCTTAGAATGTGTAGCATATTGTTGTATTTTTAACTTGTGATCTTAAATGCTTCTTATGCCTTATTGTTTGGGCTGGTGTGCGAACTCTAACTTGCTGAATGTGAAGTTCTGGTATTGATAATATTGTAATATGTGTTTGCCTACTTATAAAAAAACAGTGAAAATAATAGTTTCTACTGGCAGAGGAAAAAGAAGTGTTTTAAAAAGTACTTTCTTTTAAAAATCAACTTCATTTATTTCCCTCTTACCAAAAAAGAATCGGTGAAGCTTACAACAAAAGATATAACAGAGAGTTTATTAAGATAGAAATAGGAAATTGGAACCCAGGCAGAAAAGAATACAAATTTTCTAAGCACCAGTGGCTTGTCTTACTTCTGTGACCAAGCTCCAAATTTATCTTTGAGCTTCCTAGAATCCAAGGAAAAAGGGAAACATAATTCATTACATAGCCCCAGCTATGAAAATGAACAAAGTATGCCAATTTATGGATTTTTAAAACATTTTTATATTAAATAAAAGATAATTGCATAAACAAAACTTCAATCTGCAAAGGGAAAATTATTTTCTCAACTTCATTTCATGGAAAGACAATGAAAAAGTTAGTAAAATTTGTTGTAGCCACACATAAAGCTGCCTGTGGAATTAATGTGACCACTGTTACCTTCGAGCTGTGAGGAATATTCTGCCCATATGGGTATTTAATTATTCGTGAATTTATACAAGTAAGAGAGTCAGGGGCAACCTCTGGGAAAAAGGGGGAAATATTTTAAGAATATTTAGAAAAGAAAAGATTGATTTAGAAATTTTTTTAGCGAGAAGCAAAGCCTGGGCAATGCTGACAGACATGCCCGCAAAAATCTGGGTGACTCTGGGATGGCTCCCATTCAATCAGTGTATTGCTGAATGAATCATTTCCCAAAGTCAAGGCCATGGACCTGGACCTAGGCATTTGGCAGTCTGTCGCCTATCCTTAGGTAGAGGCTGTGTTCTATTTCTCTGGTCTGCCCAGACAGTGCCTGGTACATTTTGCACATAAATAACTCAACCATGGTTCTGTCTCTCCTGGGTTGAGAACTCCAGGAGGGCAAAGACACATTCCCAGCATCCCTGAGGTTTCTGCCTGGTACTGGTAGCTGACACCAATACTGCTAGCATTGGAAGATAATAGCTCACAAACTAAAAACAGGAAAGGTGGGCCCGGTGCAGTGGCTCACACCTGTAATCCCAGCACTTTGGAAGGCTGAGGTGGGCAGATCACCCGAGGTCAGTCTGGCCAACATGGTGAAACCCCGTCTCTACCAAAAATACAAAAAATTATCTGGGTGTGGTGGTGGGTGCCTGTAATCTCAGCTACTCAGGAGACTGAGGCAGGAGAATTGCTTGAACCCAGGAGGCAGAGGTTGCCGTGGGCCGAGACTGTGCCACCGCACTCCAGTCTGGGCGAGAAGAGCAAAATCCCATCTCAAAAAAAAAAAAGGAAAAGTGTCCATAAAATGGCAAATGTCATTTGCAATAGTGGGCACTTTTTGGATCTCTTGATGACAACAATCAAACTTGCCAGTTTTTCACCATGGAGAACACCTCAGTGGGCCTGCCCAGTGGCAGCTGGGCAGTTATGAAGTGTTGGATGAGTGGGCACAATCCCGAAGTGGGCTTTGCTTTAGAAGGATCTGTTTTGCACCCCCACTCCCCGCTGCTATGGAGTGCACACCAAGAGGCTCTGCCTAGGTCACCTAGGTCTCACAAGGGTCCTGCACTGCAGGTGACTGGGGTGTGTGCGTGGTGGGGGAGAGCCCTCGCTGACAATGCTGAACTGTCTCTATCTGTTCTCCCAGCAGGCTTTAAGGGTGGAATTCCGGCAGGCACTGCATTTTCCCAGCTGCTTTTCGGTCACCTTTTGTACTCGGTTACTCAGTGCTCATTCCTTTGCTGCTCTAAAGCTCTTTTGTGTTTCATCATCTTGCTCGAAACCTTGCCCAGAGGGCTCACTTTGGCCCCAGCAGAGTGCCTTTCCTGAGAGGTTGGGGATGCAGGGAGGGGGTGCAGTGAGGGGAGAGGGCCATAGCTCGGACATGGAGCCCCCAGGGGAGGGGCATATCTGTAAGCAGGACACACCTGTGGTCACGGCAGAGTAGTGTGAGTCTTACGTGCCTGACTCAGGTTGGGTCTGTGTTGTGGGCAGCAGCTCTAACGCCTGCTGGAGTTGGGGGGATTTGGGTAAGTCAGGTTTCCTCTCTGGGATTCCGTTTTTTCATCTCTGAAGTGGGAGTTTTAACAGTACCTAAGTAACACAAGGTGAAGGTGTCATGAGGATAAACTGCACACAAAATCCTGTCCCAGTGTCCAACTCAGATGCACTTGTTGCGTGGTCATGATGATTGGTTATTATCCTGTCTTGGAGGCAGGAAGAGCCACCAGCTCCCTCCCTCAGACCGTCACCTACCTGACAGAGGTTTTATACCTCATGGGAGAGGAGGCTGAGGTTAGTCACCCATGTGGGCAAGCTCCATGGCCTCTCTGACCCTAATGAGGCAGAGACAAGTCCTGCCTGTACCCTGAGGGCTGTAAGAATCAAGTGCAGGCCCTGGTGGGGCAGTTCCTTGTCCCCAACTCCACCACAAGAGGACTGAAGACAGTACTCAGAGGACCTGCAGCCAGCACCCAGCACATATGAGTACACCGTGGGTGCTGGGGCTGGTGTCACAAACTGTGGTTACTCTGCAGGCGTCAGGAAGCACAGGGCTCAGGCCCCAGATGCTCCCAGGGGAGGGAGGAGGTGAGGACAGAGGCGAGGGGCCATGCCATCCACAGACCAGGGGTGGCCCCACTAACATGAACATCGTTGGTGTTGTCATCTTGGATGCCACTCTGAGGTCCAGGCACACACACACATGAATCTCCTCCCCATTCCGCCAGGCATCAGCACTGTCACCCCCAGCCTCAGGCTATTTGGGCAGTGGGGCTAGGAGTGTCCTCTATTTCTATGTGCTAAATCTGGCCACCCAAGGGGTTAAAAATCATAGTAGATACTACTGGATTTAAATCAGTCCTACTTTGGACACCTAAGGCTCATTAAAAAGCTATAAGCGCAGAGCCTTCCTGACTATAAATCCTCACTTTCTTGCAGAGTTGCACTGAGAGTCATTTTATCTGTTTCTCAACCATCATGGATGGAAATACTCCAGCATCCCGAGTTTTTTGGTTTGTTTGTTTTTAATTCAAAAGTTTCCCAGACACAGAGAAGGACTTAAATCGTAGGCCAACTGAAGGGCCCAACGTTCCTGTTACAAGTCATTTAGGTAAAATAAAGAGTAATAGGAATGCCTGTAGTATTGAGGCACCTTGCATCTGTGAATTTGGGCAGAGTGAAGACTCCTAATGATGGGCCGTGGCATCTGCACAGTGAGGTCAGGAATCGCTCAGACTTCGCAGCAGATGCCAGTGGGTTCTGCCTAAGCAGGGAGGGGCGGGCATCATCAGCTGCCAGTGTTGGAGTGTGGGGGTGGCCACAGCTTGGTGAGAGAGAAGGCCAGAGTTAAGGAGCCAGCAGGAAGAGGCCATGTGGCTGCACTCCTCTACGACCAGAATGTCCCTGTGGGCGTGAGGGAGGGCAGCCTCCAGGCAAAGCAGGCCTGGGTCAGGAGAGATCTTCGGGGAGTGTCAGCACAGTGCCCTCCCCCAGCCTCAGGCCCAGGCCTGTTCTCCTGCCAGGACCACCTCAGTCCAGTGACCACAGAGGGGCACAAACTCCTTGGGCTCTTGGCACTTGGGTGCTGTTGCAGTGTTGGAGTGGGGAGCTCCAGGTGTGGCGGCCACACTGCCTGGTTAGATAGGAGCCCAGAGCTGGTGTCTGAGGACAACTCTCTGGTGTCTGAGGACAACCACCATCACCTACAAGGTCACCACGATAGTTCAGGCTAGAGACCTGGTCTTGCAGGGCTCAAATGAACACCTACCCATCTTGATTCCTGCTTAGGGCCTCTCCCACCCTCCCACTGCAGGCGTGGGTGGAGGCTGGGGAGTGAGGGATGGGAGGGTGATGGAGGGAGGAGAGACTGAGCATGAGCTGATGGCCAGCAGGTCTGCCACAGGACTTGAGACTGGGCAGGTAGAAGTGATAGTGGATAACAATCAAAGATGAGGCCCACACCCAGCAGTGGAGGAACAGCAGCCATGTAGAGCATCCTCGTAGAACAAGCTGGGTCACTCAAGCAAGCCCCATGCGTTAACCTTGATGTTTTATTCTGTAAAGTGGAGCTCCTAATGCCTTCTCTGCCTTGCCCTGGTAGCAGCCAGAGGAAGTAACTGTGACATCTTGGGGATCCTAGGGCAGTGGGACAGCATCAAAAAGTGCCAAAGACTGGGAGGCAGCTCAGAATTGGGGGCAGGAATGAAAATGATAGACATGAGAAATCCAGGAGTCTGGATCAGCACCTGGCCACCTCCTGGGCCAGAGGGGAGAGGCTGGGGTTGGGGAGCTTTTGAGACATGGTGTCTGGGAGGCCAGCATGCCTGGAACAGAAATGAGGGCATGGGGGAAGGATGAAGGAGGTGGGATGTGCTCTGGGAAAGTGCAGTGCACGGGCCAGGGAGGCAGAGGCAGTTGCTAGGCAGAGCTGTGCCCAGCAGGCCAGAGGAGGCTGGGGAAGGCCTGGGGCAACTTCCTAGGAAAAGCCTAAGGAAGGGAGGGCATGAAGATGATGAGGAATGAGGGGTTGGTGGGGACTCAGAAGAAAATCTCACTGCCTGCCATGGTACGCCCACAGCGGCCCAAGCCCTGTGCCAACATGCACTGCCATTCCTGGTTGCCAGATACAACCCTTGGGAGTGGGCAGGGAGGAAACCCACAGCCAGGATGATAGCCCCCAAGACCCACAAATGACCAAACCACCTAACATCAAACATATAAAGGGTTCAGATCAGGAAATCCAACAGATTTCCAGCCACACCTATTTCCGCAAGCATAGCTGATAAATCCAGGAGTAAGTAGAAAGCAGCTCTGAAGAGTCAAAATGGTGGCCGCAGCACCCCCAGTCCCTGCATGCTCACTTGTAGGCAGAGGCCCTCACTCAGAGCCTACCTGCTTCATTTAACACATAGTTCTGACAGACATTGGTACCTGGTTTCAATTACAAATAAAATCAAGCCCAAAAGAAAAACTATGAGGCTCTGCAAATCTTGAACGTGCAAGATCATCACAGTGAGGAATCAGCCTGGACAGGCTCCCAATTCCCACTCAAGTTGGAGATTCTATGATACCCATATTTTCATAATGAGGCTCCCCAAGTTATCATGACATTGTAAAATAATATTCCATCTTCATTGCTTAAGAAGGCAGAGTAGTGTATGGTAGACGTTAGAGGAATATGCTGTGCTTTTAAAAGTTAGGCATTTGAAGAGATGGGATGAAAGCACATTTTTTGAGTACCTACTACATACACATCTTCTTTAACACGTTAATCTCCTAACAATCCTACAAGTAACTATTATCTATGCCATTTTATAGAAAAGAAAACAGACTTAGAGAGCTGACGTGATGTATCCCAGCTCATGCTGCTAATGCTTTTTTCTTTTCACCCTCGGCGTGGCGCAAGTCCTTGGCCTGGGGCCTATGTGGAATGCCTGCTCTTTGACACCAAGTGAATGAGGCTTTGCTGGATGCACAGGGCCTGAGTTTGGGTGATGCTTTCCAGGATGGTGGTGATGGCTGTCACTGTCCCATCAGTTCACTGTGGGGACTGATGTTCCTGCCCTGGCCTCCATAGCTTTGGCCACTCTGAGAGGTGAAGGACCAGCCCTACTTCTGCCTCTGCTCCAGGATAAAGCTCTGCTCTCCACATGGGAAAGCATGAGCTGTGAAGCCTTTGCAGCTGGAAGATAGTCCAATAGCTGCTCTATCCAGCAGGAGGTCTCCATCATGAGGAAGGGATTGGCTTACCTGGAAGGGAGTTTTGTGAACTCTGTCCTCCAGAGAAAATTATCCCTGAAGGCCTTTGATGATGAGAGGCTCTGTTTTTTCATTCCTTAATCATTCAGAAAACACAGAAAATCATTCAGTTTATTCAAAATAGTGGAAAATCATTGAGGTTTTTTCCTGTGTAAAGGTCAAACTATAAAAAGATACATGGACTCAGAACTCCAGGCTAGTCATGAAAACGTGGCAGTGCATTGAAATGGATCCAAAAAATGGTTTAATCCTCCTCTGGAAACAGCTCATAATAATCCCCTCTCCACTCTCCCCTCCGTGTGTTAAATTCCTGCTTGTAGGTTCAAGGACACAAAGTCAGTGATTTTTAGTGGGTAGAGCATGGGCTGTGCAGAGCAGGAGTCCTGGATCAGAATCCCTGACCAGCTGTTACACACCAAGTATAAAACTTGGCATGCTCTGCTGCTGTTCTGGTGCTCTCCTGAAGGGCCTAGGGCACTTCCTGTCAAGGTCTGGGTGGGTGGACACTCAGAACCTTCTTACCATCCTAGCTGTGACTTTCCACCTGAGGTGTGGACAGATAAGGGTTGGCCCGCTGGCTATACAAAATCTGAGGATGGCGCTGCCAGGCTATGGTAGAGGCAGATTCCCTGCTCTGGTCTCTGTCCCCACCTCAGCCACTCAACTCTGTTCCCATAGTCTAACAGGGCTAGGCTGAGTATAGGCTTGGGTGACCTGTGAAGTCCTTCCAGCTAGAAGATAAATAACTTCAAGATGGCTATTTCGACGACATTTTAAAAGGGCACTTGGAATTTCACTGCTTTTGTGAAGTGAGCAAGAAAAGGGAGGACAATAGAATATTTTGAAAACAGCCTGGTCAGTAAAAGCCTCACATTCCTCTTTATTAATTCAGAACTTGGAGGAAATCTGTGAAAGTAACTTTGGGATATAAGAAATGTCTGTGACTCTTCTTTAGCAAGACTTGACCCAGGCTCAATTATGTGCAGTCCCACCTGTAGGGTAGGCTCAGCCTGGTCTCTCCCACATTGGGCCACCACTGGTGGATAGAGGAGGGGAGTCAGTCCTAATGCTAGGTCTGGCAGTCAGATTTCCTGGTGGGAGACTCTGGGCCTGAGAGGCCTCTAAGCCCCACAGGTAGGAGCCAGTCTTCATGTCCTGGTTTGTGTCCAAGCAGGAACAGAAGGAATGGCATGCACAAAGACTTGTAAGGGAAAGTGCTGGCTCTTGGCTCTGGCCAACAGGGCATGGCATGAGATGAGGAAGGCTGGCAGCAGCCAGATCCTGCAGACATCAGATTGAGTGACATGCTCTGATTTGTGTTCTACACAGGCCACGTGGGCTGCCGGGAGGGGAAGGCTCAGAGGCAGCAGGGCCAGGTAGGAGGCGGCCTTGGTCACCCAGGGACATGATGACAGAAAGCAGGAGATGATGAATCTGGAAGACTGATGGACCAATGACCTGTGTGACAGTGACAGTGAGAGGGAGTGGGCCTAGCAAGGGGTCTTTCAGGCCTCTGGCCTATGCATTGGGTGGATGCTGGGGCCTCATTTGAGATGGAATGGGTGGTGTGGGTTTGGGCATCTATGATGAGTCATAGATGGGCAGGGGACAACTAAGGTGGCTGGCAGACATCCAGGTGGATCCATGAGAACATGGGCCATAAACTGTGCCATTAGGAAGAAACTCAAGCCAGAGACTGAAAAGTAGGCAAGGGCACCCCACAGGTAGCTGGTAATTAACGCCCAGAGAGTGGATAAAATCCCATGGGGAGAGTTCAGAGTGAGACCTAAAGAGGGCCAGGAAGAAGCTCCTGGAGTCACTGACATTTGGGTTTGTGGAGAAACCCAAGGATTCGGCAGAGGGCTGGCTAGAGAGCATGGAGTGGGTCCCTGAGGCAAGAGTCACGGGGGTCAGGCAGTAGGGGGATGTCTGAGAGGCCGGGCTCATCACTGGGTCAAGCTGTGGGGAATTCTGCCCGGTCAGCAATGCTGAGGGTCTAGCTGCAGTTTGAGCCAACTCTGCAGCTTTGCAGATGGTTTGTTTTCCTGGACAGAAGGTTCAAAGCAGGCTTCCCAGGCATTTTCACGAGATCTGTCTACGGAAACGTTAACCTACGGCTTAAAATTTCTTTCTTCCAGTACCTTTTTAATTTAGGTAACCTGAAAAGTGTAACCATGACTACTGTGTTTGTATTATTTTAATATTGACTTTTAAAATATAGCAAAATATATATAGCAGATGCTTATTTTAAATGTTAACACGAGGTTCTATTTTACTATTCATTATACTCTTTAGATGAAGAATCTAATTTAAAAAGATCTACAAATACGTAATTTGCAGACTCTTCAAGAGTCTACCTCTTCAGCTTTTTTTTTTTTAGGTCACAAGAGACTTGCCCTAGACCCTTAGGTATTTAATGTGACATACTCTGCCTCACAAAGTAAAAGAGAAAGGGCAGTTTTGGCTCCGTTACAAACAGCTTTGCCCCCAAATGTGTCCAACGGCCTGATTTAGTATTAAAGCTCTGAAATGATTGATTATCCATTAGGGTAGCTATTTAAAGAGTTCATCACATCAGATTCAAACCGACAACATCTGTGCTGCAAAGGCTGCTGGGAGAGCCGGGCAGAACCAAATGGAACCCGGATGGAACTGTGGATTCTGCCTTCTGCGAGACTCTGAGACCAGACCTCTGTGAAGGACAGTAACAGGTTGCTGCTGCCACTGTGCCCATAATCAGGTGTATGCCAGCACTTCCTGCTGGGCCCAGGTCAGGGAGAACTCCTGTGAATGAAAACTGACATGGGTCATGGCTCAGAGCCTGACCCTTTCCCTTGCTCTAGGCCTCACCCTCTTCCCTGGTCTCCCCATTGTTCCCTGTCAGCCCCTTCCCATATCCCTCTCTCTGGGGCCTCAGACCCTGAGTTGTCCCAGGCTTCTACTCCCTGTCCCACTCTTCCCTCCACAAATCATTGCCACCTCCCAGCTGGGCTTGTCCCTAATCCCTCCTGACCCTCCTGTCCAGAATGTTACCGGCAAACCTTACACAATCTAAGGCCGTTGTTGTCTTCTAACCTTGGCAATTTCCCTCTTAACAGCAACATCAAACTCGTCCCCTTATTCTAGCTTGTCCTTGTGTGCTCAGCAAACAGTTTACCTTGGCAGGTTCACCAGGAAGTAACAATACTGCAAAAGCCAGGTGCTCTGTGGCACTTTTATTTCTGAAGTTGTGTGAATATAGGTAGGTGTGCCTTAGGTGAGTGTTTAATAGTTTCCAGGCTGAAGTTATTGTCACCCATGCAGCCCCTGGGGCTTCAAGCCCTATCTGTCTGGTGGGTCAGAGCACAGGTGTGTCAGAGCATAGGCCGTGCTATATTCCAGGGGCAACTTGGCTGGTCCTGAGGCCTGTCAAGTCCAGGAGGCCTGTGTCGCTGGAGGATGCCTCAGTCCCCAGGGAAGATCTGTGGCTGGAAAGCTGCTTCCTGATTGCCAGGGCACTCAGTCACAAAAGCTGTACCCAAAGGCTCTTTGGGGTGGCTGCTGTGGTTTCCACTTACACCCTGTCTTCAGGGCTGATGCACTCATCCCCTGGGTACTGGGCACATCTCACAGCTGTGTCCCTCCCTGGGCATTGCCCTCAGCCGAGGGAAACTGCCTCACTCAAAATTAAGCCGTTTCCAAATGACTGGCAGATGGGGAGGGGGTACAAAGGCCAGGCCCCTTGGCCCCCATCTGGGACAACTCTGAGGGGCTATCTCAGCTCCTGAGTTCCCTGTAGAACTGCCGAGGCCTCAGTTGCACCCACAGTCTGGGTCTGTTTCTCCATCTGCCTGATACTGCCTTCTTCACTTTCCTGAACTCATCAACAAATCTTCATACACTCAGGGATCCCAGGCAATGACAGCTGTCACGGTTCAGCTAAGAGGGGCTGGGTTGATTGATAGCCTCTTACCCCATTCCAGAGCCACTCTGGCCCTGCTGTGCTGGGGCTGCTGACCAAGCCCCCTCGATTGTTCTACTGTTACTCTTTTATTGCATTCAAGCCTCCCTAAGGAGTCACTTGAGAGACATTTGTTTATTTTTGAACTTGGACTTAGGAAACATTGTGCTTCTTTAGGCCTTTGGTCTGTTTGGATTGTGTTTATGGTACAAACACCAACAACTGGGGAAGAGATTGGGCTTTCTTTGCTTTGGCTGCAAGGAAGCTTGGAGCCCAGTCCTAGACCTATGTGCTACTAGACAAAGGTGCTGGTACTTTCAGAGTTCCCTTAACATGCCTTCCTTGCTATTGTTCTTTGTGTTGTTTTGCTATATCACACAGCTCCCTCTGAGCTGCCTCAAACGCTGCGTGGAATGAAGTAGGGTATAAATGAGTAAACACATGCATACAGCCATGGGGGTGTGGTGTCAGACAGACCTGTCTGCCGGTTACCAGCTCTGGGACATTTGCCAAGTCACAACTTCTCTAAGCCCTAGTTTATTCAGCCAAGGAGTGGGCCTGATGCCTGCATCACATAATTATTCTGAAGAAAAATACAACAAGCACATGCCTGGTACATATCAAATGCTCAATAAATGGTACACATTCATAACAACTTTTTATAAAATCACATGCTCTCAAGAAAGTGCCCTATCATGTTGCTGGATCTGTTCCTACCCCCTTCCTGTTGTGTGCAGACTGTCAGCCAAGATGCATTTCTGGCTTGTTGGGTTTCACTTTCTCATGGGAGAAAGATGCCTACCCAGGCACCTGCAGCTCACAGCAGACAGTGTGCAGCAGCAGAAAGTCCCATGTAGATGCCCACCGAGATTCTCCACGCAGGTAGATACATGACTCAAATACCCACAAGAGAAATGAGCACCTACTTGGCTAGAGGAAAACTAAGACTCTTTATGTAAATGAAGCCCTCATAAAATGAAAAAAAAAAAAAGGTTGTAGATGAGAGATGGGTGATGAGTAATTTAAGACGATGCAAATCTAGGCCTTTGAATACTTTAAATATAACTATCTGATATAAAAAGAATTGCACTAAATTTTTTAAAGTAGAGAGCTTTCCTAGGGTGAGAGACTCACTTTCCTGTAGGGACATGTTCTCCAAAAGGCAAATGCGGAAGGCAAAGAACAACATCTATGTTGACATCACATCCCCCTGCAGGCAGCAGAGGAGGATTCATTGCATTTTATAGTCTACACGAGCACCCCATATACCACACGTTACCTTGCAAACCAGTTTGGATCCCATATGAGAACAGAGAAGCCCATTTCAAAGGGGAGGTAGCTTGGGAAAGTCTTTTGTTCATTTCTAAAGTAAGCCTGCCCCTGGCTCTGTCTCCTTGTAAATGTCAGGTGGGCCTGAACCATAGTCTTGAGCTTGTCTAAAGATGGGTCTGGACTTCCTTGTCCTTTTCGGGGATGGGAAGACCAGAGCAGGGAACCTTCTGTATGCTGGGTCTAGAATGGGTCTGCTAGGTGTATCCTCCTAAAGGGGAGAGAGGGATAGTGTGAATGCAGGATGCTGAGGAAGGGGAACAAGGGCTGGATGGAGAGAGTGTGGCATGAGGGCAAAGCTGGGTACAGGGCAGGCCCCAGTATTATATTTGTAGAAACAGGCCTCAGGAGGTGTGAGAGGGATGAAGAAGTAGTGGCTAGCAGCTCCAGCTAGTATCTGGCTGGGCTGTCTAGTCCTGGAGGGGTGAGGGATGCTGGACCATACCCTCTGAGGCTGGTTTAGGAGGGTCAGGTGTGTCTTGGAGGAAGTTGCCCCAGAGCAGCTATGGCCACCAATGAGACAGAAAGAAGTCAAGGTTGATGGTCCTTGAGCCAGAGTCCCACTGCAGGGACTGGCTGAAGTTCTGGAACAAGGATTGAGCACATTAACAATTCTCAGCCAGTGCAAGAGAAACAGGTGATGGCTGGGTGACCAGGAATCTACTGCCGTGTCACCCACAGGCAGTCCATTGTCTATCACATGTGGGGACAATGCCCCCTCAATGCCTAGCCTGAGGGGTGGGGCAGGATGGGGATGCAGGATCCAGGATCTGTTGACCGTTTTTCCTCAAATCCTGTTACCTACACATTTCCTTGCATTTCCAGGGTTTTGGTGAGTGAGAAAATCCATGTACTTAACCTCTATCTTGACAACAATAACTTTCTTCCCTTCCTATGGAGAATAGAGAGAACCCTCCCCACCTCCAACATAGCACAGATGCCCCAGGGCCCAGCTTCTATGAACCTCATGAAATGATGATGATGAAGATGACAACCATAATGAAGCCTTACTCCTAAAATGAGTATAATGACACTAATGATAAAGGCAGCATCAGAGAGTAGGGGAGAGAACAGACTTTGAAGCCAGACTGCCTGAGTTTCAGCTCCACCTCTTGCTAATTGTGGGAACTTGGAGGTCACTTTGTTCCTGGGCTTCCTCATCTGTAAAATGGGGATCAGAGCAACTGATTATTGGAACATGTAGTATCCTGAATAGCTATTCCTTTTTTTTTTTTTTTTTAAGAGACAGGATCTTGTTTTTCACACAGCCGGGAGTGCAGTGATGTGATCTTGGCTTAATGCAGCGTCAACCTCCTGGGCTCAAGCAGTCCTCTAACCTGTCTCCCGAGTAGCTGAGACCTCAGGCATACACCACTGCACCCAGCCTATTGCTACTAATATTATTTTTCTTATTGCTGATACCATTATTATTATTATTACTTTTCTCTTTTCCTGTTTTACTTATTTATTATTTATTTTTGAGACAGAGTCTAGCTCTGTTGCCCAGGCTGGAGTGCAGTGGCTCGATCTCAGCTCGCTGCAACCTCTACCTTCCAGGTTCAAGTGATTCTCCTGCCTCAGTCTCCCGAGTAGCTGGGATTACAGGCACATGCCACTGCTTCTGGGTAATTTTTGTATTTTTAGTAGAGATGGGGTTTTGCCATGCTGGCCAGGCTGGTACCGAATTCCTGACCTCAGGTGATCCACCTGCCTCAGCATCTCAAAGTGCTGGGATTATAGGTGTGAGCCACTATGCCCGGCCATTATTCTTATTACTGATGTCATTACTATAGGCACCTTTCATATCCATTTCATTTGAACCTCGCAATCCTATAAGGAAAAAGATGTGATTGTTATTGTCCCACTTTGCAGATGACGAAATTGAGGTTCAGAGAAGTTGAGGGACTTGTCCAAAGACAGTCAGCCTGGTATGGAGCCTATATGATCTTCCAGTTGGCTCCCTCTGGCAAGGCTAACAGCCTGGTTACCCAGGTTTCAAAAGGATACTTCACCATTACCTGACAGTCCTCCTATTATCCCTGCCCAGCAGGGAGGGGCGTTTTATTGCCTCAACTGAATGCATGGGAGATAAGGGCCAGGTGAGTTTAGTAACTCCTAGGCAGGCCTGCCTCCTCCAGCTAAGCTGCTTTTGAACCAGCTGATCAGGGCTACTCTTCAAAATCACAATTTAACTGTTCGGCTGCATCCATTGTTCTGTGTGTGGAGGCAGCTGCCCCATAGGCCACCTCACTTGGTGCTGTCACAGTGATTAATAAGGATATTCTGTGTTCACATGAGGCCTCTCAGTCAAGGCCTCAGAGCACTTTGTAAGCATTAATTAAGCTTCATGGTGGTGACTCAGGTAGGTGGGGGCCCTGAACCCACTTCAACATGTCTTCAGCTAATGCAGAGAGAGACCAAATCACTCCCTCAGCAAGCTATGGCCTTCAGCTCAGCCAGGTCCTAGTGGGTATTCTCCATCCCTGGGGTTTGGCCAAAATCGTTTGCAGAGAAAAGACTTCCCTTCTTGTCCTTCCAGACTTCAGAACAACAACCAGCACTCAGAAGCCACTCCCATTTGAGTCAGGACCAGGCCAACAGCTCTGATGGGCTGGGCTCTACCTGATACTCATTCACTGGCCCACCTGGGTTCATAGCCAGAGACCACCAGCATGTCGGCACCGAATGCCTCTGTACACAGGGGCCCCTGGAGTCAGGCCCATCCCTGCAACACCATCTGCACAGTGTCCTCATCCTCCCTCATCTGCTTCACCCCCATTCCCAGCTCTGCTTTCGCACATCTGCCACCTGGTTGCTGTGGCTCTGTCTGATGCTTGTGGGGAATGGCAGAGACTGTGTAATTCAAGGTAAAGAGCTTGGACCTCCACCCAAGGATGAGGGGGAGCCACAAAAGGGAGAGACACGGTTATATGTGTGCTTTGGAATGACAGCACAGGAAGATAGGTATGTGGGGTGGGGGATGAAGAGGCCAGAGGCAATGGGGCCAAAGCCGGCATGGCAATGAGCTAGGGGGACAGACTTATGACCAACCTGGTAGTGTTTGTGCAAACCACACCCCCAGTATACCTGAAGAAGCTATGTCTGGTAAAACAATTACGTCCAAGCCCCACTCCTTCACCCTACCACCTCCCAGACACATCTCTCTGGCTTGACTAGGGAATGAGGCCTGATACTCATAGCTCGGCCTCCATTCCTAGCCATTGACATTCCAGGGCACCATTGAGTTAGACCCATTAAAGAGTCTAGGGGTGGGCAATTGTTTTCTTCCCTATGTGTTTGATGAAACCAAGGCTTAGGGGTCCAGTGACCTGCCTATGGTGGGCTTGATAGTAGTCCCTGAAAGATGTCCATACCCTAATCTCCAGAACTGGTGAATATGCTACTCTATGTGGCAAAAGGAACTTTGCAGGTGTGATAAAGTCAAGCATCTCGAGATGGGGAGAGAAGCCTGGATTATCCAGATGGGCCCAATGTAACAACAAGGATCCCTACGAGAGGGAAGCAAGACCGCTGAAGGCGGAAGAAGAGTTTGGCAAGGAAGCAGAGGCTGAAGCTTTGAAGATGGAGGAAGGAGCCAGGAGCCAAGGAATATAGGCAGGCTCTAGAAGTTAGAAGGAAACAGATTCTCCCCTAGAGCTTCCCGAAGGAATGCCAGCCTGCTGACGCTTCGATTTTAGCTCAGTGAAATTGATTCTGGGTTTCTGACCTCCAAAACTGTAAGAAAACATATTCCTCAGCATCACCAAACTACAGCAGAAATCCTCAGAAAGAAGTGGAATTTATCCTAAGTGAGGAAATATTATGATTCGGCAGAGGCTCTCACAGAATCTGGATTAACCTCTTCCCTTGCCCAGAACTGGGAAAGTCACGGATGTTGGGCCTGGTTCTCATTTGACCTGTGATCTGGGCAGGTGCTTGGACAAGATAGACGTATAAGGCCCCTGAGCAAGGAGCTGGAAGAATGTGCAGGAAACAGAGTATAGTAAAGCACTCAGAGGAGGAAAAGAACATTTTGCTGTTGCTGAAATAAAAAACAGTACAGGCCCAGCTGCTTGGAGGCCTCCAGTCAGGTGAGAACTGGTGGTGAAGAATTCCACCTCCCACTCGAGGGGTTGTTTAGTTTGATGATGCTGAAGGTTTGGAGAAAAGGGGAGGGAATTTTCTCCTTAGCCACAGATCTGAGATGACTGCAAATTGCTTCCCATGCAGTCTCCTTATTTTAACCTCCAGGGAACAGTGGGCGAGTCTCTGCCTCCCCTGGGTGTACCTGCTGCAGAGAAAGAGGTGGCGTGTAGGCTGCTGGGAGATTCTGGGCTGGGCTGCACTGGTTCCTTCGTTAAAGTGAGGAGGTTAATGTGAGGATCTCTGAGGTCCTTTTCAGCTAAAATGTTGGAGTCTCCTTGAGAAGCACCAGTTTCCTTCACCATTGTACATATATACAGCCCCAGCCTGATTTAGAGGATTTTAGTTGTACTGGTAAACCTTCACACAGTCCTCAGTGGGGGCTTCACAGTCATTTTCAAAGTTATTAGCTCATTGATCTTCACAACAACCTAAGAGACATGCACTCGTATCACCTTATTTTGCAGTTGAGGAAACTAAGGCTCAAAGAGGTGAAGTAATTGGTTCAAGTTAGCATCAGAGTCAGGATTTTGATCCAGGTTTTCTGGACGCTTTGTCACGTCCTTTATGGCACAAAAGGGATCTCAGAGATCATTCCCTTCTTGTGACTTTGCTCTGAGTAGCTGAAGATGCTTCCTGGGATTCCTCAGAGAGTTACTAGCTGCTATGGTTTTAACGTGTCCCCCAAATTTCATGTGTTAGAAACCTAATCTCCAAATTCATATATTGATGGCATTTGGAGGTGAGGCCTTTGGGTAGTAATTAGGATTAGTTAAGGTAGTTAGGGTGGGGCTCCATGATGGGACTGGCAGCTTTATAAGAAGAAGAGAGATCTGAGCTGGCATACTCTCCATCTCTCTCCATCTTCCACCATATTATGACACAGCAAGAAGACCCTCACCAGATGTGACCCCTTGACCTTGGACTTCCCAGCCTCCAGAACTGTAAGAAAAATACATTTCTTGTCTTTCTAAATTACCCAGTCTCAGGTGTTCTGTTACAGCAACAGAAAATGAACTAAGACTGGGTTGAGTCTTTTTCTTCCTAGTGGTCTTGTTCCTGCACCCCAGATCTCTGCTTCGGGCTTAGCCAGGGAGCCTAGGACCACCTCATTTTTTACCCAACAGCAGGTACTTCCTAAGCCTGGCATTATTCCAGATCCCATGGGGCACTCTGAGCATGAAAGAACAGACTGGCATAAGTGAAGCAAGTTATGGAGGCCAATGTGGGTGGTTCTGGACCCCAGCAGCGGCTGAGGAGGGAGTGATGTCACCCAGCAGAGCAGTGCTGGGGAGATGGAAGGTCTGGAGGCCTCAGTGGGGGTAAGCAGTCCACACTGAGGGTGGACATGGCCCAAGGTGACCAAGGGCTTGGCCTGGGGAGGTCACCTGCCCAGTCTAGGCCCTCCCTGCACAAAGTCCAAGGAGTTAGCCAATGGCTAGGGCAGGCTTAGCCAGGGGGCCTAGGTGGTCCTAGGGTGCCAGAGGGTCCTAAGCCCCCTGGCTAAGCCTGCCCTGGTCATTGGCTGTGGGGACAGCAGTCTCTCCTGGATCCTCTCTTTGGCCAGGAGTACTGCCGTGTCCTTACTCCTGTGTATACATGGCAGGATATAATTATCCTAAAGATACCATCTTTAAGCTTTGAATCCTGAACTCCCAGCCCCAGCATTAAGTCTGCCTTTCTGCCTTCTTCACCTGTCCCTCCACAATGGGGCTGCAGAGGCCGCAGGGGGAATGAGCATCAGCAGAGACCCTTGTGACTCCTGGGCAGTGCCTGCAGAGCTTTGGTCCTGTGTGCAAGGGCCTGTGGGTCATGGTCAAACAATCAGGCCCTCAAGTCATGTTAGGCCTGACTCCACAGTGACCTGGGAAAAGTAATTTTACTTCTGAACCCCAATTCTCACATCTGTAAAATGGAGGTAAATCAGAATAGCTGCATCATACGACAGCTGAGGGGATGAAATGGGAGAATCCACACAGAATGGTTCAGCCCCATGCCAGGCATCAGCATGCTCAATAGATGCTGTGGCATTCTCCTGCAAAGCTATTGTCTTGATGACTCTATTATAAACCAGAAGAATGTTCTCTCTTTTTTTTGAGATCGGGTCTCACTTTGCGACCTAGGCTGGAGTGCAGTGGCATTATCTCGGTTCACTGCAACCTCTGCCTCCTGGGCTTAAGTGATCCTCCCACCTCAGCCTCCTGAGTAGCTGGGATTACAGGTGCATATCACCATGCCTGGCTAATTTTTTGTACTTTTGGTACAGACAGGGTTTCACCAAGTTGCTCAGGCTGGTCTCGAACCCCTGGTCTCAAGTGATCTGCCCGCCTTGGCCTCCCAAAATGCTGGGATTGCAGGTATGAGCCACTGTGCCTGGCTGTATTATAAACCAGAAGAACGTTCTTCAGAAAACAGTCCCTAATAAAAGATGCAGAAACCTCCTCCCAGGAAGATGTGGAAGAGAGGCCTGGGCCTCAGCTGATGGGATGGTGCCTGTGGGTTGGTAGTCATAGCACCCACTCCCGCTTATCAGATAGTAGGGCTTACAAGGGCCAGAATTAGAATCTATGGCTTTAGACCTTTTATTGTCAATTTTGTGCATATGGGAAATCAAAAGGGAACTGCATGGATGTCTCTGGAGGTGCTCTGAAGTCAAGGCTGGAACTGGTGAGGGAGAATCTTTCCTATTCAAAAGAAATAGACTGCTTGGGGTGGGTGAAGGGGGGGCTAAGAGCCTTGCATGCCAAGAGGGTCTCCTCTAACTGGATGGTTCCAAAGTTCCACATGAATAATCAGTGGGAGGGAGCGAAGGAGCCTAGCTTCCTCATCTCTTGGAGAGGGTCTTTGGCTTCTGCAGAGTGACAGCCACGGGAGGCAAACTCTACTGGACGCCATGAGGACAAGGGGGAGGCCCTAAGGAGCCAGAGGCAGAAGAAGGATGGGCAGAAACCAAGGAGGCTGTGATGACAGGGGCAGGAAGGTGGCAGCCCCATGGGATGCATTAATGCTGACCCTAAGCTCTTCAGATTATTGTTAGCACTGCGAGGCAATGAGGACACGTGAACCTACAGGCCGGAAGGCTGGTGGGATACTCAGCAAGATATCTGGCCTTGGCCCAGCCCAGGCTGGGGCTGGGTGGTGGGGATCTGGAGAACAAGCCCTCTCTGCTGAAAGAGAGGGAGAGGTGTGCCACCCAGAAGGAAGGACACCTGGGTTTGCCAGCCCTCTTCCCTTGCACTCTGCTCTGGGGAAGTCAATCATATGTGTGTCTCTGAGGTAACAAGGTACCCCCAGCACAGAGGCTTCCATGTGGAGGATGCTAAGGGAGCACTGAGAGTGGATTTGCTTAAAAAGAAGCAGGGATCCCTAGTGCTGATGATGGGCTAGATTTTCCTCAAGGAAAATAAACCTCAGACTTAAGACATAACAAAGGTGAAAATAAAATAGAGGTTCTATTTTAGACCATCTTATCTACTCCAGTATCAATAATCCTGTTCCACTTTTGCAAGATGCATAGCATAGTTCTAAATAGAACATTTACATGATCAGGTATCTAGTTAACATTTGAACAGAGAATCTACTAAGGCTTAATGAAGAACCAAGCCCCACGGATGTCAGACACAGGTGTACCCACAAGGAAACGAATGGTGATTCAATAACCTTATTTGATCTTTGACAACCCCATTTATTATGTCATTTTGGGGACTGGAGACTAGAAGAAGAGGAAACAAAGAGTGGTGAGCTGGCTGACCCTGGTCACACTGACAATCAGTTCATGACCATGTCAAGAAGCTTCTGTGGGTCTCCGCACAGCAGCCTGGAGCTGAGTCCGGGCTGACCTACTAGCTTGTCCCTACTTCTTGGCCTCCATACAAGTGACTCATTGATGAAAGTTGCCAGGGGGAGCTACTGAATATCTGAGGGAGAGACATGCTTCTGAAAACCGTGAAACAATGAAAAGCTCTTAACAATTGATTTAAAATCAATATGGTGTGGAAATAGCACCCAAAATAGAAATATCCCCAAGAGGCCAAGGGATAGATGTACATTCGTCATTGCTGTTTCTGTCACTGCACTCATTTTCCAATCCTGACTGTGTGTACACATGTAAATATTTCATATGGACTCAGCCTCACACTGGGCTGTTCAACTTTTTATTAATAACAAGAACAATAATAACCTCATTTGTGGAGTGCTTCTTTATGCCAGCTACTGTAAATTTACTCATTTAACCCTCCCATCAATCCACGTAGGTCAATATGGTTATTCCCATTTTACAGATGAGGAGGCTGAGGCTTCCTAGGTCCACTCAGCAGCCTATTTTAAATCAGAGATTTAAAATATAAATAAATCAGAGGTTTTTTTTTTTTTCTTTTTGAGACAGAGTCTTGCTCTGTTACCCAGGCTGGAGTGCAGTGGTGAGATCTCGGCTCACTGCAACCTCCATCTCTGGGGTTCAGGCGATTCTCCTGCCTCAGCCTCCCAAGTAGTTGGGATTACAGGAGTGTGCCACCATGCCTGGCTAATTTTTGTATTTTCAGTAGAGACAGGGTTTCACCACTTTGGCCAAGCTTGTCTCAAACTCCTGACCTCAAGTGATCCACCTGCCTCAGCCTCCCAAAGTGCTGGGATTAAGGCGTGAGCCACCATGCCCAGCCTTAAACTAAGGTCTATCTGATTTCAAAGATGATCTTTCCACTTTTCTGTATCGTCAAACTTGCCAGACTGCAAGAAGAACTGGGAGGAATAATGGATTCATTTAGTGAAAGAATTGGGACCCTAAAGTATCTGGAGGCCCTGGTAGTAACTGTCCAATAGAACTTTCTGCAATGATGGAAATGTTTTGTTTTGACATTGTCAAATATGGTAGCCTGTAGCCACACATGGTTATCAAGTACTTGAAATGTGGCTTGGGTGACTGAGAAACTGAATTTTTAATTTAATCTTATTTATTTATATTTAAATAGTTACATGTTGCTAGAGGCTCCCATACTGGACAGCACAACCCTAGTGCTATGGGCAGAAGTCTGGGTTGAGATCTGTGTAACATCTAACATTTGGGTCACAGGAGTGGGATGGGGAGTTAAAAATGACTGGGGGGGTGCTGATGCATTGTGAGCAGTCACCTCCAAATGTGGGAGCTGAGACATCAAATCAGAGAAAGGAAGGAAGAAGGGAGTGGGCAGGACAGAAGGGACGGGAGGAGCTTTGCAAGTGGGGGCAGGTACAAGACAGGTTCACCTAAGGATCTAGTCCCTTGTTCCTTGTGCTTGAGACCCAGAAATGCAAAGGAAAGATGAAGACTTCAGAGAGGGGAGGGTCCCATGCCACTTAGTGGATCTACCCACAGGGAAGCATCTTCCTGTGCCTCTGTCGGAGTCCTAGACTTCCCATGAGCTATGTCCACCTTCATCCACGCCCCATTTCTATGTTGCTTTGGAGTATGTGAGCAGGCCAAGGCCTCATCCTTGGATCAGGGAAATAAACGTCATGGAGACAAACTCACTTGACTTCACTTACAGTGGCTAATGGCCCAAGATTTTCCAGCTCAAAGGCCCTGTGAGCATCTCCCAAGAAGATCTGGCCATGGTAAAAAAGACATTAGGAAGCAGAGGGCAATAAACGGTGTATGATCAGAAAGAGTAGGACAAATCCTTGACTAGTATGTCAGAGGCAATGCTTCGAACAGAGGAGAAACACAGGCTACCTCAAATAGCCACTCCACCCTGGTTTACAAATTGAATGCATCCTTCACCCTGCTCCCACCCCATTCTGCAGATTTGCAGGGAGTAGGAGCAGCAGCAGAAGGGCCTGGGCAACTTGCTCCAGAAGGGACTCCTCATCCTGGATTTTCAAAGGGGAGGGTGGGTTTATCCCTTTGTTCTCATACTGTCTTGAGTCCGGACTTCAAAACGTAGGAGATAAATAGCAGAACTGGTCACAGAGAGAAAAGGGCTTCCCAGGAAGTCATGCTGGGAACTGGAATATCTAACCCCTTCTTTTCCATGTCTGATAAAGAAAGAGAAAAAATGAGCTTGGGAGGTTTGCAAGAGACAGTCCCTAAAGTCCCCACATCACAGAACCCTCCATTGATACCTGAACTAGGGGCTGGAGGAGGTCACACTTGGTCCCTGCCCTAGAGAAGGGAGGCAGACCTGGACACAGATGGTCATGCACAGCAGTGTGTGTGGAGAGCCCAGAGGAGACCAGGCCCAGCTGGGTTCTGCTGTCTAGGAAATATGGTCACATAAAAAAATCCCAGCAGACAATGGTGACTGTGGTCAGAGCAGGTCAGCCTAGTCAAGCCAGGGGAAAGTCAATCTCAGTGATGTAATTATATCTGCCTGCCCTATAGGAGATAACCCCCTCTGCTGGCTATACATTGGGTGCCATAGACAGGGTAGACATGGGCTATGGGCTAGGCCATTGCAGGGTTATAGACTCAGAGTTGGCCCCAGCCTACCGGGTACCCTGAGGTGGGGTGCATGGAAGCCCCAGGGCTGGATTGCTAGTGGTCTAGGCTCCATTGTGGGCAAAGCCAAGGCCTGCCTGCTTTCTTGCTGGATACAGTGGGCTCCATTCCAGTCTAGCTGTCTGCCAGATCCTGCAAAGCTCGGTGTAATAGGGGCTGCCAGAGCCAGGCACCAGTCAGTGCTGCATGAGGGCTGGTTAGTGCTCTGTGCTTGAGAAGGGTTGTTCTGAAAATCTCAGTTAGTCTCTGTGCCCAGTGATCAGGGCACTCTGACTACTATGGAAACGTTGGGGCTGGGCTGGATTTCCTGAGAAGGCTCTGGGTAGGTTTGGGGGCACAGGGCTTCAAGGCTCCTGTATTGATTCCAGGAGGATAATTGTTTCTGCTCTCAGCAAGAGCTTGGGGGCAGAAAAAAGGAGCTTCGGGTGCATGCAATGGGCACCACAGGTCCTTACTCCTGCAGGGTAGCGTGATCAGTTGCAGCCCAGCTGGGGAGAGGTGGGGCTGTGTAGCCCAGGGCTGATACTGGCCTGTCCTAGTTACTCTTGTCCGCAATAAGTATGAGCCCTTTGGGCTGTGCCCTTCTCTGTGCTTTTCAAAATGAAGGACTTGAGGACGAAGGGAGGGACCTGTTCCTGGGACCAAGCATTGTGTCCTTTCTCAGGAGAGGGTAGTGAAGTCTGGGTCAGCAGCAAGGAAAGGAAGGGGTTAGATGTTTCAATTCCCAGCATGACTTCCTGGAAAGCCCTTTTCTCCCTGAGACCAGTTCTGCTATTTACCTCCTGCCCTTTGAAGTCCAGACTCAAGACAGTATGAAGACAAAGGGATAAACTCACTCCCCTCTTAGAAAGTTTAGGATGAGGAGTCCCCTCTGGAGCAAGACGTCCAGGCCCTTCTGCTGCTGCACCTGTTACCCCACAAATCTGCAGGGTGGGGTTGGAGTGGGGTTAGGAGCACATTCAATTAAAGTGGGTCCAGGCTTCCAGCATGAGTGTAGAGGAGGTGGTACCCAAGGTCAGCTTTGACCCGACAGCAGCAAAAGCTGCCCTGCCTCCCCCAGCCACTAACATACTCCCATCTCCCCTCTACGCCCCCTCCCTCCACCAAAGTTTCTCTTTCTCCCTAGTAATGCATAGGATAACACACAGGCCTTAGAAAAGCCCACCATGGTGCCCCTCTGTGAATATTGGGTGCAGATGCTTCCTACCTCCTCCCCAGTCATGCTTTATCGACTGCAATGCTAGGGCCATGGGTTGTGATTCTGTGGTGAGAATCAATTTCATAGATGTCAATAAACTAAGAGGAGAATTAATTTAGACTCCGAGGCTGAGCATGATGGCTATTTTGGGTCAAGTCCACATTTCATTCCTAAATGGACTCTTGCTTACCCATCCTTTCCCATGGTCTGGCTCCTTACCTTTCATTCTGAGTTCAGCACGCTGAGTTTGGCTACATGCCTATGAAGAAGCCCTGAGCTAATTTCCAGTCTTGGGGCCTTCTCCCTCCCACTGCCCCATCACCCCACTGTTCATTATAAAAGCCAAAAAAACATGGAAGAGAATTTGGAAACACATCATGCAGAATCACCCCCCTCTCATAGCAACAAATCCTGTTTGGCCTTCCTCTTCTGCCTGGATCCATGCATGTGATGGCTGAACCGGGACACTCTCTTTATGGTCTATTTACTCAATTAATGTTAGATCCATCTCCATGTGACCTTTGAGTCTTGGAGAGCATCATTTCCAGTGGCTGCAGAATGTCGTGTCAAGTGGATAGACATGCACTATTGAATCATTTGCCTTCTGTGCACATTGTTGTTGGAAGCCAGGTCATCTGACCTGATTTTGGCCCATAATGCATATTCGCCAGTCCCTGTGCAGGGAGTGGGGGCAGAATTCAGATATATTTCTTTATGAAACATTTAGGAACTGTTAGCTAAAGGCAAGGCACCATACCAGTGGGAGGACAGGGATTGAGGGAGTAAGAAAATGTGGCCTTAGATTTTCAGTTACTTGAGATTATAACTGAGGCAAGGAGCCAGGCCACCAAGTCTCACATAATAAAGGGGGCTGCCGACTCCCAGGGAAGTGATGACATGCCTGGTTCTGAGAAAACAGGCTCTCAGATAATCGGAACTTGTCTTGTAGACATTAGTGCATGCTCTTTAATTTGTTACTAATGATAAGACAATAAGGTCCAGGACTAATTTACTTAAAAATAAAAATAAAGAGTCTAGGGACTTTTTCTGTATTAGCTTCAGTTGCAGTCAGAATCAGTGCCTTCTGATGTTTCTTGAGTGAGAGGAGAAAGGATGTGGAGTTAAAGCTGTCCTGCTGGCAATTGTATCAGACCTAGGAGTTTTTCCCACATGGACTCCCTTTTGTAATGCACATGGGGCAGGAGTGGGGAGCCTGAAAACCACTGTTTGACATGAGAATAATAATAACTGCTATGTTTACTGAGCTTGTACTGCAAGACTGTACTAGACACTTTACTTAAGAAACAGGATTTTGGCTGGGTGTGGTGGCTCACGCCTGTAATCCCAACACTTTGGGAGGCCAAGGCAAGCGGATCACTTGAGGTCAGGAGTTTGAGACCAGCCTGGTCAACAAGATGAAAACTTGTCTCTACTAAAAATACAAAAATTAGCCAGGCATAGTGGTGGGCACCTGTAATCCCAGCTACTTGGGAGGCTGGGGCAGGAGAATGACTTGAACCCGGCAGGTGGAGGTTGCAGTGAGCTGAGATTGTACCACTGTACTCCAGCCTGGGCAACAGAGCAAGACTCTGTCTCCGGCCGGGTGCGGTGGCTCAAGCCTGTAATCCCAGCACTTTGGGAGGCCGAGGCGGGCGGATCACGAGGTCAGGAGATCGAGACCATCCTGGCTAACACGGTGAAACCCCGTCTCTACTAAAAAAATACAAAAAACTAGCCGGGCGAGGTGGCGGGCGCCTGTAGTCCCAGCTACTCGGGAGGCTGAGGCAGGAGAATGGCGTAAACCCGGGA
>NW_016814762.1:271723-302364 GCF_001698545.2 Rhinopithecus bieti | reverse complement strand
ACCCCCCCCCCCCCCCTCCTTTTCACCCAAAGCCAACCCCACACCAAAACACCCTCTAAAAAAAAAAAAAAAAAAAAAAAAAAAGACTCTGCCCCCAAAAAAAAAAAAAAAACCCAAACCAAAAATTTGCTGGGTGTGGTGGTGCGGGCCTGTAATCTCAACTACTTGGGAGGCTGAGGCATGAGAATCGCTTGAACCCAGAAGGCAGAGGTGCACTGAGCTGAGATTGTGCCACTGCACTCCAGCCTGGGTGGCACAGCGAGACTCTGTCTCACAAAAAAAAAAGAAAAGAAAAGAAAAAAAAAGAAACAGGATTTTCTTTACAATAATCCTTTATGGTAGGTATTGTTTTCTTCACTTTTGAAAAGAGGAGATTGCAAATTATAAAAGTTATGTGACTTGTTAGAGGACTCACTTCCTTCTCCAAAGCCAGAGAGCTGCAGTGTTTCATGGAACCATCTTTCCAGAGTGGTCTCATGCATATTTGCATTTTAAAATAAAATGGTAACTGGATAGCAATCCAGACCTAGGATTCTTATATAAGAGAAATTATATGTAATAATTTTAGAAAGCTCTTTTAAAGTAATTTACTTTCCAATGAGAGTATGCACTTAGAGCTGAAATTGATAAGAATATATGTTTATAAAAAGTACTTAAGTTTATTTTTGTCCTTTTCAAAAGAGACAGTACCTTGTAGTTATAAAAGCCTTTAAATTAACATACCACATCAGTGGGCTAAGAACCTCATCTCATCCTTACTTGTTTTACTGGTAGATTAAAAACTTCAGGAAACTTACAGACTTTCTGCTCTGCCCTGAGAAGTAAGGAGACCAGACCAGAAACCACTGACCAGCAAATCTCAGTGGGGTACAGAGTCTGTCTGGCGGCTAGATGTATGAGGTGGGCAGAAGAAAACCTGAGGGGTCCAAAGTGAGTATTCCAAGTGTCAGGGCAGCCTGGGTCTGGTTTTAAAAATTTGCCTTTGTTCTTCTTTTCTTTTTTCTCTTTTTCCGAGACAGGGTCACCCAGGCTAGAGTGCAGTGGTGCGGTCACGGCTCACTATAGTTTCAACCTCCCAGGCTCAAGTGATCCTCTCATCTCAGCCTCCAGAGCAGCTGGGACTACAGGTGTGTGCCACCATGCCCAGCTGATGTTTTTGGTTCTGGTAGAGATGAAGTCTCACTATGTGCCCAGGTTGGTCTTGAACTCTTGGGCTCAAATGACTCTCCTGCCTTGGCCTCCTAAAGTGCTGGGATTACAGGCATGAGCCCCCATGCCCAGCTGTTGCTTTTCTTGATTACTGCAATAAGCACAGTTCATAATCATGTAAGTCAGAGAGAGCCATTGGTTTTATTTTGGGATGGCATACAGTAGGCCATACCCAAGGTGATGATTTATTCTGATTCTTTCGTAAGAACCTTCTACTACATCTGACTGTGGATGTTTAAATGCTCTCATCACCAGCCTCTGTGGCATCCCTGCCTCACACTCAATCCTTTTGCCCCACCCTCATGTGCTCACAGGGACTGACTGCAGGCACATCTACCTGCATCTACCATTCCTTCCCCACATGTATGGAGTGATGTCCAGTCAGCAGGCTGATGTACACCCTTGATGTTCTGTGTTGAGTTTTGGGCTAGAGATGAATTCAGAAGTCCGTAGCACATAACGGGGAGCTATATCCCTGTACAAGAGTGGATGAGGTCACCAGGGCACTGCAGATGGGGTAAGCAAGTAGAGCGGACTATGTCTTGGGGCAACCATGTTTGAGCTACGAGATAGGAGGAGTGGGAACTGAGTTAGGAGAATGCAGTGCCCTGGGGCAAACAAAGGATTTCAAGTAGCCAATGACCTAGGAGGACCTGGAGGAGCAAAGAAGCCCAGGCTGTGTGGGGCCTGCTGGGATTCCTGTCTGCTGCCCTTGCTTGTTGAATTTTACCCAAACCCCATGAACATATGGTCTCAAATCTTAGAAATTCTAAACCCTGTGCTATGAGAATGAGTCTTACTCTTTTTTTTCTAGTTCTTTTTTTTTTTTTTTTTTTAGGTCATGGAATATTATTTGATCATTAAAGAACACGGGAAGAAAAGTGAAAAAAAGAAAATTAAAATGCCTAAATTTCAACCTTTCTAAACATACCATATGTTAACATTTTGGTCTATTTTCTTTCAGTGGCTTTTCAGTGGTTTAGGATTTTGAAAACTGCTATTATAATTATGTTGTATATATAAATGTGTACTAAATTTAACACATGTTGCAGGCATCAATTTATGGCTTTTAAAACATGGCAAACATCATTCAGACTGGTACAAAGTTCAGTACCCACCTTTTAATTAAATTTTCATTATATTACTCCTTTCTGTTATCATACATGTTTTGGTTATTTGAGGTCAGGTACTGAGAGAAGAATGTAAATTTATGCCCACAACTGTCATTTGGCCAGCTTCTTGTATTTCTAACAGTAACAAATTTTGCCTCATGTATTTCGATGCTAAAGTACTCAGTGTACAAATGTTCAGAACAGTTATGCTTTCACAATTGCTCCTATGAATATAAAATTACCCTTTTTATCCTGCGTGACACTGCTTATTGCATTAAATTGTGCTTTGTCTGATATAGCCACTCACGCTTTTTCTTTTGTTTGCATTTACCTGGGATAGCTTTGCCTACCCTGGAGCCATTTAATTTTAGGTGAGTCTCCTGTATTAATTTAATCTAGAACCTTTGTCTTCTTACAAGAGAATGTTAAATGCTTACATTTATCGTCATAACCATTCCAGGTGGCCCCGTCATCTGTTTTATGTTTTCTGCATTTCCTTTCTTTTCTGACTTTTGAGCCATAGCTGATGATTTCTTTTCTCTTTTGCAGTGATTTGGAAGGGAGATATCTTGTTTCTCACTCCAATGATCCGCGTTCTATTGCCTCCAATGAATGTTTTAATTTGACTCTGTGTTCGGTTTCTAAGCAGCTCTGCTTATCTCAGCCTGCCCTTCTCATCTCCTTTGGTGGAGGCGACATCCTCTGCAGAGTGGTTTTAAAGGCCCTATGTTGGTTTTTCTTTGTTTGCTAGCTCCAGGAAAGGAGTCCTGCAGGCCTGGAGCAGGAGAGTGGCAGGCCACTCCTGGGAGGTGCCCCAGTGCTTCCTGCAAGATGAAGGGATTGTCCAGGCCACAGGGTGTGTGTGTTTGGCAATGGTGGGTAGGAGGCGTGGCAGAAAGTGTCATCACTACCACCTGTGTTTGGAGGCCCTTCTTTCTGGCTCCACTGGCCCTTGTTTGAGAAAGGCAGCCTGAGCAGATCTGGTCCCTGCTGGCAGGGATGCACTCTTTGCAGAGAGAGGGTTCTAGGGCTGAGGGACCAGAATGAGAGTAGGTTGGGGGAAGGGGACCTGAGCTGGCCCTGGCCTAGACAGGTGGGTAAAGGCCTATTGGTCTCAGCTGTGAAATTTCCTGGGCATACAAATTGTTTTAAAAAGTCCTTTTAAAGACTTGTAAATGGAATTTCAGTGAGGGCTTTTTCAGTGCCTCCATTTGTCTGCTCTCTTAACCAGGTATTGCTCTAATATATTGCATATTAAAACTCTCTATAGGGCAATTAGCAGCTTTAAATGGTTTGTTTAAAATTAAACACTCTGGCTTTTTTTTTTCCATTTATTCAAGTTGGTTGCTGCTCTGTATCCCCTAACACAGAGGTGCCTGTTCTGCTGAGGGCCACAGACAGGGAGGGCTGGGGCCTGGGAAAGGCAGGGTGGGGGCTGGCTGGGGTGGGAGGGACATCCTGCCAGGGCCCAAGTTCTCCAGAGGGAGACACAGGCCAAGAAGGGCCTCATCTTCTTGGGGGCTGGAGGGGCAGGAGTGGGACTGGCCTGCTGTTGGTGATCCTCTGCCTGACTAGGACAAGGCTTTCCCAACAGTGGCCTCAGGGACAGGCCACAGGTCAGAAGACCACTGGTGAGAAGGGGGCAGGCAGTGTGTGCCGTGGTCAGTGCTATGGCAGGGCCAGCCTGGCTACTGGGGAGGGTGGTGAAACTAATGGCACCTCAGGAGATCTAGACCATTTCCACTCTACACCAAAGTCTGTACCCCACAAACACCAAGTTCCTCTGGAACCAGAATCTTAGCTAATCCTCTGTGATTCCTTGGAACATTTCAGCTGGAATCAAGTGTTGGCATCACTAGGGTCCCAACAAACAAGAGCTGAGGAGGTCTCAGGGCAAGGACAATCCCAGGCTTGGTCACTGGAGATCAAAGTCATTACTCTAACCTCCATGCTGCTCCACCCACATAGTCAAGATAGCCACTGCCAAACCCTCAGAGCACCAGATTAGGAAACAGGTCAAGAGACATAGATGATATGTCCAAGTTCATGCAATAGAACAATCTGAATCCCTTATAGCATCTAAAAGTATTCCAATACATTGCCTTTTCCCCTTCTGTGTGTGTTGATATAAACCCTCTGACTCAGGTGTTACTGTCTGGACCCAACACACAACAGCGTGCATGTGTGTGTGTGGTGTGTGTTTCCCCGGTAGAATTATTCACTCCTCTATGCTCCCAGTGCTCTCTGCTCCTCCTTCCATATTACCACTTATCTTACTGCACTATAATTATCTATCTCTGTCTTCCTTCTAGGACTTGAGTACCAAGCAGGGACTTTGTGCTTTTCTCTGTACATAGTAGTAGGCACACAATGGATTTTGTTAAATGAATGTTGATGAATTCACAACCCTCCACTCACTACATATAGGTTACTATGGCTTGATCTTATTAAATGTGCAATCCCATTATAATCGATTAATTTAAAATTATATTCTTCTGAAGGTTAACAACGGAAAAACTGTACTTTGCTCAGCATACCATGCCTGTGGGACACATGGCTGCTTGGACCACACTAATTCATGGTGCCCCTTGTGACAGCATGCTCTAATTGCAGGCAAAGGGTCTCAAGCGCTTGTCTTTCAAATAAAGAATACAAAGGCAAATCATCCTCACTGACTGTATACAAGCTTCTGAAATATACCAGCCTTTGCCTCCTTTGCCTTTACTCTGCTACCCCAGATTCCACATACCAGGTCTGCATAGACCTGATGTGAGATAAGGTTGGCAGTATTTATAAGATCCCAACTTGCCTCACCTGTTGGGCTACATTAATTTCAGAGGCATGAGGAAGCACCTAGAAGGGAATTTCATGAAGTGGCCATGTTCATTTGCACATTTTCTACGCTGCATCTCTTGTTCTGTTTTAGAATTGACTACCTCCCTGAGGACAGGTATTGTGTCTCATTCACTTCCATCTCTCCAATGTCTGGCACAGGATTCAACCCAGAGTAGGAGCCAGGTGTGTGAGCAAGGCGTGAACACTTGGTCCTGGCTGATGAAGTTGCTCTGATGTAACCAAACAGCCCTACTTTTGGATGCACAGCCATTCCAAACATCTGTGCCTTTATTATTATCATTCTGATTTCCCAACTTGATTTTATTTTCCAGAAGTCACCATTCAACCCTGTCGAGTTTAGCATGTGCTGACACACATTGTTACTGGGGTCAATGGCCAGATAACATTTCATTTCCAGGTGTTTATCATTTCTCATTAGTTATATGTTTATAATCACTAAGGTCTTATCCCCGGACAACTTGTCAAAATTGTTGTGGCCTTGCCCACCCTTGTACTCACCTTTCCGGAACTGTGGAGAGCATCTGGAATCCTAGCATGACTTTTCAAACAAAACACAGTGATCTCTTTCATCCTCTATCATCGGGGACATCAAAACTCTTTACTCATCAAGAGACTCTCTCATAGCTGTGAAAGTTACCTCCTCACTGCCTTGCATCCTCCACAGAACTGCTGGTGCCTCTTGGAAGAAGTGCTGCATCTGTGCCCCTCTCCCTTCCTGCCTTTGTTTTCCATTGTCATTAGAAGCGTAGCCATGGAGAGAAATCTGGCGCAGAGTGCGACTGCAGCCATTAGAAAAGACAGATTTTCCTTCTAACCAGCCTAAGGAGGATGGGGTTTGGTTTTCAGCCCCTGCAGCCTGCAGAGAAATAAGCAGAATGAATTCAAGATGGCAGGTCCAAAAAAATCTTTTGTGAAACAAGCTGTTTGCATGGGAGCAGGTGACTGATGGTGCTGCAACCAAAAAGGGCTGTGGAATTTGCAGTGACCCCAACTCAGGCCCTCCCAGCAGCCACCCTGGGAGGCAGCTGCTCAGGGGTGTCACTGGGAATCATGAACCAAAGGATACTATTTCCTGCCTCCCAGAGCACAGGGAGCAAATCTTCTCTCTTCCCTCACAGAGAAAGCCTCTCCTAAGCTTTGTGCTTGGGTTTGGGCACTGCAGCTGTTCTTGGCATCTGTGCTTCGTGGCAGCCTTTACTGCCTGCAACTTGACACAGGCAGGAATCCTTGTGGTAGACCTGCTACCCTTCACCTGCCCAGGGCTTTTGTGAAGGCCAAATGAGAGAAAAGACCATGTAAATTCTTTGAAAACCAAATAGTACTGGTAGGAATCCTCGACTGTGGTGCTACCTGGCAATACCCTCCAGAAGCTCTAGCTTTGAGATACTTGGTGAGCACGCTCAACACTGACACAAATTACCCAGACTCAGTGAGATGCCTCAAACTGAAGGCTTCAGATTTCATATCCCTTTCTTTGCCTATGAACTTTTTTGATTCTCTAACACTTGTTAGTCTGACATTCAAGGCTTTCTCAACTCTTCCTTCCAAACATCTATTTCATATGGAAACTTCTCCATTTCAGTGCTCCCAGAACATAGCATTCTCATTCCTACCCCTGTTCATTTGATCACAACTTTCCCTTGCCTTCCTTCCCCATCCCACTTACCCCTCAGAGATTCTCCATATTGTACACATGCTTGAAGACCAAGCATAAGACTTTTCCACAAGCTGACCCACAAATCACCTCTCTCTCCTTCAAAATAATAGTTATTGGGTTCTTGCTGATCTTGAACCAGAGAAGCAGTGATCTCAGGGGTTAAGAACAGGCTCTGCAGTCAGATTGCCTGGGTCGGGGTCCTGGTCCTCTTACTGTCTGCATGACCTTGAGCAACTTACTTAAAGTCCCTGAGCATTGCTTTCCTCAGCTATAAAGTAGGGATAATAATGGTATTCTTTTACACATATGTATTGCTGAGCACAATGCCTGACCCACTGTAAACACTTGAACGAGGGTTAGTATTGTCTCTAAGCATTTTCTTTCTTTTTTTTATTTTTTCTGAGACAGAGTCTAGCTCTGTTGCCCAGGCTGGAGTGCAGTGGCGCGATCTCGGCTCACTGCAAGCTCCGCCTCCCGGGTTTACACCATTCTCCTGCCTCAACCTCCTGAGTAGCTGGGACTACAGGCGCCCGCCATCTCGCCCGGCTAGTTTTTTTTTTGTATTTTTTAGTAGAGACGGGGTTTCACCGTGTAAACCAGGATGGTCTCGATCTCCTGACCTCGTGATCCACCCGTCTCGGCCTGTCTCGGCCTCCCAAAGTGCTGGGATTACAGGCTTGAGCCACTGCGCCCGGCCTCTAAGCATTTTCATATATGTTGCCATGTAATTTCCATGGCAGCCCAGGAAAAGTTAGTTTTATTGCCCCAGAGGAGAAAGATGAAGTTTGGAAAGGTTAAAGCACTTGCCTAAGGCCACACATTTGGTGGTAAAAGTGTGATTCAGACGCAAGTTTGGTTGGCATCCATAGCTTTTCCACTGCCATAGCCAACCTGCATTAATCAGGCCTCCTATGGTTACTCCAGCCCCTGTTCCTTGGTTCAATCTGCATATGAGCGTCTCTCCTCTCCCCAGCGAGACCTTGGTCTCCTCCTGGGGAAGGGTTCTCAAAATACCCCACTGTAGCTATCCATCATTTGGCATTTGTTGAATGACAAAAGAAAGAATGAGTAGGAAAATGTGCATATTAACTCCAGACTATCCCCAGATAACTTATCACTGGTACTTTGTACCTGGAAGTCAGGGGCCTCTCAACAGAACCAGAGGTGAGACTCCCTCCACCTCAATTCACCCACCACTCTTTGAGTCAAGAAACTGTGTTGCTCTCCTGCTAAAACATTTGAAGGGATCCTCACTTTTCCTATAGGACTAATCTGAGTATTTTCTTTACAGTTCAACATGCTCTGTTAACATAAGCCTTCACTGAGCTTAATACATATTCTTCGGCCATCTTCCTCCAGAAGGCAAACTTTTGGAAGAAGAGGCGATGGTTGAGAACAGCAACAATATGTGTTCCCTCAGAGCTATGCAGTGAATGGACCCATGGTCTGCCCTAGGAGTCGGGAGAAATGGCTCTGGGATCTGGTTTCCATATTTATGTTATCTCTTTTTTAAAGCAAAGCTACATGTAAAGTGCTCTAAACACTGAAGTCAGAACTTCAGAGTAAACATGATAGAGAACAATGCCCATTTTGCTACTTGCCTCATTATCCCAGGAAAGAGCCTCATGTGCGTTAATCAGACAGAGAAGAACATGAAAGATTGTGTAGAGTGTGCCCAAAGTTCCTGAGATCCTACGTTTTGGTGTAGACACACTTAATCAGGTGAAACTGTCCTTTCAATCTCCTCAGGGACTGAATAAGGATGGGGAACGACACGGTAGAGTTGTAGGAAAGGCTCTGAAGATTCTGAACAGCAAATTCTCTCTCTTGTTTTTCATTGTTTTTTTGAGATGGTCTCATTCCAGTAGCCCAGCTGGAGTACAGTGGTGCAATGTTGGCTCACTGCAGCCTCTACCTCTCATGCTCAGGTGATCCTCCCACCTCAGCCTCCTCCTTAGTAGCTGGGACTACAGGTGCACACACCATGCCTGGCAAATTTTTTGTATTTTTAGTAGAGACAGGGTTTCACCATGTTGCCCAGGCTGGTCTTGAACTCCTGGACTAAAGAAATCCATTCGCTTTGACCTCTCAAAGTGCTGGGATTATAGGCATGAGCCACTGTGCTTGGCCTGAACTGCAAATTCTATATTAAAGAACAAAAAGTTCTCTATTAAAGAATACCTGAAATCCCATTTAGTCACAGCTATCATTTGTTGAGTGCCTACTATGTACCTGATGTTTTATTTGTATTATCTAATTTAATCCTCACTACAACCTGCGAGAGAGTTGATACTACCTCCATTTTACAGAAGAGAAAACTGAGACTCAGTGTCTTGACCAAGCCCAATAAGTGGCAGAGTGGCTTTGACCTTGGGTATGTCTGATTCCTGTCCAGAATTTTTCTCCCAGAGCACAAGGTTGTCATTCCCTGAGGAATCCAGGAGTCCAAGAGACTTAGAGCTCTTGAGTCATCTGGTACGATCACCCTTTTCCTCAACTCATTAGCTGAAGTCAAGACCTGTGCATAATGCAGTTAGCTAATTTGTTTGTTCATTGTATGCTTATGTAAATGGCTTGAAATCTTTCCTCAACATCATTATCTGTCAGAAAATAGGGGCCACATACTTAGCAAGTGTTTTCAATCACATTTTAACTAGTAATAAATCTTTAGCTTGATTTATCTGAAAATCGTCTGCTTGCTCTCCTTCCTGTTGCCCTTATCTTTTTTTTTTTTTTTTTTTTGAGACGGAGTCTCGCTGTGTCGCCCAGGCTGGAGTGCAGTGGCCGGATCTCAGCTCACTGCAAGCTTCGCCTTCCGGGTTCACGCCATTCTCCTGCCTCAGCCTCCCAAGTAGCTGGGACTACAGGCGCCCGCCACCTCGCCCGGCTAGTTTTTTGTATTTTTTAGTAGAGACGGGGTTTCACCGTGTTAGCCAGGATGGTCTCGATCTCCTGACCTCAATGATCCACCCATCTCGGCCTCCCAGCCCTTATCTTGTAACACTTCATAAGCTTCCTCCAACAGTAATAACAATAGTTAATATTAAGTGAACACTCACTCTGGACCTGTCAGTCACTGTTCTAAGTGATTTAGCTCAAAACCTAGGAGGCAGGCTTTATTATCACCTCATTCTACAGGTGAGGAAACAAAGGCACAACTTGCTCAAGGTTACGCAGCCCAAATAGCAGAACCAGGATTCAAATCCCAGGCTAATTGATTACAGACCTACTTTGCTAAATGCCTCAGTTTATAAAGAAAATATCATCCTAAATGGAAGCAGTCTAGAACAACACTGCCCAGTAGAAATATAATATGAGTTATAAATGCAAGCCACATATATAATATAAATTTTCTAGTGGCCACATTACAAAAGTAAAAAGAAACAGGTGAAATTAATTTAAATATATTTTACTTAATATATCTAAAATATTATTTTAACCTGTAATCAATATTACCATTACTAATGCAACATTTTACATTATTTTTTATACTAATTTTTTGAAAGCTGGTGTATGTTTTATACTTACAACACATCTTAATTGCTACTAGACATATTTCAAGTGCTTATGGCCCCATATTGGACAACAGATATATAGAAGGACATTCTACTTTTCCTATTTTTTCTATTATTTGTTTCTATTTCAACTTTATTTTTAACATTTTTAAATTTAAAAAAATTTTAGAATCTTGCTCTGTTGCCCAGGCTAGGTCGTGGTGGTACAATCATAGCTCATTGCAGCCTTGAACTCTTGGGCTCAAGCAACCCTCCCATCTCAGCCTCCCAAGTAGTTGGGACTACAAGCATTCACCACCATGCCTAGCTAATGTTTTCATTTTTTATAGAGACAGGGTCTCACTATGTTACCCAGGCTAGTCTTGAACTCTTGGCCCCAAGCAAGCCTCCTGCCTCAGCCTCCTAAAGTGTTGGGATTATAGGCATGAGCAACCGTGCCTGGGCTATTTCAACTTTAAAATTGGGTTTTGCATTGGTATTGGATCAAAGAAGCCTGTATTAATGGAAATGTGCCCTTTGGATAATTAAATGAACAGAGCAACAGTTTAGGACAGTGGAAAAAATATGCTTTAGGCATTAAAAAATCTGGGTTCTAAGCCCCATCTTAAAACCACTAACCAGGGCTGTGGCCAGAGCAACCCTCAACTTCCCTCACTCTCTTTCCTCATGTTAAAAAATACATGATGGTTTATGATTATTAAGATTCTTTCCATTTCTAAAGTTCTTTCTGCTTATAGCACACATTCTTTCAGGGTTTCTATGCCTGTTTCCTTGTTCCATTCAAGATTTCTGTAAGAAAGGACTTATCCCACATTGTGGTTGTGTTCCCTGTGCCCAGCTCTGTGCCTGACACATTTTTGTAGGCACAAGAAATGTCTATTGAATGAATGGAAATCCAGTCCTCCTTTGAGGGACTCCTAGGCCTCCCAGTTTTTGCCAGAATGATCATAGCCGCCTTAGCAATTAATTGCACTTTCTCATATTGGCCTAAAATCTTAACAATCTAAGATTTCTGAAGGGTTATAGCCAGGATTAGAAACCATTTCCTGATCCTGTGTGCAAAGGAGATGGTACTCAGCCCTAGGCATGGCTGCCTAGAGACCCTGCAAATGGTCTCCTTCTTATTACATGCTGTTCTGATGCTGAGGAGAGTTAATTAATGACTCTAAATAAGAAAACAATCAAATCTGTCTGCAGTCATATGAGTCAGAGCAGACCCAGATGGGGTGCCGGGTCCTTGGCTTCCAAGTGCCCTCGGGAGAAGCAATAGCAGCCTTTGCTCCTTTCCTCAAAGCTCTGCGAAGCCCCAACTTGGAAGGGGAAGGAATCACTCAAAATGGAATGGAGACTCAGCTGGATATGAAGCATTTTTCTTAAAAGGCTAACCCCCTATCTGAGTGTTGTACAGACTGAGGCCCTGGGAGAGGAGAAAAAACGTAAGTTCATTCCTTTCTACCCTCTTTAGACACCCAAACTGAAAGGGGAGTTCTCAGAAACCGGTCCCTGTGTATGTTGCAAGATTGGAGCAGTTGGAACTGCCACTTTAGGAGGACCAGACTTGTGGTCTGAAATTCACCAAACCCCAAACCTGCCCACCTTCTGGAGTCTTGCAGCCACATATGGAGGTAGAACTTTGGTTGGGTGGCATAAGGACAGGAATGTGATGCTTTCCTGAGATTGGCTGAGGCCCACACAGTGGAAATTTTATTTAGGTGTTAGAGGCTTTGCTATGAAAATCTGAGAGTGGGAATAGGTGGAAGGAATCTCTTAACAATAAGAGTGTCTTCAGCTTTGTAACAGGATGCTAGAAAATAAAGATAAGCTCTATTTCTTTGGCTCTATGTGTGCTCTTTGTCAAATAATAACAGCTTCCTCATGTTTTTTTTTTCCCTTCCTTTCTTAAAAAGGAAAAACAGTGACAACACTTTGTTGCCATCTACGCTTGGCTTCCTATGAAAATTTTCCATGCTGGAAAGAAAAACCTGGGCTATTGGTCATGAGGGTCATTATACTGCCTTCTCCCCATTCTTTGGTAAACAAGTTCAGTTAACAAACCTGGATAAGATATAAAGTAGGTGGCACTATCCTTGCTGAACTTGAAAATACTGATTTGTGTCTAAATCCTAGTTGGCCCCCAATCCTATTCCTCTGGCATTTGGTTATAACCTTACATAGGACAATCCAATAGTTCAATTTTATTTCTATAATAGCAATAGGGAAAAACAGTGGTAAGGAGGAACTTCCAGAGTTTGAGATCCAGGATGGAACCTAAACTCTTCCCTTTCTGTGTAACCCTGGGAAAGCCCTCAAAACTTTGTTTCCTCACCTTGAAATTGGGAATTATGCCACCACCTACCTCATAGGACTGTGAGGATTAAATACATTCTTACATGTGAAGAGCCTGAGTCAGAAAATGTCTCCTCTTATTAGCTCATAATTCTTTAAACAGGGATTGCTGATGAGTTCATTCGAAGTAATTCAGTAATACCCTCCACAGCTCTGTTTCCTCCTATTCCATTCTGTAATCAGCTTTGGGGAAATCCTCTCGGAGGCCATGGCCCTCAGCTCTTGCTTCTAGCCCACACCCTGAAGTCCTCCCTTCCCACCAGGTGGGTGAGGCCAGCACTCCAGAACCTTGGACAGCTCTACTCCACAGCGATAGAGCCGGCTGCCCCAGGGAACAGGAGGGTCTTGGGAAATTTTCCAAAGGTTGCATTAGTGCAGTGATTTAGGAATGCCAGGGCTGAAGTCTCATTTCCAGCATGCATGCTGCCACTTGCATGCATGTTCAGATTCTTCAACATGACCAGCCCTTCTGGAAATTTCTAAGGAGACTCTCAGAAATGCTCACAAGATTTACCAAATCTTAGGGCCTTTCCTTCTTTTCTATGAACTCCAAAAATTTTTTTGAGCCCAGAAAGAACAGAAACACCACCCACATCTTCCTGAATCTGCTGATATTTAATTTGTTTGGCTTCAGTACAAGGATTAAACATTCTTGATTAACTTCAAGTCAAAGTAATAATGTATGAACATGAGGAAATGTTTTACAAGACAAAGATTCAGGTATAAATTAAAAGAAACATAAAATAACGTTATTGCCTGTAGGTGATGTTAAGCACCATTCTAATCAGGATAAGCAGGTGGTTCAATTTATGAGGCAATTTAGCTTTTCACTCTCCAATGCAGAACACAACACACCATATGCAGTCACCTTCCAAACAGGCAAGGAAGAGATTAAGTCCTATTTTTACTTTATGATACTGAGTCACATAGTTCAATGCAAATCACATGGATGCCAAAGTAAGAACAATACCAGGTATTAAAATACCTTCTTTCCTTTGCAGAGCTCTTAAGATTTTGTGACTGTGTGAAATTCCTTCAGAGTAACTCTGGGAGAAGAGACACATGTCACCAGATGGGCATTTAGGATTGAGCATGTCTCATCTCTCTCCCCCACTTCTGTCATTAGGCCTGGAAGAGCCGTATTTGCAGCTTTTTGCATTTGATAATAGCCTCCAGATGCCTTCATTTTCTGGGCTACATTGTTTTTGAGGAAAAGAGGGTTTGCCTTTGAAAAGTGTTATTGACTAATTTAATAATGAGGGAAAGAAGAGGATAAATGTGGAACAGGAAAAGAGGAGAAGAGAGTAGTAGAGGTAGAGGGAGAGACAGGAGATGCCTAAACCTCTTTGACCTTGGTAAGTGTTTTCCATGCATTGTCCTTATAAATGGGTTTGATGCCCACCTTCCACTGGTCAGAAACTTGAACAAAGGCCTTCAAGCCCTCTTTAAACATTTCCATTGCTGAAGACAGCAGCAATTCCATGGCTTGAACTAACTTGAAAAAACTTCAGACAAGAACATCAGCTTGACACTCTGAAGGTAGGAGGGAGCCCCCCAATAGAAAGGTTTGTGATTTTACCTAACAACGCTCACACCCACTCTGAGCCTCTACATCATGGGGGAGTGTTAGTTGCCAAATTGTGTCTAGTTTAACCTCTTTCCAGCAGAGGTCGCTGTGGACACTGGGAGTGGATACTTGTGGGAACTGGACCAGGCAGCCTGGGTTAGATAGATGGTGGCTACCTTGTGTGGTACCTGCTCTTTCTGCTGTTCTGCTGGCCAGCATCTGGTCTCTCATCCTATGGGAAGTAGATCTCTGTGAAGATTATCTCAAAGCTGCACAGTGCCTTTGCTATACAAGCGCTGTGAGATCAGGGTAACTTATTGGGGAGGGCAGGTTTGGGAGGGCCATGCTCATCTTCTAGGGGTATCACCTTGTAGTGTACGTCTGTGTTACCCTTGTTTCCTGTCTGAGTGTACCTAGTATTTCTGAGACACCACCTGTGACTGACCAGCAACATCAGTGCCATGCCCTTCCAGACATGGAGGCCAAAGCGACAAAAGTTGTCTTGCCATGTAGTCTTGCACCCATATCATAAGTGACTCTGTTGATGAGTCCCCTGCTAAGCCTCACTTGGAAACACATGGTGGTGGTGAGGGGGCAGAATTCTGGTCTTTGGAGCAGCCTATTACAGTAGGATAAAGCTTCTGATAAAATGGGAAGGGCAGGGCACTGGTGAGTATGTTAGGGTCAGATCTGAGACCTCAGAAGGGCTGAAGAAGTCTCCACATACTTGTGAACTCCCCACTTACTGGGCCTTGCGCAGGCCAGGCAGGCTAGGCACAAAGCAACCTGAAGCTGCCTTCACCCTGAGGTCATCCACTCAGACCCTAGGTCATTGCTGTGACTTGAGAGTTGAAGATGTGATTACCCTGCTCCCCACCCCCACAACATCCAAGTCCAGCAGTAAATGAGTAAGTGGTTCATCTACACACACACACACACACACACACACAGAGCCAGAAGCACAAGCTCTGGCTGTGCCACACACATGAAGACTGAAACACACATGGGTACATTCAACCGGTCACACATTCACATCCACACTCTGACCCACACCATCATCCATGCAAACCCTCACACATTTAAACACATCCCCGCCCCAGAACCAAATTTGACCTAACATGACTGATGGGGCGTGGGAGGGTCCAGTCAGGATGTCTCTCTGGACCCTGGTCCACTCCTGCTCCGTGAACTCCAGGCCCCTTGCTCAAGGTGGAGCCCTCACCTGTCCCTGTCCTAGTGGTCACAGGTCCTGAACGGCCCCCGTACCGGCCCCCGAAGGGGCCCTGGTTACCATCGTGTGCACAGAATCCTGGGTGCCTGGCTGGCCTTAGGGTAGGGGGTATGGGAAAAGAGAAAGATGTGGGGCATAGTGCCCTGCCCCGGCTCAGCCGCCTCCTCCCTCGGGATTTTCCATCCCGGCTCGCGCTGGTCCGCTAGAAGCCCGTGCGCTTTGTCTCCCGCCCGCTCCCAGCACGTTTCTGTGGAAGCTGCCCGCGCCGCGCCCGAAGCCCCCCCTCCGAGGCCGCGCCCCCCGCCCAGCCCGCGGCGCAGGCCTGCCAGTGCGGCGACCGCCGCTTTGTCCTCTCGAGGATGCCTGGGCCGAGCGCGAAAGCCCAGTGCCTGGAAACAGCCACCGCGCGTCCTAGAAGCAGGTCCCCGAGCCTCGGTTTGGGGTGCGCCCTGCATCGGAGCGGAGCAGCCCCCAAAGATTCGCGGGCACGAGGTTGGGGGTAGCGTCTACCTGGAGCTCTTGAGTGCTTGAGAGGAGATCCGCCCCGTCCCGCTCTGCACATGCCCATCTGGGGTTGGGCCCCAGCTGAGGTGCCATAGGCTCAGTCCCCGGGGCGTGGTGGGCTAGTGAGGGTCGTCTCGACTTAGAGCCCCAGGCCTAGATCCAGGTAGGGAGGGCCTGGGAGATAAGGCCCGGGTGGGGAGAGGTGGGGAGGGGTCCCTCGTCTCCTCTTACATCCCCCTACACCACCTCCCACACCCAGGCCACCCAACCCTAGGCGCGGGCCCGAGCGCGGGGGATTCCGAGTGTCAGTGCTTTCCTCCACCCGCGACTCCGAGCAGGATGGGGAGGGGTCTCCCAGCCTTTCCCTGCCACATCCCAATTCCACCCCTCACCAATAACCTAGGAGGGTCCAAGTGGAAGGGGTAAGAGTCCTCTGTCTCATCCACATCCTCGATCCTCCTCTTTACAAAACCCTAGGGCCTGGGGAGGAGGGGGGATAGGGAGGGGGCGAGTGTGGAGGAAGGGGCCTGGGGAAGGGTCTTCCCGGTCCCAAGACGCCTTTCTTTAATAACCCTGGGAGGGTCTGGGCTGGGGATAGCGGTCCGCGATCTCATCCATCACCACCAGACTCCTTTGTAACCTCGAGCAGCCGAAGTGTTGCGGGGAGAGGTCCCCCTGCCTCCAGTCCCCTCATCCCACAACACCCCCTCCTCCCGTCCTCAGTAACCCGAGCAGCCCGGTCGCCAGGCACAGTGGGAAGGAGGGTCCAAGCCTCCTCGCTCTCCCTGGAGAGATTGGGGGTGGTGTCCCCCAGCCCTCGACCCTCATACTCAAAAGCCTTCTCCACGATAAAACGAAAACTAAGCTGCTCCGACCTCCGGCGCCGGGCCACAGGAGGCCCCTAGTCAGTCGATGGCTGTCCGGGACCCACGGTCCTGAGAACAGCGAGAACACGTCCCGTCAACTCCCTGAGCCCCTCACGCCTCGGTTCGCCCCCTCCCCAAGAAAACAAAAGCGAATTCAGCAGCACCGACCTCTGACGGCGGGCGGGGGGGCGGTCAGCGTCCGGCAGCGCACCCTGCTCCTCCCAGCTCCTCAGCCCGGGCTCCCGGCCGCAGATCTGGCGGCGGCTGCAGCTGCGGCTGCTCTCGCGGCTCTCGCGTCCGGAGCCTCCCTCAGACTCAGCACCTGGAGCGGCGAACAGCTCCGCGCTTCATTCCTCTGACCCCGCCTCCTTCGCGCCGCCGTAGCCAATGGTGACCCGGACCCCGCCCAGGAGTCTGCCCATTGGGGGCATCGTCCCCTCTCCCTCCGGCCCCGCCCGCTGGTTCCTGGGTGTGTCCTTCAAGACCACATCCCTCAGAGACCGGCGGAGTTTCACACAGCCTTCTGGGACTTATAGTTCTTTAAGGACGCGGAGTGGGCTCACGCCGCGGGCAGGCAAACAGAGCGGGACTGCATTTCCCAGGGTGCACTGAAGACATGGAGGCGCGGAGCAGGGCGGGAGGACCGTTTCCATAGCAAAGACGACCAGCCGAGGATGGCTGGCGGAGAAGTGGGGCAGGCCGCAGGACCCTCGAAGGATCGTGTGAGACCCCGGGCAGCCTCTTGGGAGGCCATTTCGAGGAGAAAACCTTGATTTCTGCTTCAGGACCCTGGGCCTCAGTTTTCCTATCGGAGAAGAAGGGCGAAGAGCTGTGCCCCCGAGCACAGCCGTCGGTGATGGGGCAAACCGAGGGCAAGCCGCTTTGGTTCCTGCCCAGCAAAGGTGAGGGAGGACGGAGGAGACTCTCCCACTGCATTCAGAACTTTATTCCTTTATTTTTGTCTCAATCTTGTCATAGAGGAGCGCTTCACTTTTGGTCATCCCTTGGGCTACCAGGGCCTTCCCGTCTCCGTCTTCCCATAGCAGGTCCTGGCCTCCTTCACACCACTACCGGATACCGCAGCATCTCCCCCAACGCAGCAGACGGAGGGCACTTCCCATGCCCCGGGACTTAAGCCCACTCTCCCCTTCGAGATCTGGACTCCACCTTTTTGCAACACTCTTAACTTCTTTGGAAGCTGGGAAGCCTCCTACTCCCTTGGGCCCCTCCACCCTGCCCTCAGCTAACTCCTCGGCAAGCCCCAACCTAGACACCGCCTGTTTTGTGAAGACATCTAGATGCTGGGCTCTCTGTTGAGTGCCCCACCCTGTGTTTGAGCAGCACCCTCTACTTCCCCTGTTCTACTTGCATGTTTATGTACTCGTCTTCCTCATTATAAGATCCACAGGGGAGGGGCCATGTCTGTACTATTCATACTTACAGTCCAGTGTCTAGTGTCTGGCACATAGTAGGCACTCACTAGCTATTTAGATATAAATATAGATATTTGTTGAATTGAAAATGAATTGGGCCGGGCGTGGTGGCTCACACCTGTAATCCCAGCACTTTGGAAGGCCGAGGCGGGTGGATCACCTAAGGCCAGGAGTTCAAGACCAGTCTGGCCAACATGGTGAAACCCTGACTCTATTAAAAATACAAAAATTAGTCAGGCATGGTGGCGCGTTCCTGTAATCCCAGCTATTCAGGAGGCTGAGACAGGAGAATCGCTTGAACCCCTGGAGGCGGAGGTTGCAGTGAGCTGAGATTGCACCACTGCACTCCAGCCTGAGCAACAGAGTGAGACTCTCAAAAAAAAAAAAGAAAGAATAAAATTTAAAAAAAGAAAATAAAGGAACCTCATTCACATACACCTCCAAAATTCTGATTTCCTAAAGTTGGGCATTTCTTATTGCTGGAAGTGTTCAATTAGAGGGATGCCGCCCCCTTGAAGAAATGTTTATTTCATTTGTACAGTGGGTTGGGATTTTACCTGAATGCTCTGAGTACCCTTTTAATCCTTCGATGCTAGAGACAGATAGACCCATGCCTATGATTGCTGTCAGTTCTCCCTGAAATGTCATCAGTTCTCCATGTTCCGCTGTTTCTAGCTATTGGCCCTACTCCTTTCTGTGCCTAAATGCCCTACCTCCCACTCCTTTTCTGAGAAAGATCTGCCCTGTCAGTTATGAAGCAAAGACGTCCTAAGATTCCTGCTGTTTCTTTTCTTTTCTTTTCTTTTGTGAGTTTTGCTCTTGTTGCCCAGGCTGGAGTGCAATGGCGTGATCTCAGCTCACTGCAGCCTCTGCCTCCCAGGCCCACCTCAGTCTCCCAAAGTGCTGACATTACAGGCGTGAGCTACCGTGCCTGGCCTCCTGCTTTTCTTTCTACCGTCTGCTCAGCATCTTAGGCCTCATTGGTGATGTCCCACCTTGCTAGGTAGCATCTTTCCTGAATATTTCTCCACTAAACATTCTGTTGTTGGCTAGATGGCCTAGTTAATCTACACATTTCATTTTATCACCTTCTCTAGACTTTTTTTGTGTATGTCAGCCGATACATTCTGGGGAGAATGCCTTAATATATGAGAATAATTAACTCGTGGCCAACAAGGAAATAACCAAGGAGACTTTTACTCTGAACCTAATTCAAACCAAAGAGAGAGAGCCTGAGAGAAAGCAGCTCTGTCATCCTTGAGTTAGTAACATCCAGGAAGGGAAGGCTAAGGTGGGGGAGTGAGTAAAACAGATGGCATTTAGGGAAGAACCAACAGGACTTTAAGAGGCATGGCAGAGGGGCTTTGATCCTGGCTAAACCATCAGGGAAGGCAACTGGAGCTGGTTGAACAGACGGGGCCTTATTACTGAAGAGAAAACGGTAAGGAAGCAGGGGGAAATGGGACGTGTGCTAAAGCAGAGTGCCTCGTTCAGTGGATGCAGTGAAAGCAGAGGCTGTTGGAAAAGTGGATCGGGGAGGACCATGCCACCAGGTGGGCATCAGCAGAGTATCACCCGAGTATTGCAGAGGGATACCAAAGAATTCCACCTGGAGCCAGAGCTGAAACACTTTGGAGGTCAGTTTACCCCTTCAGAAGTAGTGCACCACCATCCATCTACCACTGGAATCCAATTTCAGTTTTGGCAAATTGTTATAAACAGGAAAAAGTCAGGGTTCCACAATTCTGTCAGCACTCAGAGACTATAACAGCATCTGCCCAGCCAAGTAGAGTTAGGAAACCTGGATCCTAATCCTGACTTTGCCTCTGATTAGATGTGTGACCCTGGGCTGGAGCTGTTTCTTCAGTTGTAAAATGCTATTTATTGGTGTTAGGTAGCAGCTAATAAGGATGGAGGTGGGGCTGGGTGCAGTGGCTCACACCTGTAATCTCAGCAGTTTGACAGGCCAAGGCAGGAGGATTGCTTGAGGCCAGGGATTTGAGACCAGCTTGGGCTACATAGTGAGACTCTGCCTCTACCAAAATTAAAAAAAAAAAAAAAAAACTCAGTGCAGTGGCGCATGCCTGTAGTCCCAGCTACTCAGGAGGTTGGGGTAGGAGGATTGCTTGAGCCCAGGAGTTTGAGGCTGCAGTGAACTATGGTCAGTCACACCACTGCATTCTGGTAGCCTGAGTGACAGAGCAAGACCTGTCTCTAAAAAAAAAGAAATTTTTTTTTAAACGTGGAGGTAGGGAAATTCAAAGGTACTTACTAGCTGTTTGACCTTGCCTAAACTACATTCTTGGATTTGCAGTCAGTTTATTTGAAAATGTCATAAGGGATAAATGAGATTCCTTATGTAAAGTACTTTATAAATATTAAGCACTTACCAAATGTTAGTCTGTTTTTGCATTATTCTTGGATTACCAGAAATTGGTTTGACTATGAATAAACAGGAGACAATTTCTTGGGTAATCTGAGTTTGAATCCCCCTTCTCTCTCTTACTAATTGTATGACTTTGATTAGGTTATTTAATATTTAATTGTTCTGGGTCTCAGTTTTCTCATTTGTGAAATTAAAATGATATGTTCTTCAGAATTGTGAGGGTTAAATGAGATGAAAGGCCTGACTCATATGAGAAAATGCTCAATATATTTGTTTTGTCATTTTTAAGGGGTGGTTTTAGGGCACAGAACCTAAAGGAATGAATGGAATTCTAAGTGCTTTGAAGCTAGAGTTGTGAAAGGTTCCAGGGGAACACTGTGCTGGCCTTCTCCCTTCTTGGGGAAGAAAAGATTTCAGTGAAGTTCCATGGGTCTTCTCAGTAAGTAGAGGAGATTAACTAGAATGCTGAATCTCAGACACTGAGAGGTTAGAGAGATTGACCAGGGCTGGATCCTGAAGAGCTTGGTATTCTAGGCTGAGAATATAATTTTATTCTAAAGCTAATGAAGGTTTTTAAGGAGATGTGCATTTTGAAAAGGTCTAGGGGCTGTTTGGAGAACGGCCAGGAGAAGATGAGGCTGGGATGTGGATCGGGAAGGTGCTGCGGTGATCCAGCATGGTGAATGGAAAAGAGGGGGTAGATCTGAGAGGTATTTTTTTATTTGTTTGTTTGTTTGTTTTTTAAGTATTAATAGTTCATCAAATTTCCCATCTTTTTAAAGTAGTTCATCAAAGAGATATTAAGAAGGTAAATATTTGAGGACTTTGTGAATGAGAGCTGAGGGCATGGAGGAAACTGGTAAAAGTCAAAGATGATGCTCAGGTGTCTGCCCCTGGTAACTAGGGGGATGGATGGGAGTGCTATCCCCTGAGGTGTGATACCGTAAAGGAGCAAGTTTAGGCAGGAAGAGGAGTAGGTAAGTTTGAATTGGGTATAGTATGTCCAAACAAGGTGTCTAGGAGGTGGTTTGGAGCTTATGAGAGGGATCTGGTTAAGGGATAGTCATAAATTATCAAATTATCACCATATAGATCATAATTGAAGCCATGGGAATGACTGAAATCCTTCAGTAGAGAGGGTCAAAGAAAAGAACAAAATTCTTTGGGAAATGCCAACATTTAGGGAACAAGTAGAGAAAGAGGAGCCCAGAGGAAAAGGTGAGACCAATCAGACAGACTGGAAGAAAATCATAGGGTGGGGTGCCACAGAAGCCACAGGGAGGAAGTGGGGTGGCGTGGTACCTTCAGATAAGCCAAGGTCTGAAAAAACAAATACCAAATTAGCCACAAAAAGGTCACTGATGACCTGGGAGAGAGTGGGTGCAGGGGAGTAGCAGGGACAGAAGTCTCTGAATGGGAGTACATGTAGACAACTGGGGGGAATGGATTGCTTTGGAAGGGGAGGAGAAAGAAAACCAGAAGGAATATAGGTTGAGGAACAATTTTGTTTTGAGTTGGGAGCAATTAGAACATCTAACAATAATAAACATATAGGTAGGTAGTTGAGAGGTGGGCTGTGGAAATTGAGGGAGTTCATATTCCATGGCCATTACTTCTTCTCTGATGCTGGAAGCAAGGATATGTGCTCAGTGTGAGGAGGTGGAGTGGGGTGGGAAACTTGGAGAAAGAAGAAAAGATTCAAGATGGCTGCTGTGGAAAACAGGAGGGAAAGCTAATGGCCATCCACAGAGGCTGCAGGGTAGTGGTGGGGGCCTGCTGAAGTTGGAGACCATGGGTGTGGAAGCACTAATCCATGCGGTTATGGGCTTGCTGCAGCATCTTGTCGGCCCTGAGATAGCCTTGGTGAGGCTGGTCCAGACTGGGCATTGCTGGAAAAGGGAAACAAGAAAGCAAGGGTCTTGGAGATACTGACAAGAGAGGTGGAAATGGTGGTCCACTAAGAGGAAGGTGAAGCCTGGATGGATAGGGCAGATGCAGGTAGTGAGGTTCTTGGTGGAGTGAGAGGACAGATGCTGTGGGTGGCAGGGAAGAGCAGGGAAGGCAAACAATGCTAGTCAGAGATGGAGGGGCTCTGGGCAGGAATGAGGGGGCAGGGTGGCTGGGGTGGACAGAGAAGATCATGAGATTGAAAAGCAAGTTTGTTATATGGCTTATTGGCAAGTCTCCTGGAAAGATGACCGGTTTGAAGGAGACAGGAACCCTGGTAGCTCCATGCCAATGTACAGTGAGTGGCATATTCGATGATGGCAAGGTGGAGAGATGGAGTACAGAGCCCTCTGATGTGAGAGTCACACAAACCAAGATATTGGGTGCTAAGAAGAAGCCCTCTTGCCCGGGATAGGTGGGGTGAGGAGAAAGCGAGGCAATGAGCTTTCTCATACATTTTGTTTTCTTTCTTTTTCTTTTTCTTTTCTTTTCTTTTCTTTTTTTTTTTTTTTTTTTTTTTCTTTTGAGATGGGGTCTCGCTCTGTCACCCAGGCTGGAGTGCAGTGGTACAATCTCAGCTCACTGCAGCCTCTGCCTCCTGGGTTCAAGCAATTCTCCCACCTCAGCCTCCCAAGCAGCTGGGATTACAGGCATGTGCCACCATGCCTGGCTAATTTTTGTATTTTTAGTAGAGACAGGGAATCACCATGTTGGTCAGGCTGGTCTCGAACTCCTGACCTCAGGTGATCCACCCGCCTCGCCTTCCCAAAGTTCTGAGATTACAGGCGTGAGCCACCACGTCTGGCCTCTCATACATTTTCACAGAAGTCTTGTGTCAATATACATGATCAGTTTTATACATCCCTAAAAGGCAGACTATCAGAATAAAATTAACCAAACCAAGAAGTGACTCCAGATTTCATGGTGAAATTGTATCAACCAAGTTCAACAGTAGTGATTCCTGTAATTTATGTTTTGGTATAGTTTGTAGATTTAAATATGTGCATATTAACTAGAAAATGTGTTTCGGAAACAAATTTGAATATTTTTTGCAAATGTTATTTCTTAGCAACGATTTGTTTTCTCAGTTTAGAACATAAATTAGAGAACTTGTGTTGATTTTTTTTTTCCAAATGTAGAGCTTAGAGCTTAATTCATGCCTTTGAAATGCCACGAATTTGAAATGCAGCCATATTCCTCTCTGCATCCTTGAAAGGGATTACAAGGATTTTATTAGTTTTTCAAATAATCTTGCCAGCACATTTAGACTTCCCACAAGAGTCGCCTATCAATAATGCTGGATTGTGAGTGATGTTGCCGAAGTGCTGTGCGTGGGATATTTAAGACAAGTCAAATAAGCAGCCAACTTTAGGATTTCCCAAGCAGGAGCTCAGTTTGCAATTACAGGACTTGGTATAGAATATGAAACGTGCATCTAAATGTTAATTAAGAAAAACAATCTCCATAATGTCTAAAGAAAAAAGGACAAAATCAGTTAATTGCTTTGAGCAATCCCTATCTTTGAAAAAAAGAATGTTATATTAAAACATTTTCGTATGGTTGATATGTCTTTGTGATCTTGAAATAGGCCTGCATTCCAGCCCCTTGAAGTGGGGTTGGGGGCAGCTCAGAATATATTTTGTGAATCAGTTCATGAATGTTATGATAATCTGGCCAATGTTTAAAATTCTTCTTTTTTATCCTAAACTTTCATAAAATATTTTTACAAGAGGAGTGACTGTTTTAAAACCCAAGTCAGATTATGTCATACCTCTGCTCTTAGAGGCTTTTCTGTGTCATTGAGAGCAAACCCTAAAGTCCTTATGGTAGCCTATAGAACATGAACTTTGACTCCTGTAGCCTCACTGACCCCTCCCCTAGACTCTCTGCTCCAGTACCTTAGTCTTCTTTGATTGTACCAAACACTGTGGCCTCAGCACCTTTGTAGCCTTTGTACTTGCTGTTTTCTTCGCTTGGAAGCTCTTTCCCTAAATATGCTCATGGTCATCCTATAAAATGGCACCCTTTTCTCTCTCGACACTTTGTATCACCCTTGCCTGCTATTTTTTTTTTTTTTTTTTTTGTCAATAGCACTTATCACCATCTGACATATACATTCTCTCTCTCTCTCTTTTTTTTTTTTTATTGTCTGTGTATACCCACTCCCAATTCTCCAGTGACCCAGTAGAATAAGCTCTCCATCAGGGTAGAGACTTTGTCTCTTTTGTTCACTGCTATACTCAGCATGTAGAACAGTATCTGGTACGAAATAAGTGCTCAGCAAAATGCTTTGAATGAATAAGAATAACAGCACATCCTCCCTAATACATAAACCTAACGTTTTTTTTTTTTTTTTTTTTGAGACAGTCTCCCACTGTTGCCCAGGCTGGAGTGCAGCAGTCTATCTCGGCTCACGGCAACCTCCACCTCCTGGGTTCAAGCGGTTCTTGTGCTTCAGCCTCCCGAGGAGCAGGGACTACAGGTGCCCACCACGGCACCCAGCTAACTTTTGTATTTTCAGTAGAAACGGGTTTCACCGTTTGGGCCAGACTGCTCTCAAACTCCTGATCTCAAGTGATCCACCCACCTTGACCTCCCAAAATGCTGGGATTACAGGTGTGAGCCACCACGCCTGACCTATTTTTAATTTTTCAAGTTTTCCATATTATAGTCCATATCTAGGACATATGTGTGTATAATCTTTCATATTCTGGAAATCATAGCTTAGGAATACTTTTTGGTTCTTTTAGAAAATATGTAACATATAATCAGCATTTTCCTTTGCTTGGATTCATTTGTTCAGTTGTCCGTTCACTCATTCATTCAATAAATATTTAATGAAATGTTTCTATGTTCTAGACAGTGCTGGGACTGTAGTGGTGAACAAGATGCAGGATTTGCCTTTTAGAAACAGTGGTTCTTTATAAACGCCATTTGTAATGATGGCCCAGTATTCTATCATCTACCATACCACACTTAACTTCTCCCCTAGTTAAGACGTTTTGTCTATCAATAATAATGTAATGAATATCTTCAAGTTTATAGCAATTACCTTTTACAAATCATTCTTAAGGTGAGTTCCCAAGCAGTTTTTGGGTTGTAGGATTAAATATGGTTTTGGTTTTTTTTATACCATCTGCCACATTGCTTTTCTTTTTTATTTTTTTGAGATGGAGTCTCGCTCTGTTGCCCAGGCTGGAGTGCAGTGGCATGATCTCAGCTCACGGCAGCCTCTGCCTCCTGGGTTTAAATGATTCTCCTTCCTCAGCCTCCTGAGCAACTGGGATTACAGGCGCGTGCCACCACACCCGGCTAATTTTTGTATTTTTAGTAGAGATGAGGTTTCACCATGTTGGCCAGGTTGGTCTCAAACTCCTGACCTCAGGTGATCTGCCCACCTCAGCCTCCCAAAGTGCTGGGATTACAGGTGTGAGCCACCACACCCTACATTGCTTTTAAAAACGGTAGTACCCATTTTACGTAAACACCAATATGGATGAATGTTTCAGCTTTATTGCAGCCTTACCAACATTAGGCATTACTTTCAGGTTTTCCTAATATAGAGTATAAAATGATCCTTCCTTTTATTTTTACGTGTAATTAATGTCTAGTAAGGATGCACCTTTTGCTTTTTCTTTTCTTTTTTTTTTTTTTTTTTTTTTGGTGATTGTTAGTTTCAGTAGGTCCCCCAGAGGCTCTTGGAGGGCCCAATGTCCTGCCCCTTGTAGATCGTGCCCAAATATTTACACAAGCCAGAGCCTTATCAATAGCATCTCAGAGTTGGAAGGGGGACCTGCGTTCAATCATCTAGTTCAACTAAAATTTCGGACAGATAGCTTTCTGTCCTCTGCTTACACATCCCTGGTAATGAGGACCTTGCCACCTCATGGGACAGCCTGTCCAGTTTTGACCTGTGCTTCAGGTGTTGAGCTGGCATTTTCCCCTGTGGCTTTCATTCTTTTTTTTTTTTTTTGAGATGGAGTCTCACTCTGTCGCCCAGGCTGGAGTGCAGTGGCGCCATCTCTGCTCACTGCAATCTCTGCCTCCTGGGTTCAAGTGATTCTCCCGCCTCAGCCTCCCAAGTAGCTGGGATTACAGGCGTGCACCACCATGCCTGGCTAATTTTTGTATTTTTAGTAGAGACAGGGTTTCACCATGTTGGCCAGGCTGGTCTCGAACTTCTGACCTCAGGTCACCCACCTGCCTCAGCCTCCCAAAGTGCTGGCATTACAGGTGTGAGACACTGCACCCAGCCTACCCCTGTGGCTTTCATGTGACCCAGTTCTGCCCTCAGGAGCAGCAGGGCCCATGCACCAAGTGTTATAGAACCTCCTCCACAATAACTGCGTATCTCAGCAAATATGTGACCAGACCAGAATGTTCAACCCCAGGCGAAGTCTGGCAGGCCCAGAGGCCAGGACCCTGTCCTGGCCATAAGTCTTCAGAGTGGCCAAGTCAGTAGCCTTTCCAGCTGGGTTCATGTGAAGCTTATGGTAAGCTGAGATGTTGAGATCTTAATATGACCTGCAGCCAAACCTGGTTCCTCTTATCCTGCACTCCTGCAGTATATATATATTATTTTTTAAAACCTGAAAGCAAGAGTTTGGTTTTCTCCCTGTTTTATTTCAACCTGCTTGTAGAGAAGCTGCCCTGGTCCCACTCCTCCTATCTGAAAAGGAAATAAGAATCATCCTGACAACTTCACGTGTAGGTGTGATGATTGACTGTGAGATGCAGGGTTAGATGTGTGTCACTCATTTTGGTTGCCTGATGTCTGAGCCTCCTTTCTGTGCTTGAGGAATTCCATGTGTCATGAGGTAGAGCCATATTCCTTTGCACCTAGGGCATGGGCACTGGCCTGAGACTCAGGCTTCTCTGGCCAGACAAACCATACCCACTATTGGCTCCCTTCATCAGTTTTTAATTGGAAGCAAAAGACAGCAAAGGGGCAGGGCTTGCTTAGCAGCTCTTTTAGTGATTTGATGGGCATGATCTCAGTTACCACTGACAACAGATTTATGGGCAGCATCCAGCATAGGGTTGTCTGTGGTGGGGGTCAGGGACAGTATTCCAGCCTTGGTGGTCACAATAATGTCTTCTTAGACTAGTGCTGAGTTGGGATTTGGGGCGTTGTTCCTGACTGTGTGCTTCCAAGCCTGGTTCTCCTAGCCTCCTAGAGATTTTATGAGCTACTCGCTATCTTTGTTTTTCTCTCTCTCTTTTTTTTTCCTACTCACTATCTTTTAAATAAATTCCTTTGCTGTACATGACAGCCAAAGGTAGTTACTTTTGCTTGCAACTAAAAATCCTCATCAATATATACAGGATATGAAAAGTGCATTGAAAAGTGCTAAGCACCACACGTGTAAAAGATATTGTTTGAGATTTTCATTCTTAAGTTGTGGGGGTGAGGGCATTGGGAGGGGATAGGCCTGAACTCCGTATCTGCTGAGAGTTCAGACAAGTCTAGCATGCCCAGAGAGCTGGTTGGTGGGAGCGTGGGATAGAAAGAACTTGGGGACTGGACATTGGCTTGACAGTTAAAGGCTGGTCATTGATCCTAAAGCAGGTGTGAGCAGAGCCACACCAGCTTGACATAGGGATGGCAGAGACCAGAGGGCTTGCTGGGCACACATGAGCAGATTGACTGCCTGCCTCTCTGACCCTTGGACAATTACCAACCGTCAGGGCTGGGAAGTGGGGCTAGGATATAAGCAGGTCACCTGGGGATTTGTAGCTGCCTGTGGGACGTTCTCACAGGGGGTGGAAGAGGACACCTGCTTGGATTTGCCCTCTGCCCTTGGAACCCAGAAGCCGTCATGAGTGAGTTGGGATTCCATCCTTTGCTGCCCTCAGATTGGCACCTGGGTCCATCAGCCCTAGGGCTGAGGCTGGCACTGTTGCTCTGGTCAGGAGAGTAATGGGCTCTTGGTAGCATTGTCATGATGCTGGGGTCTTCCTATCATGAAGATTGTCCCCAGGTCAGTCCTGCTGGGAGTGTGTGTTTGGGCTGGGGAGTATTCCTCCCTTAGGGTGTTCCCTGATCCCAGTGTACACTGGACACTGGTATGGCCGGATGCCTGTCTTTGCCCAGTAGCCTGGCACACCTTCAAGGAGGCCTGAGATCACATGTGTCCAAAGCAGCCAGGGGTCATGTATTGGGGTTGGACCACAGTCGTATCAGAAATATGATAGCATCATTCAGAGGGATCCTCATATAACTGTAGGTTCTGTTTGGTTTTTGTGACTGATTGGTTTTTGTTATGTTAAGATCACAACTACAGATTTTAATTTTCTTGCCAAATATGACTATAATATTGTTTTGATACCAATTAAAATAAAATCCATTACAAAATCAACATAGAGTGTATGTTCTTAAGCATCATCCGATCTAGACAGCTTTCAATGCCTAAGTTACTTTGTGTCAGGCAGTGCTCCAACATTTTACGTGCTTTCTATTATTTAATCTTAGCCACAACACTATGAACTAGGTACTATTATATAAGAATTCCCCGTTTTACAGCCAAGGAAACGGATGCCCAGAGGGTTACAGGACTAGCCCAAGGTCACATAGCCATGAAATGTCTGTTTACCCACCCCCAGAGACTGAGAACTGCCCTTCCATCAGCCCATTCCACTGGGGGGACGCTCTAGTTTTTGAAATGCTTTTCCTCACATGGAACTGAACTTTGCTTCTCCCTGTCAGTCCCACTCCTGTTTCTGCTTATCCTAGTAGCCCATCATGGCGGCTCCTGGTCTCCCATTTTTCTGGCTCAGTTCTCTACCCCATTTGTTCCCGGGGGCACTTCAAGTTCTTCCTCTAGGAACCTCTGAACCATTTTGTATCAGCTAAGTTCTTAGAAGAATCACTGCAGGTATCTCTCCAGTTCTTTGTTTACTTTGACTCCAAAGGTTCTGGTATTCAGTTTGTCTTACTCCTGGCAGGGGCATGGCAAGAAATCATAAACATGACCACAAACTTTAGAAGGGGATTGGTAGAACGTTCTCTTTCCCCAAGAAAAATGGCAAGAAAATAAAACAGCAGAAACAGCACTACTACTACACTAAGAATTGTATTACTGAACAGGAATATTCTGTCTGCTCCTCGGACGAGAATGAAAGCTTCCTGAGAGCAGAAGGTTTTGCTAATTTTGTTTACTGCTGAGTTCCCAGTGCCTAGAATGGTGCCTGGAGAATAGTAAATATTGAACTATTTGTTGAATGTGTTAACAGTACAATTCCACATCTGGTGCTACTTTCTTGTGTTATTAAATTGTTTGGGGGGAATAATGTGATCTCCCAAGTCCAATGCTTTGAATTTTGTTTTCCCTCATCTTACTAGCAGTTTTTCTAATTGTTGTGTGATTTTGACTCATAAGAAGATAGCCTTAACAATATGTAAAGTACAGTGAGTAAATAACTCTGCCTCTAAAGCAATCTTTTTTTTTTTTTTTTCTGAGACAGAGTTTTCCTCTTGCTGCCCAGGCTGGAGTGCAATGGTGCGATCTCATCTCACTGCAACCTCTGCCTCCCCAGTTCAAGTGATTCTCTTGTCTCAGCCTCCTGACAAGCTGGGATTACAGGCATGCACCACCACGCCTGGCTAGTTTTTGTATTTTTAGTAGAGACGGGGTTTCATCATATTGGTCAGACTGGTCTCGATCTCTTAACCTCAGGTGATCCGCCTGCCTTGGCCTCCCCAAGTGCTGGGATTACAGGTGTGAGCCACTGTACCCAGCCTCTCTAAATTAATTTCATCTGATTGTGTAACACTAAGTATAAATCTGAATTTGATTCAGCCTGATAAAGAGCAATATGCATGAGATATTGGCTTTCTAGCCTTGTATCCTATGGAAAGACATTCTGACTTTCTGCTTTGAATTTCTAATTTGAATGCAGAATGTAAAATCATTAGGAAACAGCTAGGCAAGAGGAACGTTAGTCTTTACATGTTTTTTTCTTTTCTTTTCTTTTCTTTTGGAACGTTAGTCTTTACATTTTTTTTTTTTTTT
>NW_016814762.1:242368-267771 GCF_001698545.2 Rhinopithecus bieti | reverse complement strand
TTTTTTTTTTTTTGAGACAATCTCATTCTGTCACTCAGGTTGGAGTGCAGTGGCGTAATCTCGGCTCACTGCAAACTCTGCCTCCCGAGTTCAAGTGATTCTCCTGCCTCAGCCTCCCGAGTAGCTGGGATTACAGGCCTGTGCCACCACGCCTGGCTAATTTTTGTATTTTTAGTAGAAATGGGATTTCATCATGTTGGCCAGGCTGGTCTCAAAGTCCTGACCACAGATGATCCACCTACCTTGGCCTCCCAAAGTGCTGGGATTACACATGTGAGCCACCACGTCTGGCCCAGAATATTCATTTTAATATCAAAATAATTATTTTCAAAAAAAATCTTTAAGTGAAGTTGATGTCCAGGGTGCTCAGTGCACAGGGACTTTATGAAAATGTTGGTTGAATGAATGTTGTTCACCCCCATCTCCAGGATGCCCTTGCTCAGGTCCTAGCAGGTCTGAAAAGGCATAGTGAGCCCATTAGGCTGAGAGGTAAATACATTAATATTCAGTGGACCCCACCTATATACCAGGTAAGGTGCCAGGTTTTACCTACATAGCCTCAGTTTAATCTTTATACCCTGCAAGTGTGCTTATTTTATAAGCAAGAAATGGGAGAATCATAGAAATTAGGGAACTTTCTTAAGGTCTGGAATAGGATAGAACCAAGATAGGAATCCTTCCTGATCTGTCTGAGGCTCTGCTCTCCTTATATACCATGTAGCCCCCTGAGGCCAGTTCATTCACAATTTTCTTAGAGACTGCATGGGGAATATGACCCTCTTCTGTGTCCTGGGGGCATGAAAGAAACTCCTCATGTCTGTCTTCTTTATTGAAGGCTGAAAGGGCAAGGTTCGCAGGACGCGACAGTGGGCACAGGAAGGCAGTATCTTGGAGGGTCTGGAGCATCTCCTCATTCCCCAAGTGGGTCAAGCAGGCAGAGGAAGAGGAATGAACTCTGGTGAGCAAGAGTAGGTTGTCCCTCCAAAACTCATGTTGAAACTTAATCTCCAATGTAGCAATATTAAGAGGTGGAGGCTTTAAGGATGATTGGGTCATGAGGGCTCTGGATTAATGGGTTAACAGATTAATGGATTAATGTTATAAAAGCCAGTTTGGCTCTCAGTGCACCCCTCTTGCCCTGTGATGCCTTCTGCCATGTTATGACACAGCACAAGGCCCTCACCAGAAGGTGACCAGATGTGGCTTCCTGTTCTTAGACTTCCCAGCCTCCAGAACTGTAAGAAATACATTCTTTTCTTTATAAGTTACCCAGGTATTCAGGTATTCTTTCAGGTATTCAGTTATAGCAATAGAAAATGGGACTAAGACAGAGCCCTGTCCCCATCTCAGGCAGGAAGTTTTCTGCAAAGAGGCTGGAGACTAAGCCAGTGGACTGGAACCTCAAGTGAAGCTGGAATTGGGGCTGAGATTGCCCTGATTGTCCTCTGCCTTGCAAGTCAGGAAATCAGCCTGTCCTCTTTGAGCCTTGGCCTCCAGCACTGCCTGGATGATGGAGTCAGCCTAGCTCCACCCCAGCTGTGCATCTTAAGCTCCTAGGCACATGCAGACCTCCACCCAGCTGGCCCAGCAAATCAGGGGTGATGAGCTCAGCTCCTACCCTGAAAACCAGAGCTTTGGAAGGTGCCTTCATTACTCCCTACCTTACCATTAACGTGCCTACCCCCATCATGGTCTGGTGGAGCTGAAGCCTCTCTCCCTTCTACTGCCACCCATGCCTCTTCCTGGAGCTCCCTGAGCCCCCTTTCCCCTGAATTTCTTGGGCAATGAGTTTCTTCATCTGTTGAGTAAGGAGTGGATAGAGGTGGGGGCTGCATCATCCTCATTCCTGCAAGTCTCAAATCTCATCTTTCTTGCCCATTTGTGGACCAGATTCTCCTGGAGGACTCACAGCTCATTGAAACCTCTTAAGATCCCTATCCTCAAATTTTCAAGCTGTCCAGTTCCCAGGACCTTGTGAGGCCAAATCTGAGGTCCTGTCTGCAGTTTGCATGCCCCCTCTGGCCTGGCTTTCCCATGGCCTCTGTCTTGGCCCTTTTCTGGCCCAAACTCCAGTTTGCTTCTGGAGAACTTTCCAACCCTTCTCCCCCAGCAGGCCTTGCAGCTAGGCATGTAGGCATAAAGTGTAATGTTGTCCCTCCCAAGCCCAAGTAGACCCTGACTTTTCATTGTATAAGGGGTACGTGACTTTTTGTCCCCAAACAGTGTTTTCCAGGCTGCAGGACCCTAAGGTACACTGGTCTTGAGACATGTCTGCTGATTTGACCCCAATCTGCAGTGCCACAACTATGCCTACCTTGGTTCTGTTCTTCCTCACTGCTGCCCACTCATGGTGCAGCCCTGTGGGCTGAGCAGCTGCTGGTTTAGATGTTCTTCACTGACCTTTGTCCAATTCTTGTCCCAGAAAATTCAGGGGAAACTGGACACCCATACTGTTACTGCTGGGGGCACCTTGGCATGCTGTGTGAGGAAAGGGATGGCCTTACCATATTACTACAGGAGAACAACCATTTAGTATGGTTGTTGATATTTTCGCTTGTTTTATCTTTCAAACTTTGCTCTTAGTCTGTTTATGGTTCAAGTTCAAGTTTCACTAGCTCCACTCAGCCATAAGTTGAGTGACCCTGGTTGAGGGAGCCACCATGGCTTTGTCAAACTCTCCAAAAACACAAAATTATAAGGTTCCAGATTATTCACAGATGTCCAGGAGTGGTTGTTAGCTTGGTAATTCAGTGATAGCATTGCAGTCCCTGAAGCAGATGTGGCCACTTCGCCTTCCAAAGGGAGCCCACGATGTCTGTCTCTATCTTATGCTATCCTCACAGCACCCTCAACTCTTGCTTCCAACACCCCTTACTTAGGGCACAGAGCAGGTGAGTGGGTGGGGGGAACTTCAGCTCTGGAGAGCTGGATTCCTTAAAGCAATTATAAATGTTTGCAAAAAGTAAATATGGTGTGAACTCATTATATACAGGCTTACCAAAGGAGCTAGAAGATGTGTTTCTCAGTGTTAACTAACAGTGGTCATCTCTGAGAAGTAATACACACATCCTTCATTTCTTCTTTTGCTTCTTTGCTTTTTTTTTTTTTTCTTTTGAGATGGAGCCTTGCTCTGTCACCCAGGCTGGCATGCAGTGGCATGATCTTGGCTTACTGCAACTTTGCCTCCCGGGTTCAAGCGATTCTCCTGCCTCAGCCTCCCAAGTAGCTGGGATTACAGACACCTGCCACCACACCCAGCTAATTTTTGTATTTTTAGTAGAGACTGGGTTTCACCGTGTTGGCCAGGCTGATCTTGAACTCCTGACCTCAAGTGATCCACCTGTCTCAACCTCTCAAAGTGCTGGGATTACAGGCATGAGCCACTGCACCCGGCCACTTCTCTGCTTTTTAATTTTTTTTGTCATGAATACGCATTTCTTTCCTTTTCTTTTTTTTTAGAGACAGGGTCTCACTCTCACCCAGGCTGGAGTGCAGTGGCATGAGCATGGCTCAGTGTAGCTTCAACCTCCTGAGCTCAAGCGATCCTCTCACCTCAGCCTCCTGAGTAGCTGGGACTACAGGCACGCACCACCATGCCTGGCTAACTTCAAAATATTTTGTTGAGACAGGATCTCACTATGTTGCCCAGGCTGGTCTCAAACTCCTGGCTTCAAGAGATCCTCCTGCTTTCAGCTCCCAAAGTGCTGGGATTGTAGGTATGAGCCACTGCACCTGGCCAAAATTCTGCTTTTCTAGCAAGAAAAAAATAAAGGAAACTGTGAACAGAGCCTATCATTGGATATTTAAATAATTCTTTTTATAAGTATAAACAGTGCCAAGCAGAAATAATTGGCTAAAAATGACTTAAAAGTTATAAAACACACAAACTAAAATAGACCCATAAATTAAAATTCTGAAAAACTGAAAATTCCTTAAAGGTGTTTACCAGGGTTAGAAAACTGCTGGTGTCCAGCAGTATGTTCCCTATTCAAAAAGCAGTGGCAAGGCTGGGCGCGGTGTCTCATGCCTGTAATCCTAACACTTTGGGAGGCCGAGGTGAGTGGATCACCTGAGGTCAGGAGTTCGAGACCAGTCTGGCCAGTATGGTGAAACCCCATCTCTACCAAAAATACAAAATTAGCTGGGTATGGTGGCAGGTGCCTGTAGTCCCAGCTACTTGGGAGGCTGAGACAGGAGAATTGCTTGAACCTGGGAGGCAGAGGCTGCAGTGAGCCGAGATCGCGCCACTGCACTCCAGTCTGGGTGACAGAGCCAGATTCCGCCTCAAAAAAAAAAAAAAAAAAAAAAAAAAGCAGCGGCTGGACATAATAGTTTTCAATCCAGCCAATTTTTCAGTAGGTCAATGGGTTAACCCAAATGCCACATTTGAGGAACTTACAAATTTTTCTTCTTAAGCACCTGCAGCAGCAGTTGCCTGCAGGGGCTGGGGTGGAAGTAGATAAGAATCTCTTCCCGCTATGACTGACCTCTGGGTTTGTAGGGCAGACCTGATGCTATGCCAAGAGCTGAAGATTGGCAAGGCCACGTGCCGATAGAAGGCACTTGACCCTGGTCAGTGACTCAGAGCAAGGTGGGGTGCAGGTTGCTACTTCAATGTTGAAAACATCAACTCCAGCCATTTTAAATGCTTTTCTGTTTAACGTTTTTAAAATTATAACAGACAGTGATCTCTGTTAGAAAAGAGAACTGGCAAAGTCTCTTTTGTTTGTCAACCCCAGCTATCCCCAAGCTGCTGCTGTCTAACCAGAGCTCTCAGTGACCATAAGCCCCATGTCCAACTGTACTTTCCCCGCCTACCCCAGTCAGGAATAATCCAGTCTTCCAGCTTCTCTGTGGGGCTTCAGGGCTGTGAAGTTCTACTGGGACAGAAGAAAATTAGCAGCAGTACAGAGACATGGTTTCCAACTCAACCAGCTCTTTGCTGGTCCTTTTACTTACACCTAATACACCTTAGGCTAAACTCTAATTCCATTCCCCCGTGATGGCTGTTTCCTGTGTGTCCAACTCTCCTCAAATTGTTCACCCCACTCCTATCTCTCTCTCCAGTGATCTTAACGTCTCCTTCCCTGGGAGAGTGAAGCACATCAGGTTCACTGCTCTTTTCTTTGCTTCTAACAGGATCCACATGGTATTTCCAAGACCAGTCTTCCTCCAAGCTCTCCCTCCCACACTCTCTGGCCTCCCCCAGGATCCAGTTCAATAAATTACCCCTCTTTCTCTGATTCTCTAATCCTTCCCTTGTGTGGTTCCTTTCCTTCACCCCACAAGCATAATTCTTTCTCATTCTGGAAAACCTTTACCTTCTCTCTCCTCAGAGTTCCCACCCTGCCCTTGACAAACTTCTTGAAAGGAGCCCGAATTTTGTGCCTCTATTTCCTCAGCTTCTTTTACTACCCACCAAGTCTGGATTCCACCCCCATCAGTCTACTGAAACTGTCCCCACTAAGGTTACCAGTGACTTCTTGTTGGATTATTAAATGACATATTTTTGATCTTCTCCTGAATTGACCTACCTCCTGATATTTGACCAGTTTCTGCAACTCCTTCTTAAAATTCTTGTAATTTCATTGGCATTTCTGTTTCCTGATGCTTTCTAGCTGCCTCCTCTGACTTCTTGTCATCAGACCCATCCTAAATACCATTGTGCTTTGAATTTAGGCCTGACCCTGCTGCTCAGCCTTCCTGCCCATCAGCTTCCTTCCATTAGCTTTTTAGTGAGAGGAGGTATGAGTGTGACCCACAGCTGCTCAGCAGAGCTCTGCAGAATGAAACCACTGGTCTCTCTGATTGCCTACAGAGCACATAGCCTTGACCCAAAGGAACAGATTTTAATGGTGGAAACTCAGGCATTGGGCCCTTGGTGGACTGGATGTAGGTAGGTCTTGTAGATGACTCCCACATTACTCCACAGGAGGCCAGGCCTTTCCCTGCTCCAAGACTCAGCCAACCTGGGGGACATAAAACTGTGGCCTGTAAAGGCTGGGTGCCCACAGGTCTGCTCCATATTACATTCCAGAGTCTTCCATGCTGACACGTGGAGTTCTGATTGATTTGTCTTCATAGCTCTACGGTTTCCTGCTGCATGGATATGCTCCCATCTCCATTCTCTTGATGAACATTAAGATTGTTTCCAGTTTTGAGGTATTTCCCATACTGCTGCCATAACACTCCCATACTGGTCTCCTCTTGCACACATGCAGGGATTTCTCCAGGGTCTATGTGCATCTTGAATTTTACTGGTTAATGCCATGTTGCTCCCAAAGGCTGTACATTCCTACTGGCATGCAACATCGTCCCCAACATTCTAGCCAAAGGAAAAGGCACAAGCCCTGCCTGGCTCAATTCAGATACCTACTTCCTTTTCTTTGCTACCAGGTTGCTAGGTGATGGTTGAACCTTCCACACAACTATGTGAAAATGATACCAGACTCCCCATGCCTGGTTCCACCTTCACTTGGGCCCTCAGTGCTGTTTATCAGCCTTCTTGCTTGAGCCCTGCTGGGAGAAGTCCCCACACCCTACAGTGAGGCTCTTTCTACCTTTTCCAGGATTGGCACTTTCTCTCTAAGTGCCTGCTTCCACGGCCAGCTACATAATATGTGGAACCCAGTGCCAATGAAAATGTAACGCCTCTTGTTCACAAAGCAGGAAAAAGCTTTTTCCTTTCCCCCCAGTCTCTCTCTCTACTTGTATGGTGGGGTTTTTTTTATTTGCTATTTAATGCTGCTCTTCCTGGGGCACAAGAGATCCTTATAGCTCAAGTGCAGATCCTCTCAGTGCCTGAGGCTCTGCCCTCTGCTGAGCAGCCACTGGTCACATTCACACCTCCTCTCACTAAAAAGCTCACAGAGGGAAGCCGATGGGCAGGAAGGCTGAGCAGCATCACTTCACACAGACGCCCAACCCTGATCCTTCTCATATCTGCACCCAGACCCATGCCAGGATGGGTGCAGTCACTGGGTGGAGGGGCAGGTGGCCTGGAACTTGTCCCAGGGAGGTAGGGAGGTGGAGGGAGGTAGGACCTCAAGTGAATGGAGGCTCCCATCTCCTGGCACGTGCATTTTACTAGTTAATACCAAGTTGCTGCTAAAGGCTGTACATTCGTACCAGCATGCAACGTATTTCTAACCGAAGGAAAAGGCGCAAGTCACACCTGCCTCAATTCAGATACCTACTTCCTTTTCTTTGCTAGGTGTTGTCCCATCAGATATCACTTAGAAAACACAAACTCAGTGATAGAATTATTAAGGATTTTGAGATGGTGACTGAAGAGCATTAAACTTCAAGCTCAGTGTCCTGTGCAGCTGCCTGATTCACTCACTCCTCAGACCCGGTGCCCAAGACCCCCTCGCCTGTCATAACCTGGATTCACTGGAGGCCCTGGTGTGTGTGTATTGAGTTTCACTGGCACAGGTGTCATGGTTTCTGCAAAAAGATCCCCAAATAATTGTTTGTGTCTATTTGGAGTTTGTATTTGTCCCCTTCTCCTCAGTGGCCTCAGCCATTTAACCTAATTCTTCTCTTTATTTCTGTAGTGTAATAATAGTTTTGTTCGTGATGGTTACAGTCATGTCACTAAGGCTTCGGGTACCAAAATAATGTTTAAAACAATTTGATGGAAAAGTACAGAAATCCCACTACAGACTAAGCTGGCTAAAGCTCTGTTTCGCTGATCCGTTGTGTGGCTCCTTGTCTAATGTAGTGAAACATGAAGTGAGCATGATAATCACTGGTAAAAGTAAAGGTGATTTTTGACTAATGAAACTATATTCCAATCAAAATAATAATGTCATATTAAGAAATAGTGTAAAGTTACTTTCAAAATATTTCCAGATTTGTTTTTAAAACTATAAGACTATTTTCTCAACAAATATTATCGAGAATAGAAAAATCAATTTCATATTGTTTCATATGAGTAGAAGGCAATCTCTTCTTAACGTGAACTGAAATTGGCTTTGTGTCAGAATGAAAAATTTGAAAATAACTCTACGATTTCCTGAGATTCAGCAGCTAAAGATTTTGTAAGAGAAATCCTGTTTAGTGTGTGTGTAAATATTCTTGCTGTTTTAAAATCAATATTTGCCCAAAGAATGGCATTTCTAAAAATAAATTTGTTTTGTTTTGTTTTATTTTTCTTTTCTTCATCTTTTAAAGTAATTGAGGCTGACATAGGGTTTTTTTTTTTTTTTTTTTTTTTTTTTTTTTTTTTTTTTTGCTATTCCTAGCCACTAAAACTTTCCAAAATGCTACGTTCTGTGCCGTTAGTGATAGCGTTTGCAGAAAAAATAATAGATTGTAAAGGAAGCAACACGGGACACCCATGTTTTTGTTATTCAAAATGCAGCTACACGTGTTTACAGTTCTTAACCATTTCCTCTGACAGCCTGGGGAGACAGACTTCTAATTTTGATAAACTGAGAGCGACAGAGCGGTGGCTGGCCCTGCTTGGAGGTGGAGTGATGGTGTGGTCAGAAGGGAAGCCTGGAAGTTACACTGGTAGGGTGTGTGTTACGTGACCTTTGTTTAATACACATTCTTATTTTATCCTCACAACCATGCCACTTGGCAGGTGGGGAAGCTGAGGTGCGGGGCAGGGTAGTCACTTGGCCAATGCCACAAGTGGAGAAGTTGCAGGGCCCATCCAGCTTACACCACTCTGTCCCTCTCGATAACAGCAGGGAATCGGGTGCTACTGAGCCCTGTGGTCTGGGGGAGGAAGCTGCGTGTTCTCTGAGGGCATGTATGCCTCTAGTCTGGTTCTCCTTTCTTTGTTCTCCTTTCAGTTGTCCTTGGTCACTCCACTTGATCACGTGGAGAGAATTGGCAGTTTTTGGAGGCAGTCCCTGAGTGCTCTGTGATGGCTGAGGCTCCCCCAGCTGCAGAGCTTTAGGGGAGGTTCAGTTTATCTGATGGAAGAAGGTGAATGGCCCTGACAGCCTGTCCCCAGAGCTCAGCCCTCTGGGAGTGAGACGTGTTCAGTGGGTGAGGCTCCCCCATGCAGCCTGACAAGAGCTGCCAGTGTCCTGCTGATCAGGAACCCGAGGCCAGGGAGAAGTGATCTGCCCAGGACCCCACAGCAGACTGTGTGGCAGAGTGTGGCTCCCGCACTGGGCTTCTGGCAGCCTTTGCTCCAGTCAGCATGGGCCATGCAGCTGCAAATGGTTGTAGATGCCACTTGTAGGACTGCTGGGTGTTGGTATCTTGGCGTCATTCTCATTTGTTAGGAGCCTTGGAGCCACATTTTCCCTGGGAATTGATTATATGTTTCCCCAAACTAAATTCACTCACTGATACTTGAGATCTTGGGATCTTGAGTATTTGTCTCATGTCTCACCCCAACTTTGTTCTAGATTTGGGGTGAATAGGTGGGAGCAGTTCACCTGAAATTCCTTAGAACAAGACTTGCTGTGTCTCTGTGGCCTGTAGGAGCTAAGGGACTTTCTGAAGACCCCAGGGCTGACATGCCCTGGGGATGATCCTGTCCAGCCAGGGCTACAAGGCGAGCTCCCATGGTCACTGTGGCTCTTCCCCCTGCCAGCCTCTTCCACCTCTCTGGCTTGCGTGGCCACGACCCTTCAGGGATCAGCAGCATTTCTGAGATGCCGAGGGACAGGAAGACAGTAAGCCCAGGTGAGGAAGATGCCAAATTTGACAGTTGTCCCCAGTCACTTGCCTAGTTCCCTGCAGTCTTTCAGATTCCTGGCCCCAACCTCAGCTTAGACACTCTCGACACCTCTCATTCAGCTCCTGGGGTCTCCAGGAGGCTCCCCAGTCCCCAGCCTTGATTGCCCTCAGAACTCTGTCTCTTGAATCTGGAGCCAAACCTGCTTCTAGCTCATGCCTGCCCAGCAGACCTGGGGCGCCTCCAGACCCAGCTCCTGAGTGGTCCCTGGTTTCTTACCGAAGTGTCAACCTTCTGATTTCCTGCATTTTGCCCTCTTCTCTAGCGCCACATACTCCTTGTTCCTGTCTGGACCATCCCACATCAAGTGCGGTCGAGGCCCGAGAGCAATGGCTCTCACCTGTAATCCCAGCACTTAGGGAAGCTGAGGTGGGAGGATTGCTTGAGCCCAGGAGGTGGAGGCTGTAGTGAGCTATGATCACACAGAGTGAGGCCCTGTCTCAAATAATAATAATAGGGCCAGGTGCAGTGGCTCACACCTGTAATCCCAGCACTTTGGGAGGCTGAGGCAGATGGATCACTTGAGCTCAGGAGTTTGAGACCAGTCTGGGCAACATAGCAAAACCCTGTCTCTGCTAAAAATACAAAAATTAGCTGGACATGGTGCACGCCTGTAGTCCCAGCTACTTGAGAGACTGAGGTGGGAGAATCGCTTTAAACCAGGGGTTGAAATCATGCCACTGCACTCCAGCCTGGGGCACAGAGCGAGACTCTGTCTCAAAAATAATAATAAAAATAATAATTTGGCCGGGCGCGGTGGCTCAAGCCTGTAATCCCAGCACTTTGGGAGGCCAAGACGGGCGGATCACGAGGTCAGGAGATCGAGACCATCCTGGCTAACACGGTGAAACCCCGTCTCTACTAAAACATACAAAAAAATAGCCGGGTGAAGTGGTGGGCACCTGTAGTCCCAGCTACTTGGGAGGCGGAGGCAGGAGAATGGCCGTGAACCCGGGAAGCGGAGCTTGCAGTGAGCTGAGATCCGGCCACTGTGCTCCAGCCTGGGCCACAGAGCAAGACTCCGTCTCAAAAAAATAAAATAAAATAAAATAAAAAATAAAAATAATAATTTAAAAAGTGGGATCATGGAAAGCCTTGTCAGTAACCACCAGCGAACCTCATACTTTGTCAGGTAGGTGTGGGGTGAGGCCAGACTTGGGTCAAGTGGGACCCCAATAGACAGAAGACAGGAGAGACAGCTGGACATGGGGCTACCCCAGAGCCAAACCAAGGAAGCCCAACCCTGTTGTGGGGTCCACAGCCTGGACACAGGTGACACAGCCAAGAAGGCTGAAGCCTATAAAGGGTGGCTAGGAGGGAGATGGTGAGTGAAAAGCAGAAACCAGAGGCCAGCTGGAGCAGCTGAGGGGCTCTGGCTTCCGAGCATCTCAGATGGGGACTTGTGGGAAGGTAGCGTGGAGCCACAGTTCTGACTAGGGTCTGCCCCCGGGGCTGTGATGCACAGCATGGCCCCATCCTTTGCTGTCACCTCTATGCCCACTAGGGTTGCTCCTCCTCTGCCACCTATCAGGCCACCTTCTGAATCTCTCCACTCACTTGTACACTCTTGCTCTTCCCTGCAAGCCCAGCCTTTGCTCCCAGCCCAGGCCGCTGCACCTCTGGCCCTAGGCTGCTATAGGAGCTGCCCTTTTAGAAGAAGCTCTGATGTGACCTGCGACTTGGTTCAGGCCCTCTTGAAGCTTGGCCAGCCTTGGCTGCTTTCTGATCCCAGCCAGAATTCACACACATGTCCCTGTTTGGTTTTGGCCAAGGTCTCAGTGGCTTCAGTTGAGAATGTCTGGCCCTGCCCTGTCCTATCCTGAGTTGTCTCTCCCTTCACTAAGAGATGGAGTTCTGCAGTTCTACCTGAGCCACTTTTAGCACCCAATCTGGCCAGCCCTGCTCTTGCTTCATGATATCTCAGGGCTGATGCCACAGAGATGAAGCTGTGAAAACTTGAGGGCAAGGGCTTGTCTTTGTTTAACAGAGTCCACAGTGTCAGCACTTAGTGGGCACACCGTAACTATTTGGATAGGGGCCTGAGCTCCCATCAAGGAGGCGGGTGGTCTCAGGGTCAGAACCGTGATTCCCCTCCACCTGGTGCCACTTAGATGCACACACCAGTGTGGGATTCACAGCTTGCCTCAGGGCTCCAAGGATCGGTCTTAGATCTCAGATGCCTATGTCCTCCTCCATCTGACTCTGCAGTTGGCCTTAGTGCCCTGCTCATTTTCTTTTTTTTTTTTTTTTTTTTTTTTTTTTGAGACAGAGTCTGGCTCTGTCGGCCAGGTGGGAGTGCAGTGGCCGGGTCTCAGCTCACTGCAAGCTCCGCCTCCCGGGTTTACACCATTCTCCTGCCTCAGCCTCCGAAGTAACTGGGACTACAGGCGCCCGCCACCTCGCCCGGCTAGTTTTTTGTATTTTTTAGTAGAGACGGGGTTTCACCGTGTTAGCCAGGATGGTCTCGATCTCCTGACCTCGTGATCCACCCGTCTCGGCCTCCCAAAGTGCTGGGATTACAGGCTTGAGCCACCGCGCCCGGCCGCCCTGCTCATTTTCACACCCTTGTGTCCCCAGTTGCAGTGGCCAGGAGAGCTCTTTGGTTAAGATACAAGTGCATTTGTACTGGGGAGACGTGTGCTGTGGCATTGTGCTGCGCCTTGTGTAGGTGCTCATCCTGGGGAGAAGCCACTTCATTTTGCCTTGCTCACTGGGGTGGCCATTCTGGGCACATGGTTTCAATTAAAATGCATCAGCAGGATTTGCTAGGTTACTTGGCCAAGTGGTGTCACCTGGTGTCTAATGGATAAGCGATCTAAACAACAGACCTTTCCCACCATTTGAGGGGCTGAGCTCAGTCAGGAGTGCCTGGGAGCGTGGGAGGTGAGCTCAAAGTCTACGGAGCCACTGTGCCAGGCTAGAGAGCAGGGCAAGTTCTGTGGAGTCATTGGAGGTCAGTGGGGCACCGAGAATGGCCTAGAGAGGAAGTGCAGATCTCGGCCACACACGCCCTTCTCCCCCCTCTGCAGCTTGGCCCCTTTCAAAGTCAGGGGAACTTCCTTAGGAAATGGAGCCCTAGCAGGGCCCAGAGGAAAGGATGGCTCTCACTAGACGTATCACCTTACTTCCCAGGCACATTTGAAAATCCTCCTGCAGGGAGTTTCCACAAACCAGATTATTTTGTGAATGCCCATGAGAGACTGTGTGATTAATTAATTAATTACTTATTTTTTGAGATGGAGTCTCACTCTTTCGCCCAGGCTGGAGTGCAGTGGCACCATCTTGGCTCGCTGCACCCTCTGCCTCCCAGGTTCAAGCGATTCTCCTGCCTCAGCCTCCCGAGTAGCTAGGATTACAGGTGCTGCTACCACGCCAAGCTAATTTTTGTATTTTTAGTAGAGACGCAGTTTCACCATATTGGCTGGGCTGGTCTCAAACTCTTGACCTCAGGTGATACAGCTGCCTCGGCCTCCCAAAGTGCTGGGATTACAGACCTAAGCCACCATGCCTGGCTCAAGTGTCTGATTTAAAGGAACACCCAGGACACTTATTCATCAAATGACTTATTCCTTTGTCATATAAGTGTCATATAACCCAACACATATGTCCGTTTTGTGGTTGGATATTTTTTTAAACTAGTCAAGTGCAGTGGCAAGAAGGGGGAAAGAGTAGAACAAGGAGTTCAACCTGTAACTGACAGTGAGCAATCAACTGAGATAACACACTACCTTCGAACCAGCCCATGTGATTGGATTTTTGAATCAAGCTTTTCTTTAGTAAGAGTAACACTATCAAGAAAAATCCGCCGGGCGCGGTGGCTCAAGCCTGTAATCCCAGCACTTTGGGAGGCCGAGACGGGCGGATCACGAGGTCAGGAGATCGAGACCATCCTGGCTAACACGGTGAAACCCCGTCTCTACTAAAACTACAAAAAACTAGCCGGGCGAGGTGGCGGCGCCTGTAGTCCCAGCTACCCGGGCAGCTGAGGCAGGAGAATGGCGTGAACCCAGGAGGCGGAGCTTGCAGTGAGCTGAGATCCGGCCACAGCACTCCAGCCTGGGTGACAGAGCGAGACTCCGTCTCAAAAAAAAAAAAAGAAAAGAAAAATCCACAGGGGTGAGGGCAGATCATAGAGGTTGGCAGGACCAGCATCAAAGTGAAGGATTGCATATGTAAGCTAGTCCATACGTTGGTTTACACAAATCTATGGGAACCATCACTACCGAAGGCCCTCATGGTGCTTGAATGCAATAGAAATGAGCTTCATCATGTTGAATCAAGTGTTTGGCCTCCGAAAGTCAAGACTTGGTGGCCATGCAGGATTCTGGCCTGGCTTCTAGAAGGGAGAGCTCCAGCTCTGGCTTAGCGAGGTTGTCAGCCTCAGGGTGCCTCAACCAGAATGATGGTGACCACAGACCACAGAGACTTCAATCAGGTCAGTGTGGTAAAGATTGGAATCTAGGTTCAGCAGGTTTGGAAGAGCACCTTGCACACAGCATTGGCTTCCTCGCTCCAGAAGTAATGGTTCTCTGTAGATTACATAAGGATCAACTTGTCCGACAGCCCCAACTTGAAGGGTGAGCCCTGGGGGTTCAGTTCCTTCAGAGTCAAGTGTGGCTTACCATCTCACCTCTGCCTTATCCTGTTCCTCAGCAGGGTTGGGAGTCTTCCTGGAGTGAGTCACCATGAATTGCACAAACAAGGTAGAAATGACAGTGGTGTTATTGCCCGACAGTTGGGTAGACTCCCCCAAGATCCAGATGTGATCAGCCCTGGTCCTAGTGATAGACTGGCCCCTCTCCTACCACCCATGGAAGCTGCCTCATCATTGCCATTATCCACTCTCTCAACAGGAGAGACTTGATACAGAAGGCACAGTCCCTGCCCTCAAAGAACCTGGGACAAGTTGGGGAGGTGTAACTGAGTTGGTAAAGAACCCCTGGGTGGTAAAGGAGAGTTAATTCACAGATTCTGTAGACAAACCCTAAGGAGTGACTGGTTGTCCCCCTGGGGCCAAGAGCTGCTGCCTCCCTCCCCTCCTCCTTCTTTTGCACAGCTTTATTAAGCATAATTGATATACAGTAAACTGCACACTTTGATGGATTTTTGACATATGTCTGCCCCTGTGAAACCAACACCACAGTGGACAATGACCATCTCCATCACTCATTTCCTTGTACCCATGGAAATCCCTGCTTGCTGCCCTCCTGCCCCCAGTCAACCACTGATCTGCTGTCAGTCACTATGGATTAGTTCACATTTTCTAGAATTGTATGTATGTAGAATCATGCAGTATGTGCACTTTTTTGGGTCTGTCTTCTTTCATTCAATGTCATTGTTTTAAGGCTCATCCATATCATTGTATAAACAGTTTGTTCCTTTCTATTGCTGAGTAGTATTCCATAATATGAATATACCACAATTTGTCTATCCATTCATTAGTCAGTGGACTTTGAGTTCTTTCTAGTTTGGGGGCTGTTACAAATAAAGTTGCTATGACTGTTCATGTACAAGTATTTGTGTGAATATATGCTTTTATTTCTCTTGGCAAAGTACCTAGAAATCGAATGACTGGCGTATGTTCAACTTTTTTTTTTTTTTTTTGAGACCGAGTCTTGCTCTGTCGCCCAGGCTGGAGTGCAGTGGCACGATCTCAGCTCACTGGAAGCTCCACCACCTAGGTTCATGCCATTCTTCTGCCTCATCCTTCCAAGTAGCTGGGACTATAGGCACCTGCCACCACACCTGGCTAATCTTTTGTATTTTTAGTAGGGATGGGGTTTCACCATGTTAGCCGGGATGGTCTCGATCTCCTGACCTCGTGATCCACCCACCTCGGCCTCCCAAAGTGCTAGGATTACAGGCATAAGCCGCTGCGCCCGGCCATATGTTCAACTTTTAAAGAAACTGCCAACTGTTTTCCAAAGTGGTTGAACCATTTTCTATCCACACCAGCTGTTTATGAGAGTTGCAGCTGCTCTATATCCTTGTCAACACAAGGTATGGTCAGTCTTTTTAATTTTAGCCATTCTAGTGGGTGTGTAGTAGTATCTCATTGTAATTTTAATTTGTACTTCTCTAATGACTAATGATGTTGAGCATCTTTTCTTATGCTTACTTGCCATCCAGACATCTTGTTTGGTGAAGTGTCTCTTCAAATTCTTTACCCTTTTTATTGGTTTTGTTTTTGTATTTTGAGACAGTTTCGCCCTGTCTCCCAGGCTGGAATGCAATGGCACCATCTCAGCTCACTGAAACCTCTGCCTCTGGGTTCAAGAGATTCTCATGCCTCAGCCTCCCAAGTAGCTGGGATTACAGGTGCCCACGACCATACCTGGCTAATTTTTGTATTTTTAGTAGAGACGGGGTTTTACCATGTTGACCAGGCTGGCCTTAAACTCCTGACCTCAAGTGATCCTCCCACCTCGGCCTCCCAAAGTGCTGGGACTACAGGTGTGAGCCACTGCACTTGGCCCATACTTCTTCATTTTTGTAGCAGTGCATTTTGAAGCACAAAAGTTTTAAATCTTTTTTATTTTTATTTTATTTTATTTATTTTTTACAAGAGCACAAATCCATGTTTATTTATTGACTTTTCATTAGTTTAAATCCTTGAGGGGTACAGCATCACTCGGATTCTGTGTCCCCATGACAGGCTTCCTGCCTTAGCAGGATGATTTCTTCGGAACTTGGTACGAAACATGCCACTGTTTCCGTGGGCTTGAGTTACCTTTCCCCAGATGACTCTGGTTTTGTTTGCCGCCAGGAGTCACTGTGTTGTTCTTTGCTTTGTATACATAATTGCGTCTCTTTCCAAATAGAATTCTGTTTCATCTTGGGCATAATCATCTTTAATTTTAAGAAGAGCTGTGTGCTCCCTTTGGTTCTGGAGACCCCGCTTATACCCAGCAAAAATGGCCTTGGACCACAGCCTTCCAGACATATTTTCTTTTAGAAGTCCTGTTCCCAGTAGGCTTCCACATGATCCAAGATGGCAGGAAGCTATTTTTATATATATATTTTTTGAGATGGACTCTTACTCTGTTGCCTAGGCTGGAGTGCAGTGGCATGATCTCAGCTCCAGAGTTCACGTAATTCTTGTGCTTCAGCTTCCCGAGTAGCTGGGATTACAGGTGCGTGCCACCACACCCAGCTAATTGTTGTATTTTTAGTAGAGACAGGGTTTCACCATGTTGGCCAGGTTGGTCTTGAACTCCTGCCCTCAAGTGATCTGCCCACTCGGCCACCCAAAATGCTAGGATTACAGGCATGAGCCACTGTACCCGGCCCACAAAAGTTTTAAATCATGATGATGATTTTTAGATCAAGGTATTGATGTTTATCTTTACAGCTTGTGCTTTCTGTGTACTTTTAGGAAATCTTTGTAAATCCAAGGCCACAAAGAATTTCTCCTATGTTCTCTTCTGGTTGTTTTATAGTTTTAGTTCTTACATTTAGGTCCATGATTCATTTTGAGTTAATTGTTGTCTATGGTATGAGGTAAGGGTCTCGGTTCAGCCATTTTCTTTCTAAGATTCCTGGAGAGTCAGTATTCTGCCCTCTCCCCACTACACCTCTGTCTCCACCTCTTCATGAAGCTGCCATCTATTCCAGTCTCTGATGTCTCCTATAATACATTCTTCAGCCTCTGACCTCCTGCTGTACACTTAAGCACTTGGTGGGGACAGAGATCCCTCTCACCCTGCTCTGGATGTCGTGGAGCCTCATTTGGTATTGGTCACAGAGGCAAAGACTAGATGGCATACCTTTGAGGCCATTCTGCTCTTGACGGCTGTTTATTTCTGGTGACAATTTGCCATCCCATATATTCTTCTGCAGCAGTGACTGCCAAAGGATATGGAAGTTCCCACAGGGAGAGAAAACCAACCAGATGTCAGCTGACCTGATACCCTTGTTGGCACGTGCATACACCCCTGTGCATGAAAGGTATGCAGCCTTCCAGAGTGAGGGCAGATGTTGTCTTCGTTTAAGGAGTGAGAAATCTGGGGTTTCACAAGATCCAGTGGCCTGCTTAAGGCCACTCAACTGGCTTTTCACACAGGACCTGACTCCAGAACATGCCTCGACCTCTGGGCTGCACTGCCAGGCCCCTGGCTGTCACTGTTGTGGAAAGGCCTGGGCTCAGACCTCCTGCTCCCAGGACAGAAGTCTCCACCCTGTAAATGCTGCAAGTTGCATGTGGAATTTTCCTACCACCAAGGCAAAATGCAGCCCTACATTCTTTTATGGTTTCAAAGGAAAGGAACTTCAATGGATGAGGAGTTTCAAAGGGTGTATTTAAGTCTTGGGTGCAAGTCAAAGAACTCGGTTTGGGAGGGGCTGGTTGGCCCCTTTTCAAATGGATCCAGGCTTTATTTTTTTCTTCTGCCCTTTGTTGGGTCTAGAAAGGAAGTGCTCCTGGAGGGTTTGGGTGTCAGTTCACAGCACCAAGGCTGTGGAGGAGAGGAAGTAAAGGCTGCCTGGATGTACCTTCCTTCAGTTCTGCTTGCAGCAGGGCCTCCACAATGCCTTGCTGACCCCTTCAGGACCTAAGTTTCTCAACCTGGCCAATTTCCAACCTTTTTCCCAGCCTTTTCATTCGGGTCTCTGTCCACCCAGCCCGGGTGGACACCCACACGCTTTACCAGGTGCATACCCTTCTCCTAGCCCTCAGCTCTGCATGTGCAAATGTCCTTCCTCTCAGGGGACCAAGACCCAGCTTGGATCCCAGTTTCTGTGAGGTGGGCAGGCCTGTTTCCTGCCCTGTCACCGCTCAGGCTTGGCCACCCTTCCATGTGCTAAGCCTGTCTCCAAGGCTCAGTCTTGCAAAACCTCTTCACCTGTGACCTGAAACTGGTAATTAAGCATCATCTCATTTCCCTCTGCATAGCTTTCCCATGTGTCTTATCTTCCCACTTAAATTGTAAACTCCTGAGCACAGACAGGTCTGACTCTTCCTCATTCCATCATATCTCCTCTTCATCTGGCATCCTCCACACCACCCAAATCTATATGGATTGCTATTGTTGTTGTTTTTGAGACAGAGTCTTGCTCTGTTGCCCAGGCTGGAGTACAGTGATGTGATCTTGGCTCACTGCAACCTCCGCCTCCCGGATTCAAGTAGCCTCCCAAGTAGCTGGGACTACCGGTGAGCACCACCACGCCTGGCTAATTTTTTTGTAGTTTTAGTACAGATGGGATTTCGCCATGTTTCCCAGGCTGATCTTGAACTCCTGAGCTCAGGCAACCCACCCACCTTGACCTACCAAAGTGCTGGGATTACAGGTGTGAGCCACTGCCCCCGGCCAGTATGGATTGTCTCCGTGTGATTTACCCAGGTCCAAGTTTTGGCAGGAGAAGGTGGGAGGTTTGCAAGCTGCAGTTTACAGTTTTCCTATAAGTTTTGGGAAGGACACTGACAGTGAGATGCATGCCCCTGTCCAGGATGGAGGCTTGGGGTTAATAAAGCTGGCGTTCATTTCTGAAAGTAAGAGAAATAAGAGTGTCCACCGAAAAGAGGTCCTGAGCTTAGAGCTTACACCTCCCGGGAGCGCCTCTGCCCCAAGACTGTCTCCTTTGCACCATACACAGAAAGGGTACACAGCACATGCACAAATGCCCCACGTGCCAAGCTCCGTAAAATGTGCCACATCCGCTAAGCTGTGCTGCTGGGGAAAGGATCTGCTTGTGTGCAGCTTCTACCTGTCTGCGTGAACTGGATTGAAAGAATTCAGAAAACATGCATGCCATGCACAGTACGGGGCACTTCTGAGGAGCTGAGAATGAATCAGGCTTGGTCTCGGCTCCCAATTAACTTGCTGCCCACTAGAGAAGGTGACACATGAACATGCTTGAGTGTGATGCAAGGCTCTGACAATCATTAAAGGAAGGAGATCTTCCCTGGGGAGGAGACATTGAGGACAAGACTTCTGGAAGGATAGAAACGAGAGAAGGAAATTTCAGGAGGAGGAATGTGTGTGAGCAAAGGTAGGGAGTGGAGATCAACCAGGGCATGCTCAGGGGACAATGAATGGCCTGTGTTGCCTAATATAGGTGAATATAGGGATCATGAGGCTAAGATATTGGCTTGGGATCAATTTATCAACATCCTTGAAAGCCAACTTAATGCTTTATGGGCATGACCTCTCTGAGTCAGACACGTAGATCTAGCTTTACTGCTTCATAGATGGGCAACCTTGGGCAAGTTGGTTCCTCTCTCAAAGCCTCAGTTTCCTCATCAGTAAAACCAACTCAAAAGGTAGCTGTAAGGAGTAAGTGAAGATATTGCTTGTGATGTGCACAGTAGGTGCCTGCATACAGTAAGTGCCCAACAGATGATCATTGTTAATGTTGTCTGTTCAGACTCTGGGCCTTCTCATAGGATGGATCATTTCTGAGCCAAAGAGCAGCAATGCCTCAGCATTCTTAAAGGGTGGGTCAGAAGAGTCAGGTGGCGTCAGGAAGACCAGTTGTAAGGCTGCTGCAAAGGCCCAGGTGAGAGCTTACAAGTTCAGAACCCAGGCACCAGTAAAACTGGGGTAAAGAGGAGAGGGGAGGTGGGTCAACAGTACTAGCAGGTATCAAACTTCAAGACAGGGTTAGGCAAAACCCAGGTGACTGTGACAGAAGTACAGACACTTAAGAGGGCCACACATAGTCTTTAGCTCATCGCCTAGGATAAGCCCCTGCCATAGTCTGAGTCTCTGGCCTCAGAGATCCCAACATTGAGGAGGGAGCAGAGGAAGCGGTGGGTGTGAAGCCTGGTGGTGCTCAGACAGGTACAGTAGACAAGTAGTGCTGGGGGCTGTGTCAGGAGACAGTTGGGGTACTCTAGGGATAGGAGACAGTTGGAGTACTCTAGGGGTAGGGGACAACTTTCCAAAGCTCCATGGAACAGGGAACAAGGCCCAGCTCTGTCACACACATACTACGTGATCCTGAATCCACTGTTCTATTTTGTGCCATTTTTCTTTTCTTGTTTATTTTCTTTTGCATTAATTTTTTTATTATTGTCTTTTTTCTCCTGTACAAATTGAAAGTTATATATGGTGTTTCTTTTTCTTTATCTTTTTAGTGGCTGCCCTGGAAATTACCACATGCATACTTATCAAGGTCTAAAGTTAGTCAATCACTTTACCTTCCTCTTCAGTATTACAAGACCTTAAAGCATTTTAACTGTTTCCCCCCGTCTTGACTCTGTGTATTTTCATTATCTCTTGTTTTGTTGTAACTTCAGAAAACCTTAGAGTGATTATTATATTATATAGTCCATGTTTGCCTAGCTCTACCCACGTATTTACCATTTTCATAGCTCCTCATACCTTCTTGCATCCTAGATCTTCCATCTGGGATCACTTTCCTTCCACCTAATGTGCATCTTTAGAATATCATTTAATAAGAGTTCCCTATTTATATATTCTCAGTTTTAGTTTTTCTGACAATATGTTTGTTTGGTGCTCATTCTGGAAGATATTTTCACTGGAAAAAGAATTCTAGGGTGTCAGGTCATCCCTCCCTACCTTTCTATGTGGAGATTGACAAATCAGCTGTTAGTCTAAGGTATACTGACATTTTCCCTCTGGTTTTCTCTCTCTCTCTCATATGTGAGTGATGTGTGTGTATTCTGCAATTTACGATACACGTTTAAATATGTACTTCTTTCTTTTCTTCTTTTTTAAAAATTCTGCTAGGAATTCCTTAGGATTCTTAACATCTATGAATGGTGTGTCTTATCAATTCTGGAAAAATTCTCAGCCAATATCTCTTCACATATTGCCTCTCTCCATTCTCCCTCTTCTTTCCTCCTAAAACTCCTACTAATCATATGCTGATCTCTTCCACGTCTCTTAACTTTTCTTCCATATATTTTGTCTTTTGGTCTCTCTGTGCTGTTTTCCATTGCTTTTATCTTTTTTCTTTTTGAGACAGAGTCTTGCTCTGTTGCCCAGGCTGGAGTGCAGTGGCGTGATCTTGATTCACTGCAACCTCTGCCTCCCAGGTTCAGGTGATTCTCGTGCCTCAGCCTCCCTAGTAGCTGGAATTACAAGCTCACACCACCACACCTGGCCAATTTTTTTTTTTTTTTTGAGACAAAATCTGTTTCTGTCACCCAGGCTGGAGTGCAATGGTGCGATCTCAGCTCACTGCAACCTCCGCCTCCCAGGTTCAAGTCATTCTCCTGCCTCAGCCTTCCGAGGAGCTGGGATTACAGGTGCCTGCCACCACACCCAGCTAATTTTTGTATTTTTAGTAGAGACGGAGTTTCACCACGTTGGCCAGAGTGGTCTTGAACTCCTGACTTCAAATGATCTGCCTAGCTCGGGCTTCCAAAGTGTTGGGATTACAGGCATGAGCTACTGTGCCTGGCCCCCACTGCTTTTTTCTAAACTATCTGCCAGCTCACAAACTGTCCTTTCCACTGCATTTTAAAATGTCAGTTATGATATCTTTTTCACCTCTGAAAAATATACCCCTTTCTCAAGACTGCTGAAAATTTGCTTCCTTCTCAAATCTGTTAGGTCACTCTTTATAGTTTTCTACTTCCAACAGGTATTTTCAAGCTTGTCTTTTATTTTGTTACACATGGTAAGTATGTTTTCTAATCTATGCTAGATAATTCCATGATCTCAAGTTGTTGTAGGTCTATGTCTGCTGTCTGTTGTTTCTCCTGGTTCTCAGGTTTCCTTGTGTAGCTGGCTTATTTGGGGCTTATATACCACTGAGTATATTTGAAAACTTATTGGTGGGTACTTAACTGAGGCCTAGGATGAATATGCCTCTCCCCAGAAAGGATGATGGGTCCCTCTGCCAGGTGCCAGGGGCATTAGCAGTCCAGGGGTAACTTTTTATTTTATTTTATTTTATTTTATTTTATTTTATTTTATTTTATTTTTTGAGACAGAGTCTCGCTCTGTCACCCAGGCTGCAGTGCAGTGGCACAATCTCAGCTCACTGCAGCCTCTGCCTCTTGGGTTCAAGCAATTCTTCTACCTCAGCCTCCTGCGTAGCTGGGATTACAGACACGTGCCATCACGCCTGACTAATTTTTACATTTTTGGTAAAGACGGAGTTTTACCATGTTGGCCAGGCTGGTCTTGAACTCCTGGCCTCAAATGATCCGCCTGCCTCGGCCTCCCAAAGTGCTGGGATCACAGGCATGAACCACTGCACCTGGCCCCAGGAGTACTTTAAATTCATGAGTAGAGGTTTTATGAATCACCCAAATGATGTGAACTTGGGCCGCCAATCTAAGTGATGGCCAGCTTGTGGTTACAACATCTCAGTGACATCTCCTCCCCTCTTCTCTTGCATTCCCAAGGCAGGGAGACCTGTTAGGGTGCCAGCTTAATCTAGGAGAGCCTCCTGATAGATTCCCCACTGGGGACAGGCCCTGAGATTTGACATTTGTCACACTGGCCCACAAGATCATTAAAACTGAGGTTCTGGCTAGGTGTGGTGGCTCACGCCTGTAATCCCAGCACTTTGGAAGGCCGAGGGGGGCGGATCACTTGAGGCCAGGAGTTCGAGACCAGCCTGGGCAACATGGTGAAACCCTGTCTCTACTAAAAACACAAAACTTAGCGGGGCGTGGTGGCATGTATCTATAATCCCGGCTACTCAGGAGGCTGAGGCGTGAGAATTGTTGGAACTTGGGAGGCAGAGGTTGCAGTGAGCCGAGATCACACCACTGTACTCCAGCCTGGGCAACAGAGCAAGACTCCATATCAAAACACACACACACACACACACACACACACACACACACACACAAAACAAACAAACAAACAAAAAAACCAAAACCTGAGGTTCTCACTTATATATCAGCAAACACCCACAGAGCCAAAATGACTTCAGTGCTTCCTACTTGTCCAGGTTCTTACCTCTCCTTAGATTCTGACCTTATTCCTTTTTCTCTTGCCAGTTCTTCATTGCTTTTAATGAGGTGTTTTTCATGTTTCACCCAGCATTTTTGCTTGTTTTCAACAATTATATCCTGTAAAACAGAAGTTGGCAGATCTTGCTGTGTAACCTTGCCTACCTCATGGCATGATTGGGAGGATTAAATGAGAACACGAAGGTAAAGGGGCTAGCACAGTGCTCAGCACGTAGGGTACTCAATAAACATGAGTTCTCTTCCCTCTTACTGCCTGGTGGGGCTGGGTCCTTGGGATAAAACAGAAGCCTAGTCATCCAATCTGGCCTAAGGTCTAGGTTACAGCAGCAGCTGAGTTTTGTGTGCCTATGCCCAGAGTTCTTCATCCTTTTTCAACCCCTGAGGTACCAGCTAAATGTTTGCTCCTAGAGATGGGAGTCCTGTAGCTGAACCAAGCTGGGCCAGATGCCAATGGCAGGGGAGGCACATGACCCAGTACCAGTGCCGGGGAGCATGAAAGGCCCCTGGGGGAGCCTGGACTCATGGCCTCTGCACCGCAGCATCCCTGGGAGTGCTGCCATTTGGCTTGTGAGGGTGGCTTAACTGCAAGTGGCTTGGGGTAGCCTCTGGCTTGTGAGCCAGGCCTCTAGGGAAAACCCTCCCGCTTGGATCTGGAAGCCAGTGGTACATGCCCATCCTGGAGGGACCAGCTTCCCAGACCAGAAAGCTAGGGTGCTCCTCTGCACTGTGGGGAGCTAGAATAAGTGTCTCCTGGGGGCAGTGCAGACTTTTCACAGAGTCAGTTCTAACCTCTCCATCCCCTCCATTACAGTCCCCCACCTGGCCACCCACCACCTGGCCAGGGTCACCATAGCCCTCCCTGACACCAGAGGGTTTTGTTTGTTTGTTTTTGAGATGGAGTCTCACTCTGTCGCCCAGGCTGGGGTGCAGTGGCGTGATCTCGGCTTACTGCAACCTCTGCCTCCCCGGTTAAAGTGATTCTCCTCCTGCCTCAGCCTCCTGAGTAGCTGGGATTACAGGTGCAGGCCACCATGCCCGGCTAATTTTTGTATTTTAGTAGAGATGGGGTTTCACCATGTTGGCCAGGCTGGTCTCGAACTCCTAACCTCAAATGATCCACCCGCCTCAGCCTCCCAAAGTGTTGTTATTACAGGCATGAGCCACCACGCCTGGCCCACCAGAGGGTTTTAATGAGAGAATGTGGATGCTATTCTCTCCCCAGCGAAGGTTCCCAACACTCAGGGTCAGCTGGCGCTGCAGCCTCCTGTCCCCTCAGCCCCATTTGGCATTGGTTAGGGAGCCTCCTGTCCTTCCCTGAGCTTACTGCAGTCATTTCTGTCACCATGGCCCTTACACAAGATCCCTGGGAGGTGAGTTCTGGCCAGGCAGGCTGGTCATGTGCACCCTAACAGGTCCCAGTCCAGAGAAGCCCTTCTAGATTTCAGAATCAGGTTGGGACAAGGAGCAGGTTGGAAAACACTGTATTGGCCACAGAGGAGCCGAGGTCTGGAAGAATGAAAAGTCCTCTGATCCTAAATCATTAGAGAATATATTATAGAATGAAGCCATTTTCCAATCAAATGCAGCACTTTGGCCATTTTACCTGTACACATGCACAGATGAATTTTTTTTTTTTTTTTTTTTTTTTTTTGAGACAGAGTTTTACTCTTGTTGCCCAGGCTGGATCGGCTCACTGCAACCTCTGCCTCCCGGGTTCAAGTTATTCTCCTGCCCCAGTCTCCAAGTAGCTGGGATTACAAGTGTCCGCCACACACCCAGCTAATTTTTTTTTTTTTTTTTTTTTTT
>NW_016814762.1:232508-242059 GCF_001698545.2 Rhinopithecus bieti | reverse complement strand
GGGTTTTACCATGTTGGCCAGGCTGGTCTTGAACTCCTGACCTCAGGTGATCTGCCCTCCTTGGCCGGGTAGATGAACTTTTAAACAAGCTCATCCAGACGGCAAAAAAAGGCATGTGCCCTTGCCAAATGAAAAATGAGATTCAAATGTGGATTAAATATATCAGTTAAGAATCCCAATCCCTGGCCTGCCGCAGTTGTATCCTTCAGAGACCGCAACCATTCTAGGAAGCTTCAACTACATCCTAATTACCCAGTGGGAAATCGGTGTGTCTTCGGAGGAAAACATTTCTAAGGGCTTTCAGCATGAGCTATCTCCTCCCTACAGAGGCGGAGGGAGGAGAATTAGGCCAGTGCCAGACTCAGAGGCACACATTCAGGTATCAAGAGGCAAATATCACTGCATCTTTTGTAATCTGGGAATTTCTCTGGAATTCTTTGAATTGCCATAGCAAAGTTGGTATTTCTTTTAAGGCACTTCTTATCTTACATCATAAGATGTTTTCTGAGATTCACTCATGTTGTTTCTTTGGCCCGGACTGCCCCTCCTCCCTTTATCAGCCAGGCAAAGCTTTGTTTATTATTCAAGAAACTGTTCAAATGGCACCTCCCCACAAAGCCTGCTCCGACCCTTGGCACTCCCAACAGAAAGACCAGCACATTGAATTCTGCTGAACAGTCAGTTATGAATGAGAATGAGATAAAACAGGTGCTATTCTCACCTTCTTCCTGTACACCTGTTCTGGAACATTCTTCCAGCAGTGCATAAATCACTCTGCATTGTGTTTGCCTCTTCATGCCTCTACGGGATTGTGAGTTCTTTGAGAGAAGTCCCCGAGACTTCCACTCCTTACACCCACTCCACCCACTCTCCATGTCCCCAGGGACCCTTGCTGGGCTTGGCTCTGAAGGCTGTGGCAGTCAGTGAGCAAGTGCGCAAGCCTCCCTCCAGTAGGGTATTCATCTGCCTTCCCCAGGCATCTAGTACAGGGCTCCGCCTGCAGCAGCTACCTTATACACACTGTGAAATGCAAAAAGAAAACGGACTTTATTTTAGATCCTTTGCGATGGAGGATGCCGAGAGCCTTAGCAACTTTCCTAAGCTAAAATCTGTGGGCTTCTAAGTGAGTTTCTAGGACTTCACTTTGGGGTGCCACCTTGAGAAATTTTAAGGCAATGTGACATTAGGGGTCTATCCCCAAAAGGTGCAAAGAGGTACCTTCTAGAAGAGGCTGAACTTTGAGGAACCCTTTGGTGGAAAATAAGTTACTAACCCAGCTGGGAAGAGATCTGAGAACAACCAGCTCACGGCTGCCTCTGCTCAAGGATGAACAAGGCAAACAGCCCCCGTGGGTGTCACTTGGGTTTTGAAAGAGGTGTTGCATAAATGATTGCCTGCCTGTGGCATCAGGAAATCATTTGATCATCACTGGACAGCGCTTCTACCTCCAGCTCAGGCCTATTCCCCTGGGACAGTGCCTCTGGCTCTTGGCTGCTCCTCCCCACAAATATGCTGCTATGTGCAAAGACTTTTGGCCCTTGGTACACATGAGTCTCTAGCTACCAACATAGCAGCTTGGTGGGCATCATTTTGGGGCATTATTCTCCTAGATTTGATCCCCAAAGACTGATTCCCCCAGGGCTTCCTATATTTGTCCTCTGCACTGTTCACTCTGCACTGTTCCCTGATTGATCTAGGCAGGGGAGGAGTTCTCACCTGCCTGTATGACCCAGCTCCCCCAAGAAAGACCAGCTCATGTAAGGCTGGAGCTGAACGGGAAGGACAAGGCCATGGGGCTGGGTAGGGAAAGAGTCTCCCTTGCACAGTCATCAGGCCAGAGACCTGCTCAGAACCCCTGAACAATGTCTTATGTGTGAAATATCAGCACTTTGGGAGGCTGAGCGGGGAGGATCAGGCCAGGAGTTCAAGACCAGCCTAGGCAACAAAATGAGACTCCTTCTCTACAAAACTTCACAAAAGTGGGCATGGTGGCACACGCCTGTAGTCCCAGCCACTCAGGATGCTGAGGTGAGAGGATTGCTTGAGCTCAGGAGTTTGAGGCTGCAGTGAGCCTCAAACTGTGTGATCAAACTATGATCACACCACTGCACTGTAGCCCGGGCAACAGAACAAGATCCTGTCTCTAAAACAAAACAAAACAAAAACAACTTTGTTAATGTATAGTTGAAATATGTAAACTGCACATACTTAAAATGTACAATCTGATGAATTTTAACATATGTATGCATACACCTGTGAAACCACTACCACCGTCAAGATAATGAACACATCCATCAGCTCTAGAAGTTTCCTCCTGTCCCTTTGTGATCTCTGCCTCCCATCTCCACCGTCTCCAGGCAACCACCCATCTGCTGCTCTCTGTTACTGTAGATGAGTTGGCATTTTCTGAATTTTAAATAAATGGGATTATCTACTATGTACTATTTTTGTTTGTTCTTTCATTCAGTGTAGTTATTTTGAGATTCATCCTTGCTGTGTATGTTAAGAGTTAATTTCTTCTCACTGCTAAGTAGTATTCCATTGTATAGATTATACCACAATTTGTTAACTCTCCACTTGTTGATGGATATTTGGGTTGATTCCAGTTTGGGGTTATTACAAATAAAGTTGCTATGAATGTTCGCATGCAAGGGTCTGTGTGAATATATGCTTTTATTTCCCTTGGGTAAATACCTAGAAGTGAAGGTTGGGAGCGGTGGCTCATGCCTATAATCCCAGCACTTTGGGAGGCAGAAGTGGGAGGATCTCTTGAGGCCAGCAGTTCCAGACCAGCCTGGGCAACACAGTGAGACCACTTCTCTACAAAATATTTAAAAATTAGCTGTGCATGGTGGCATGAGCCTGTAGTCCTAGCTCCTCAGGAGGCTGAGGCAGGAGGATTGCTTGAGTCCAGGAGTTCGAGGCTGTAGTAAGTTATGATTGCACCACTGCATTGTAGCCTGGGCGGCAGAGCAAGACCCTGTCTCAGTCAGTCAACTAATCAATCAATTAGTACCTAGGAGTGGAAAGGCTGGGTCATGTAATATATACATTTTTAATGTTTTGGTGTTGTTGTTCTTTAGGCCAATACAGCAGAATAGAAATATTTAACTTTTTTTTTTTTTTTTTTTTTTGAGATGGAGTCTTGCTCTGTCGCCCAGGTTGGAGTGCAATGGCATGATCTCAGCTCACCGCAACCTCCTCCTCCCAGATTCAAGTGATTCTCCTGCCTCAGCCTCCTGAGTAGCTGGGATTACAGGTGTGCACTACCATGTCCGGGGAAATATTTAACTTTTAAAGAAACTGCTGAAGTATCTTCTAAGGCTGTCATTCCATTTGCCATTCCCATCAGCATGTATGAGGCTTCCACATAGCATTTCTTGGCTGGCTACAAACTGCATCGGAAGCTTCAGAACTGAGTCTCCCATTGGGTTTACTTGGCTGGTGACTACAACCAAAGCCCTGAGGCCTGCACTCCCTGGGCCCAGGACAAAGAGGGAGGGGTGTCCTAGAAATACTTCCTGAAGACAGTGTCAGAAATCTCCATTCTCTAAGGAAGCTTCTTGGCCCCAGGAATGCCCCAGGGGTGGGAAATATTGAGCAGGACCCGAGGGACCCTCTAGCGCAGCATTGGAAAAAACATCCCTCTGCACCTGAAGAGGCCACCGTCCCATATTACAGCCCAACTATCATGAAACTCACTTTTGCATAACTAAGTATCTGAGCTGGTGTCAGGGTCCCCAGAAGCAGTCACGGTCACTGGCTCAGAGACCTGTTCCAGGGAGGTGTCCCCCAGCAGACTTCCCAGGAAGGACCCACAGAACTGAGGGCCCTAGAGTCCTGAGGACCCTCCTGGGTGGAAGGATACTGATCTAGGCCCATTCCCCACTGGAAGGAGCTATGGGCCAGTGCCCAGGGCTAGAGGACTATGTCAATGCCCATGTACCTACCCATTACTGCTGGGGCCTGGCCTTTCTAGCTGGCCCTGCTTGTGACTCAGGATCCCTGATGTTAGGAGGTGGTACAATCTGTAGGGTGTGAGCCCCTCCAGAGTTTGGGGTGTGCTATGCATTTATCCATCCATTCATTCATCAACATTATCAATGTCTCCTAGGAGCCAGATATGACTCAGGCAGGTTGGATCTAGTTGTGAAGCCTCCCGTTCCCTGCCAAGGGATTTAGACAGTATTTAACAAGAGGGACACTTGTTAAATTCTGTCCAGGATTTTTTCTTTTTTTTTTTTTTTTTTGAGAGACAGGGTCTTATGTTGCCCAGGCTGGTCTCAAACTCCTGGCCTCAAGCAATCCTCCTGCCTCGCCCTCCCAAAGGGCTGGGATTACAGGTGTGAGCCACTACCTATACCCGCCAAGGTTTGTGTTTTAGGAAGATCCCTGGCAGGCAATATGGAGAGTGGTTTAGAGCCCAGGAAGCTTATTAGGAGGAGGTGAGTGAAGGTCTACCGGCGCAGCATGTCAGGAGGACAGGGAAGGACAGATGTGGAGTGAGGGCAGAGGACAGTCAGCACATCCTGTGCCCCCAACCCTTTCCTCTCATGGCTTCAGCAATGCTGCTCTCACCAGTTCCCACCACACACTGTGTGCGTAAATAGATGGAGGGATGGTGGGAGGGATGGGGGATAGGTGTTTGGGCTCAGGGGCGAAGCTGGGAAGAAGCACTGTGAGGTGGCAGTGGGACCAGGGCATGCATCTCCCCGCCCACCCGTCCACCGCCATTGTGGAACAGCCAGTGTGGAACCACCAGGTGTGGGTGGGGACTGCTGGTGTCCTCCCCTGTCCAGCAGGAAACCACTGACTCATGTCTGATGGCTCTCAGCCTGGACAGGCTCCGGGAGGCTGTTAGTCACCTGTGCAACAAGGGCACATGTTCCCTTCTTGCCCTGAATTCCTCAGGCCGTGGACTCCCTGGGACCACAACTTTGAACTTCTAGGAAGGAAGGGACTCAGGTTTTTTTTGGAGACCCCCATCCTCAGGGGCAGGAGGGCAGGGGAGAGGAAACCGCCTGGTGAGGAAGTTGAAAGTCTGAACTTGATCCCTGCCAAGGAGGAGTTGGGTCTCAGCTGTGATCACTGAGCCTTTGCATCCTATAACCTTTTTCTGGTTACGCATGGCGAGTATAGCACTGGCCAGGCATGTTTCTGTCATTTACACTGATCTACAGAAGGCTCCGTCCACAGGTGACCTCAAAATGGCATTCACTGTATCACTGTAAGCAGAGTTCACCTTCAAAACACTATGTGAGGCCAGGGGGCAGAGAAGAGGCCGAAGGAGCAGTGGGGCAGGGGTTGTGGGTCTCTGTGGTGTGGAGGGGACAGCACCGGGGATGTGCGGGGAAGCCTGGAGGCCTGGATCCTAAGCCCCTGTGCCACTTGCTGGAAGCCCATGAGACTTACTCCACCTTGCTGAGCTGATTCTGGACCCTGATCACAAGGGACTGTAAATCCATGTTCTCGTGCCTTCAATCCGGGCCTGCCAGGGTTGAGACATGGCACAGACCCTCTGAGTTGGCTTTGGGAAGATAGATGGAAGCCATTCCCTCTTGCTTCTCTGGTGCAGGCTGCAACTTGTCAGCCAGTTGATACCAAGTGTTTACAGTGCGTGAATCTCGACCCGAGATCTGCAACAGGCCAGCTGGGAGAATTTCATTTGATTGTGAGGAATGTGATTATTTGGCCATGGCTCCTGGCCTGTGAGCCACTCACGAGTCTTTTGAACCATCCAGGGTTTCAGTCTCAGTGTTTCCAAAAGCTGGGAGGGCATTTAGACACGTCCACCAAACCCTTTATTTTATATAATATGAAATGGAGATCTCGAGGGGAGGAACAGCCACCGAGGCCCTGGCTAGAAGTGGTCAACCTTGTCCGCATGGGCTCTGAGGACTCCCAGGGACCTCAACGCTTCAGCCTTCTAGGCTGCACTGCAGGGTACACCCAATGGTCACTGCCCTGGTCACTGCCACCGCCTTGGCCTGTTCCTTGCCCTGTGGCACCACCAGTGGGGCCCTCCTCCCCTTGCACATCAAATCCCTGAGAGAAGAGAGCCTGCCCAGTCAGGCCTGGTGGGTGGACAGGTCTTCATGTTAGCCAGGCTAATGCAGCACTAGCAGTCACAGGGTTGGAGTGGGGGGAACTGTCCAGGTGCAGGGGTCCAGGCTCAGATAACAAAGGCGGGGAGTCCAAGGCCAGCGTGGAGGCAGAGGCTTTGGCTCTGCCCGAATACCAGGAGATAAGGTTTGTGAGGATCTGGGCTGTGCCTGGCACAGGGTGGGGAGCTGTGGGTGTAGCTGCTATTCTCAGTCCAGGGCACTCCCCTGGGGCTTAGACAGTGAAGACTGGAGCCAGGCACTGAATGGGGGGGCAGCCTGAGGAATCTGGGGTGGAGGCTCAATGACGAGGTGTTTGGCCACAGGCCAGATGGTCAGGCTGGGGATCCCTGCACCTGGAGCACAAAGTCCTGCCAGCAACTCAGGTGGAGCCTGCGGGGTGTCCCTCATGCCTCCTGCAGCCCTGCTGGGAGGTCCCTGGGATGGCTGCCACTTGCCTCAGGAGCAGAGGAATGTGGGGGAACTGGGTGGGGTGTGCCCTGAGGAGGGAGGCTGTGATCTTTGTGTGTATTTGTGCAGCAAACACTCCCCCAGGCCTCCTGGCACCACCTGGGAGTTGCAGTTGTGAGGTGTACAGCCTGGGGGTGGTGTGGCCTTGCCCTGAGGCTCAGTCACTCCCTCAAACATCCTCTGGGCTTTCCTCCGTGTCTTCCAGGTGCTACCTGGGCCCTGCATGGAGGAGTGGCAATACCCCTGGCTGCATGCCCCTACAGAGGAAGGTGACCAGACAGATGGGCCCACAGCCCCCAGGGCTTCCACTGGCCCACAGGGGAGGGAAGGTGTCCTGGGGTTCCAGCGTGTCAGGGAAAGGAGCAGATCGAATGAGCCATTGCCCCTGACCTTCTCGATGGCCACCAAGCACTTCCAGCGTCAAACCTGGGTGAAGCTGGGGCCTCATTGGAGTACCACTTGGGGTTGTGGTCAATGTCAGACATAGGACAATGGGGGAGGGGTGAGAAACCTGAGTGTGGCTCTCTCTGGATGGTGGGGTGAAGGCTGGGGCCCAACTACCTGCAGCCTCCCTTGGGGCTCTTGCCAGCAGGAGCTGGGAGGTGGGACAGGGTGACAGGACCTGATAGTGAGTCACTGGGGAGCCCACTTTAGGTGCAGAGGCAGACACTCCCCCTCTTTGTGAGGCCCCAGCCATTCAATGGGGCAGCACCCCTCTCCTGACAAGTTTGGAGTGGAGCTCGTGGGAGGCAGCACAGCACCTTTGGCATGGGCTTTTAGCACTGGCAGCTCCACTCAATGGCTTAATATAGAGGAAGGCCCACTCCTGATACTACAAGTGGATCTGTGCCCCAAGAGGGGCCACTATGGATGATCAGAAGAGTTCTCAGCACCTGGTACTGCTTGAAGCAGGTGTCACCCAGCAGCTGGCCTGTCACAGGTGAGGGACTGAGCATGGAGGGGTGGTGAGTACCACTCATGCTGAGCACAGTGGGGGTCCTGGGACAGCCCTGGGCCTGCAGCCTTCCCTCACAGTGGTCTCATGGTGGCCTGGGAGCTCCCAGCATCCCAGGGGACAGGCATCTGTATCTGGGCCATTTGCCACAGGGTTAACTGGTAATAAAACATAGCTATTCAACATCATTAGTCATTGGGGAAATTGAAATGAAAACCACGAGGGGCTGTCCCTACACCAGATGTGCCCCTCACAGCTCTGATCACAGAGCTGGGTAGTGGTGGAGGAGTCGAAGTCCTGGACCCACTTATGTGTTCAACTTTTTGCTAGGTGGCTCTTCCTCTGCTCAGGAGGTGTCTGTGTCTGCCCAGGTGAGACAGGAGTCACCTTGTGTATTAGTCCGTTCTCATGCTGTTAATAAAGACATACTGCTATGAAGAAATACCTGAGACTGGGTAATTTATAAAGGAAAAGAGGTTTAATGGACTCACAGTTCCACATGGCTGGTGAGTCCTCACAATTGTGGTGAAAGACAAAGGAGGAGCAAAGGCACATTTTCCGTGGCAGCATGCAAGAGACCATGTGCAGGGGAACTGCCCTTTATAAAACCACCAGATCTCATGAGACTTATTTACTATCATGAGAATAGCACAGGAAAAACCTGCCCCCATGATTCAATTACCTCCCACTGGGTCTCTCCCGTGACACATGGGGATTATGAGAACTATAATTCAAGATGAGATTTGGGTGGGGACACAGCCAAACCATATCACCATGGTTTTCTGGTGAGAATTCAGAAGTGAGAAATCCCAGGATAAATTTCACGTTACGTGGGATGTGTAATCCCATGTTACATAGGACATATAATGATTGATCACACATAGTCAGATCACGTACTGCAGGAAAAACAAATAGACCAGAGCTATGTGTGTCGAGATGGGCACATCTCAAAATACAATGTTAAGAGAACAAGTGATAAGATGAACATATATGACACCATTTGTATATGTTTTAAAAACACAAAAGAGTACTGTATGGGATTATGGATATAAACTTAGGTTGTAAAACAAAAAAACAGGAACAAGAAACATACATACTAACTTCTCAGTTAATAGGATAGCTAAGAAAAAATTTAAAAAAACAAGAAAACAGAAAGATAAACGCTAACTTTAGAACTTGGTTAGCTCTGGGGAGGGCATTAGCAAAACAAACAAACAAACAAAAACAAAAAGCAAATATTATGGCAAAATATTAACACTTGTTAAGTCTGAGATGTCTGAGTTAAATTACGGGGATGTGTTGTATATTGTTTTCTGTAATTTTGCTTGAAGTATTTCATATCTTAAAAACAGGCCAAAATGAACCTTAAGAATATTATGCCAAGTGTGTAATCCCAGCTACTTGGAAGGCTGAGGCAGGAAAATCAATTGAACCCGGGAGGTGGAGGTTGCAGTGAGCCAAGATCATGCCATTACACTCCAGCCTGGGCAGCAAGAGCCAAACTCCGTCTCACAAAAGAAAACAAAACAAAATAAGGCTGGGCATGGTGGCTCACGCCTGTAATCCCAGCACTTTGGGAGGCCGAGGTGGGTGGATCACCTGTGGCCAGGAGTTCGAGACCAGCCTGGCCAACATGGTGAAACCCCGTCTCTACTAAAAATACAAAAATTAGGCCGGGCGCGGTGGCTCATGCCTGTTAATCTTAGCACTTTGGGAGGTCAAGGTGGGTGGATCATGAGGTAAGGAGATCAAGACCATCCTGGCTAACACGGTGAAACCCTGTCTCCACTAAAAAATACAAAAAAAAAAATTAGCCAGGCGGGGTGGTGGGTGCCTGTAAGTCCCAGCTACTAGGGAAGCTGAGGCAGGAGAATGGTGTGAATCTGGAAGGCAGAGCTTGCAGTGAGCCGAGATTGCGCCACTGCAATCCAGCCTGGGCGACAGAGAAAGACTCCGTCTCAAAAAAAAAAAAAAAAAAAAAAATAAGTGGGGCAGGGGGGGGGCCCCCTGTAATCCCACCCCCC
>NW_016814762.1:225957-230377 GCF_001698545.2 Rhinopithecus bieti | reverse complement strand
TGTGAAACCCCGTCTCTACTAAAAATACAAAAATTAGGCCGGGCGCGGTGGCTCATGCCTGTTAATCTTAGCACTTTGGGAGGTCAAGGTGGGTGGATCATGAGGTAAGGAGATCAAGACCATCCTGGCTAACACGGTGAAACCCTGTCTCCACTAAAAAATACAAAAAAAAAAATTAGCCAGGCGGGGTGGTGGGTGCCTGTAAGTCCCAGCTACTAGGGAAGCTGAGGCAGGAGAATGGTGTGAATCTGGAAGGCAGAGCTTGCAGTGAGCCGAGATTGCGCCACTGCAATCCAGCCTGGGCGACAGAGAAAGACTCCGTCTCAAAAAAAAAAAAAAAAAAAAAAATTAGTTGAGCATGGTGGGGCACCCCTGTAAATCCCAGCTACTCAGGAGGCTGAGGCAGGAGAATTGCTTGAACCCGGGAGGCAGAGGTTGCAGTGAGCTGAGATCATGCCATTGCACTCCAGCCTGGACAACAAAAGCAAAACTCTGTCTCAAAACACACACACACACACACACACACACACACACACACACACATTATGCCAAGTGAAATAAGCCAGACACAAAAGAACAAATACTATATGATTCCACTAATATGAGGTCCTAGAGTAGTCAAATTCATAAAGACAGAAAGTAGCATGATGGTTGCCAGGGGCAGGGGGAATGGGGAGTTGATGTTTAATGCCACAGAGTTTCAGCTGGGGCGATGAAAAGCTCTGGAGATGAATGGTCATGACGGTCGAACCATAAGGTGAATGTACTTAATGCCTCTGAATTGGACACTTGCAAATGGTTAAAGTGGAAAGCTGTATATTAAGGATATTTTACCACAACAAAAATAAATAAAAACAAACCAAAACAGGCAAATCTCTAGAGACAGAAAGTAGATCCGTGGCTGCCTAGGGCTGGGGAGGATGCCAGGAAAATGGCCAAGGGATGTAGGGTTTCTTTCTGGGTTAATGAAATGTTCTAAAATTGATCGTGGGGATGGATGCACAGCTCTGTGAATACACTAAAAGCCACTGGATGGAATGCGCTCAATAGGTGCAGTGTGCGGTATGTAACTTAGATCTCAATAAAGCCTAAAGGGAGCGGGAATCCTTTCTGTGTCGGCTACTCTAATAGAAGACTGTGATCTGTCTGGTCTGAACTGGGCTCTGTCATGAGCATCACGGAGTTATTAGGAGCCCCAAAGCCTTTCTGACCTCCACCATCCCATAACGTGGGGTGGGAACTCTGCCAGCCAGGCTCCCAGGGCTGGAGCCATGCTACATCCATGAGGCTCTGGCAGGGAAGCAGAGTCATAGCCTCTGCCGAATGAGGTTAATGAGAATCTGCTCCAGGCTCCAGGGGTTTTGAGGCTTAATTAATACTTGCAAGTCCCTTGGTGATTGTGAAATCAAAGGTTCTGTAAATGTGTACAATGCTGGCCTTATTAACACCAGCGCATTACGCAGGAGAAAGAAGCTAGCGTTCTTGTCACTCACTTAGCTCCCTGGAGGGGATGATCCCAGGGAGTCCAGGTCAGGCTGCCACTGGCTGTTGTGGCCCTTCTCTTGCTTTCCAGGCCACTCCTAGGGTCGGGAGCTCCAGGACAGCCACCCTGAGTAGCAAGCGTGGCCGGACTCTTAGTGGACAGTGAGTAGAAGACCTCCACTTTGGGAATCTGGAGAGGCAACAGGGCAGACCCCCTACAGCAATCTTGGTGATTGTCCCTCCAGGCCTAAATAAGGACTCCCAGTGAGGGTACCTGTCACCTTCCCAGATGGCTCGTCCTTCCTGTGTTAGATGTGGCTCCTTAGACTAAGCACCACCAGGCTCTCTGGAGCCCTGCAGGGAGGACTGACACTGCCCCTTAGCCTAGGGCAACCTGGGGCAGGGAGCCATTGCATCTTGCCTTAGCTCCAGTCTTTCCTGCCTGCTGCCTCCTTTCTGCTCTGGTCAAGAACCACCCCTCTCCCACACCCCCTACAGAAGTATCCTGCTCTCCTCAGGCCACAGGGCACAGCCCCTCTCCTTTGTTCTGACACCCCTCCAAGACCCCATCTCAGACCCTGGAAAGGGGTCCCAATCCAGACCCCAAGAGACAGTTCTTGGATCTCGCACAAGAAGGAACTCAGGGCGAGTCCGTAAAGTGAAAGCAAGTTTTTAAGAAAGCAAGTAATGGCCAGGTATGGTGGCTCATGCCTGTAATCCCAACACTTTGGGAAGCCAAGGCGGGTGGATCACCTGAGGTCAGGACTTAGAGACCAGCTTGGCCAATATGGCGAAACCTTGTCTCTACTAAAAATACAAAAATTAGCCAGGCGTCGTGACACATGCCTGTAATCCCAGCTCCTCAGTGGCTGAGACACCAGAATCACTTGAACCCGGGAGGCAGAGGTTGCAGTGAGCCGAGATGGCACCACTGCACTTCATCCAAAAAAAAAAAAAGAAAAGAAAGTCAAGTAATAAAAGAATGACGACTCTGGCTGGTTGCCCATTTGTATGGTTCTTTCTTTTTTTTTTTTTTTTTTTTTTTGAGACGGAGTCTTGCTCTGTCGCCCAGCTGGAGTGCAGTGCCAGATCTCAGCCTCACTGCAAGCTCCGCCTGCCGGGTTCGCCATTCTCCTGCCTCAGCCTCCCGAGTACTGGGACTACAGGCGCCCGCCACCACGCCTGGCTAGTTTTTTTTGTATTTTTAGTAGAGCGGGGTTTCACCATGTTTAGCCAGGATGGTCCTCAATCTCCTGCCTCATGATCTGCCCGTCTCGGCCTCCCAAAGTGCTGGGATTACAGGCTTGAGCCACCGCGCCCGGCCTATATGGTTATTTCTTAATGATATGCTAAACAAGGGGTAGATTGTTCATGTCTCCCCTTTTTAGACCAAATAGGGTAACTTCCTGACATTGCCATGGCATTTGTAAATTGTCATAGCACTGGTGGGAGTGTAGCAGCAAAGACAGCCAGAGGTCACTCTCGTCGCCATCTTGGTTTTGGTGGGTTTTGGCCGACTTCTTTACTGCAACCTGTTTTAGCAAGGTCTTTATGACCTGTATCTTGTGCTGCATCCTGTGACTTAGAATGCCTTAACCATCTGGGAATGCAGCCCAGTAGGCCTCAGCCTTATTTTACCCAGCCCCTACTCAAAATGGAGTTGCTCTGGTTCAAACACCTCTGACAAGACCACATCATCCTGTAAGCCACCCACCCAGGAGCATCTCACGCCATCTTCAGGGGTCCCCGTTGATGGCAAGAGTGTCTGGATTCCATGTGGAACCCCTCCCACTCTAACCAGAGCCTCGCTGCCCTCGGATACTAGCCACAAACCCATTTGTAACCACTGGGGTGGTTCTCTGGCCAGGGGAGTAGAAGCTAGAAGGAGACATGGGCCAGGAGCCAGCATTTGTGGCCCTGGGTGCCCTCGGCTCTGGGGCCGATAACCCTGGGGATCCTTCAATTTAGGAACCCCGGAGGCCCATTAACTTGAGGATCTGCAGCCCAAAGGATGTGTGGCTCTGGGTGTCCTCAACTCAGGGGACCCATAGTCCCTAACCCCCGCTGACCCTGGAGCCTGTGCCCCCCAGCCAACTTCTGGTATGTTGGCTTTTCTAACCAACCCCCTTTGATGGGTACCAGTTGTGTGCACTACTGCTAAGACACGGTGCAGCCTCCCCCATATTGGATCCTGTTTCTGGGGACTAGTCCCAGCTGTCCCCGTTTCCCCTAGGTATGCTGCGTCTTAATGGATGTAACTCCTCACTTCTGCCAGGAGGCTCTGAAGATTGTGAACACCGTCCTCCATGTCAGCTGTCCCTCCCTCCCTCTTCCCCTACTGGCTTCCTGTCTTTCTCAAACATAGCCAGCCATTATTTATCTCTTCCCATATCCAGGGCCTGTCAAACCAGATGGGGCTGAGCCCAGAGCCTGCCGGCTCTCTGCCGGAGACTTTCCTCCATAGGTCTCTTCCCCAGCCGTCTGGGGTAAGCAGTGTAGTGTTGTGGTTACACCAACAGGCACAAGAGACAGGCTCTAGCTTCAGTCTCTCTCTGCTTCTTACCTGCTGTGTGACCCTGGGCAAGTTGCTTAACCTCTCTGTGCGCCATCTGTACAATAAGGATAATCCTAATACTACTGTATATTGTTATTAAGAGAATTAAATGGGACCATGAAGGAAAATGCTTAGCGTCAGGCTGGTGTACAGTAAGTAGCCAAGGAAGGTCAGCTAACGATCATGCTGAACCGCCTGCCTCTGGATCTCCCAGAACATCCATCATCCATGTCTAAGAATCTGTCCTAAGAGGGCAGCCAGGCATTTTGCCAAAGCCCAGGTGACCCCTGTCCGCAACCTGGCCCCAAAACCTGGATAACAAAAAATTATCCAGGTGTAGTGGTGCACACCTGAGTCCTGCCCCCAGCCCCCTGCCCCCTGCCC